>NC_044978.1:177253601-177572588 GCF_008728515.1 Papio anubis | reverse complement strand
GTGGCAGGAGTGTGTGCGCTGTGCTGGAGAGACAGCCAGAATCACTCAATGGCATCAGTCAGTGAAGTCACAGGAGGCAGGGGAGCTACATCCCGTAGGGACTTGCAGGACAGGGTAAGGGACACTGGAGGAAGGAGAACATTTAACAAAAGAAAAGGCTTAGGAGGACAAAGGAGAGTGTAAAGCCAGGCCTCAAAGTCAGCCAGACAAGGTTCAGACTATGGCTGTTATATTTAATAGCTGTGTGACCTCAGAAAAGTTCTTTAAGCTTTCTGAGCCTCTGTTTCCCCATCTATAAAATGAGTCATTGTCTGGGCACGATGGCTCACGCCTATAATCCCAGCACTTTAGGAGGCCGAGGGGGATCGGATCACTTAAGGTCAAGAGTTTGAGACCAGCCTGGACAACGTGGAGAACTCCTGTCTCTACTAAAAATGAAAAAAAAAAAAAAAAAATTAGCTGGATATGGTGGTGGGCGCCTGTAATCCCAACTACTGGGGAGGCTAAGGCAAGAAAATCACTTGAACATGGGAGGCAGAGGTTGCAGTGAGCTGAGATGGCGCCACTGAACTCCAGCCTGAGCGACAGAGCGAGACTCCGTCTCAAAAAATAAAATAAAATAAGTCATCAAGAAGCTTCGATGGGTGTGGGGAGCAGTGGGGGGAGGAAGAGCATCAGGACAAATAGCTAATGTATGTGGGGCTTAAAACCTAGGTGATGGGCTGGTAAGTGCAGCAAACCACCATGGCACACATATACCTAGGTAACAAACCTGCACGTTCTGCACATGTACCCCGAAACTTAAAGTAAAATAAAAATTTATAATAAAAAATAAGCTTCTGCAACTCAGCTCCCTCTGTGTGACCTGCCTTCTCTTCTCTGAACTTCAATTTCCTCCTCTCTGGCCTTGGTGTTCCTTCTCATAAAAGAGGAGTAAGAATATCTTCATGTGCTGTGGTGACCTCATGTCCAAGGTGATTACTAAATAGTATAATATATGTTGAGTTTTCTCTCAGCATGGTGTCACTTATGAAGATGAGCATTTCATGTGTATTTTCATAATCTTTAGTTAATATCTGTCTCACCTAGACTCCAGTGTCCATAAGGGCAGAGATCTTGCTTTTGTCCCTCTTTGCCAGTGTGTCCCCAGCACTAGCCCAAGTCCTGGGTACACAGTTGGTGCTCAATAAGTGCTTGGTGCTCATTATGGGTAAGATAAATGCTGAGTGAATAGGTGGATAGATAGACAAATTAACTGTTTCCCAAGGTGGTGAGTGCTCCATACACGGAGACGTACAAGGAAACATCAGAGCAGAGGTTGGTTTCATTTATTCACTCAACAAACATTGCTGGGCTGCCCACCATGTATCAGCCCTAAGGACTCACAGGGTCACAGCAATGAGGGAAACTGGGAAGCCCCTGCACTTTCCAGTGGGGCTAAAAGACAGGAAACAATAGATGATGTCTGGGCATGATGAGTGTTAGGAGTAAGAGAAGTAATGCTGGGAGCTACAGAGGGACCCCATGTGATCTTGGAAAAGGTACAAATAAAGAGGTGCTTGGATGCTTCAAGTTGGGGGATTTGAGAATCCCTTCCAGCTAGAAGATGCTTTCCTCCCTCGATGACTTCAGAAGGAACTGGGGTTGGGATGCGGTCCCTTCTCTGGGTAGATTTGTGAAGCAAGAGGCTGAAATTGGCCCAGACCATGTGAGTGCCCTATCCTGCTCAGCTCCACCTCCTTGTGTGATGCTGTCACCAAATCTTCTCAACCTCAGTGTCCTCCGGTGGCCCCTCAGGACGTGTACCCTTGGCTGTCTTCATGCCCTGCCAGCTCTGATTCTGAGCCTGGAACTTCCAGAGTCCCTGCTGCAGATATGTCAGCCCTGACCAGGCGGCATCTCCTGCTGGCACGCTGCCAAGCATGTCTCTTTGTAAAGCTACGGTCTCAGAGGAAGCGGGGTGTCCCATTTTATGAAGACATGTTTATTGGCTGAGAGGCTGCTCTTGCCTGTACCCAGACCTCTCATGGCTCAGCCCTGCTGACCAGGTCAAGACACCCAGTACTTGGGGGTAGGTTCAGCTACGTAATCTGTAGGGTCCAGTACATTAGGAAAACGCAGGGCCTCTGTTTTAAAGTAGAGGGGAAGCATTGCTAAAGGTATTCTCATGTAAAGCTTTTTACTTTATGGTCTTGCTCTTGACCTGTCATGATTTTTGTTGTTTTTAAATTTCCTATTTAATGCCACACTCACTCATGCATCCTCAGGGATATTCACAAGTGAGTGCAGATTGTCGCAGGCACCTGGGGCCCCAAACAGTGACTTGGCATGGGAGCACAAGGCTCTTCACCAGCTGACAAATCTGACTCAGGGTGGAGAAGTCAAGCATCTACCTCCTTTCCCCTGAGGCCACTGCCCCAAACCCTGGCAGATGGGTAACCTCCAAGGGTATTGCAATTTCAGTGCTTGGATGTGCTGGGTACCTGGATCAGGGCTGGGTGAAAGGCTAACCCTTACCTACCTTGCCCATGAAACATATGTCACTGCCAGCTCAGGGCAAGAATGGCCAGTGCCCACCATGTCTCACCTGGTGATGCCGGAGATGTGAACATTGAGCCCTGACTCTCCTCACACTGGCACCCAGGCCCCTGCCACATGGAAGGCAGTGGCAGTCACAGTGGGGACAGGGAGCTGGAGGCTGGGCAGGGCCTGGCTCTCCAGGGAGTGGAAAGCAGGCAGCCAAGCATTGTCCCAGGCAGGCATTGGAGGCAGGTCCAAGTGCCCAGAACACACTCCACTGTCCCATCAAACATCACTTATAACGCATAAATTCAAAGATAAAAATCACTAAGAACTCCAAGATGGTAACTGAAGCACTACACCCCAAGCATGGCACCCTTCTGAGTGCAAGCCCCATGCCCATGAATCCAGCATGGGAGAATGAAATCAGACTGGGCCCTGCCACTCCCCAAGCAGTGGTCAGGGGTTCATTCAGGTAAATTACTTCAGAGACCCCACACAATCTCAGTGAGCCTGGCCAGGTGTGCGCTGATCCCCACTGGCTGTGGATGGACCCCAGTGGCAGGTGCTTTCTCCCAGAAGGAACAAGGACCCAAACATCTTTGGAATCCCACCCAGGTAGGGCAGACCGTATACAGGAAAAAGAAACACCCCCTGATATCAATACCCTTCAGAAACCAACAGTTCCTGATCTCCTCCAGGGGCTTCTCTCTGAGCAAGAGGGTAATGTGCTCCATGCTCTGGAACATTTCTTGTGGCTTATCCAAACCACTCACCCTGTCCCTCCTGGAATGAAGGTGCTGGTGAGATGCAGGCATAGACCTAAGCACTCTCCTAAACCTGTTTGCCTGCAGTCAACTGGGTCCTGGAATGACCCAGGCCTGCTTTCTCATCCCAGATTTACCTCTTCACTCACGAACAGGCCACAGCGCCTCAGTTCCCTTATCTGTAAAATGGGCACAGTGAGAACCCATCCCTGTTGCCTGCTAGATGATGAAGGCCAGAGGAGACAAGGTCTGTGAATTCACATGAACAGCAGACAGGTTCTTCAGTGAGGCAAATCCTGCCAGGGTCATCTGAAGGCTGAAGGATAGTCACAGCCTCACAATTCTGCCCACTGGTTGACTTGGGGGACTTTGCATCTGCTGGTTCCGTGGCCTGGACTTCCTTTATTCCATTCAAATGTCCCCCATGTTCCCTCTTCCGGAAAATCCCCACCCCAATCGCTCTCTCACCACTCCGTTTTATACACTACCTGGCTTGGTAGTGGTATTTTCCGTTCCTTCTTAGCGCCAGCTAAGCGCTGCTGCGGGGCAGGGACCTCAGCACCTCACCCCGACCCTGCACTTGGAGGAGTGGCTGAATGAGCCAGCGTTCAGGGAACCACTGTTCACGCCACACCTTTTAACGTAAGAAATTATAGTCACCGTATTAAAATAAAATGAGGGAAAAGAGAGACAATAAAGGAAGAAGAAACTTGGGGAGGAAAAAATGGAGGGGCAAGAAGAAGTCCTCTCAGGGGTCTCCGCCAGCTTCCCCTGCCTCCCCCAGCCCGGCTGTCAGGAAATCCAGGGCTCTCCTCCTGGAAAATAAGGACGTGGCACAGGCACGGCTCTTATACCGAGCTCCGCGGGCGCACCTGCCCCAACTCCCCACCCCCGAAGCCAGTGGAGTTTACTGGATCAGGTGGTCTACTGGCCCTACCCTCGGACGGGAGCTGCCGGATTTCCCGCCGGAGGAGCTTGGGATTCTGTTGCCCAAGGCCCCGCTTCTCCGAGGAGCAGTCCGGAGCGGGAGCACTCAGAGCAAACTGGTCCCAGCGCCTCCTTGCGTCCGCGCCCCAAAGTTCCCGCTGCGTCCACGCCTCTCGCAGCTCCCCTTGGAGGGCCCCGAGGGCGCGGGGAAATCTCGGGTTTGGGTCGGGAGTTCAGATTCCCTGAGGGCTCACTCAGAAAGTGCTTGGTGACCTTGCGCACGTGGCTTGACACTTCTGGTCCACAGTCGACACGTCTGTGAAAAAGAACTAAGGCAATGTTTTCCTTTGGAGGACTTGGGGTGGATTAAGGCAGACAGTGCCTGTGGGGGGCCTGTCATAGGCTCAGACTCAGAGTAAGCGCTCACCGAGGGATGGGGCACTCGATTCCCCACGTGGGGCCATAGTGGGCGCTGGCATAAATTCCTCAGGCAGGAATTGAAGTGTGAGTAAAATCCCAGGTGCTGGTGGCGGCGGCGAGGGGCAGATTGGGACTCAGGTTCCTCTTCTGTTAAATGGGCACAACAGACACCGCGAAAGCAGAATTGAGACAATTATTCTGATAAGTCGGGGCCGGGGGTGCCTTCCTCTCTGGATAGTTCATCCTTCCTCCCTTCGCTCCAGGTGCCCATCCTGCACTTGCACAACTCTGAAAGTATCTCCTTACATTTTGCTCCCCGTGTTGCTCCCTTTCCTTCCTCGGTTGGAAATGGGGCTAGCTGAAACCCTGGGCAGGTACCTTCGTGCCTCTGCGCAGCAGTGTGCTCATGTGTGCAATGGGATAATATTCCTCTCGAAGTCGCTCGGCTTTTGTGAGGATTAAACGGCTGCATGCACGCCGAGCGTTTAGCACAGGGTCTGGATCCGGTACGGATCAATACAGTCCCTCTCTTCACAGGCTTCCAGACCTCAGTTTCCTGGAACGCGAAATGGGCGCAGGGCCGGGCCTGGAGGATGACTGCATTCCGGGAGCGCAGGCCTAGCAGGCTCGTACAGCTGGCACGCAGCTGGGCCGCAGGAGCAGGGTGTCAGAGGGAGGGGAAAGCCAGCGGAGTTGGGAGCTGCGGTTGCCCGGTGGGTGAGGGTGTCCGCGACGAACTCCGCCCCACAACTGAGGCTCAGCTGGCCCCGCCCGGGGCTGGCATAGCCGAGTTCGGGGACTCCGGGGCCGCAGCTGGGCGCCAAGGAATCCGGGTGAGCTCGGAGGGAGGAGAAATATCCGTGTGTCCCGGTGATGCTTCACTCTGCAAGGCTGCGAAGTTTCTTCCGGAACCCTCTCGATTTGGGGGTTGGAGAATTACAGGAAAGAAGGGTAATCACCAAGGACGAGGCACGTCTCAGGCAACCACCCCTGGTCCTGGCCATTGACACTTCCCTCTCCTACAAGGGCACGCGACCCCTTCTACCCCGCCCCCATCTTTCTGCTCCAAGTGGCCGCCAGAACATCACAAAACGCTAAGCCTACTCCAAACTCGCCTAAGGCCGGTTCCAGCCGCGCCGCGGCCTCTGCTCTCCTTGAGGCTTTTGCACTTGCCGACCCCTCTCAATAGGAAATTCTTTCTTCAAACTATGGTCCCTCCTCACCCTTCAGGTCTCAACCCATAAGTCGCCTGCGCGGAGAGGCCTGCCTTGACCGCTCCGCCGAAAATGAGCTCCGACTGTGCTTCCCGCCCGCCTCTTGTTACTTCTCCCCTTAGAAGCATTCAGCTCTACCCGAATTCGTATTTGTTAGTGTGCTGCTCTTGTTCAACGCCGCCAAATTAATGAATTTAAGAAAGCTGTACTAAAATCGGGGATGCCGGTTCTGTCCAGCCTTTCTGCCGGACCTCGCTCAAATCACTAAACCCCTTTGAGCCTCAGTATCTCATCCTTAAAGAAGGATGTTGGCCCATTGGTGACAGTGGAGCGTCCCTCAGGCAACGCTTAGAGCAGTTTCTCGCAGTCCAATGTGGGTTTAGGGATTCAGCCAGCATCTAGAGTGAGGCAAACCTGGTCAACTTTGACCATGGCCAAAGGGGAATTCTGCCAAGTATAGGAACCGGCTCTGGCCTGGGTGCTCGCTTCCCGGTTGCCTGGCCGGCTGTTGGATGCTTTCTGCATTCATGGAGAGGCAGCGGCAGAGGTCGGTGGGAAATACCAGGTCTTAGACACCTACTGACATTTGGCAAGTCACACACCCTCTCTGTGCCTCGGTTTTCTCACTTGAAACAGATTAGTAGAGTGCCTGCGTCATAGGGAGAAGGCTAAAAGAGGTGAAGGTGTCTTAATTCCAGGTCCAGTGTGTCGCACAGAAAATGGTGTCCACCCTTCCTGACACTTTCCAAGAACAAGAACACTCTCTTCCGCTTCCACTCTGCTCCTCCCTCTGGCCTCAGGGACCTCCCCTCACCCACACACAGCCTTGGAGGACTGGAGCGTAAGGAGTTCCAATCGCGCTGCGGGGAGCAGAGCCAGCCAGCAAAGAGCGCTCAGGTCACCACCCTGCCTCTACGCTTGGCGCTCTCAGCGCGCGCTCCCCTTCTCACCTGGAGTTCTCATGCACGCTGCCTTTGGAGTCACCCATAGTTTCCTCTGCACCAGCCCGGAAGTGATTCCATTCCGCGGACCAGGAAACTGAGATTTAGGGGCACCAGATGGTGGCACCCAGCAATGGCTGTCTGGCTTGGAAGCTCTGTTTCACTCTCACTAGCTGTGTGATCTTGTCTGAGTCATTCAACTCTCTGCTTCAGTCTATGAAACAGGTCACAATGACACTTGCCCACCTGGTAGTGAGGATTCGTTGGGATAACCCGCGTGGGAAACTTAGATTCTAAGGGTTCTGATCCCTATGCAATCACTCATACATGACAGCTGCGGTCACCCCAGGCGGAACAACTGTGGTGACCTCACCACCATCACCAAACTGGGGACGCAAGTGAATGGAACAGCCCGTGGAGAACGCTTTCCCTTCCACTCTTTCAGGAACTGCCAGGGGCCATGATTGTGCCCATTTAACAGAGATGGAACCTGAGTCTTGGAAAACTCAAGAGGTGGGGGCCCCACCCAAGGTCTCAGCCTGCCTCAAACATTCCCTTTTAGTCGATGTGGCCGTTTCTCCCGTAGAGAAGGCCCTGCTGCCACCGGGGGGCCACGGGAGTCATCAGAGAGGAAACAGGGGTATCTTTTTAAAAGCAGCATCGTCAGAGAAACAAGGACTCAAAGCACCAGAGGCCAGCCCGCCCTTGGGGCAGCTCGTCTAAGGGGCAACAAAGAGGCAGGGCACGGCAGGGGGTTATGGAAAGCGCCAGGTGGGTGAAGCAAGGAGTGGTCTCGCAAAGGGGAGGCTTTGGGGTCTATCAGATCCTCCTCCGCTCCCTAAACTCCGCAAACTCTGGCTGCGTGGGCGCACACACGAACTGTCCAGCCGCGCCCTGCGAATCATCAAAATCTGCACCCAGCTGGTGGAGGAGAAAGCAACTCCTGAGGTCCCACAGCCGCGGGCTCGGATCCCACCACTGTCCCCTCGCCTGTAAAATGTGCAACAAAGGCTGCAACGTAGGGCTGCTGCCCAGCCCCACTAGGAATTAAGGGTCGGGGGACCCTTCCTTCCATCTGCCCCTAATCAGGCCCCAGATTAAGGGCGGGCTTTTGAATTCGCTTTTAATTACCCACCCCCACTCCTTCACCCCACCCCCCTACACAAAGGCAGATCTTTATTGCATCCCGCTGATGCGATAGCCCCTGCGAGCCTGGCGTTAAGGGCAGAGAGTCACCCTGAGGGGGAAACCTAGATTTGAGCCCCGTATCTGAGTCAGTGACCGGCCTTGACTCTTTGGGAGGTTCCAGGGAGGTATAGACATAACCCTCCCCGCTTTGAAATTGATCTAAGTGCAGAACTCATAATCAACGTTAATTGCTATCAGTGCCAAGCATCTCACAGAGCATTTCATTTGATTCCCTTAACAATAGAAGCAATTGTGACGATTCCACACTTTATATGGAAAAAGCGAGGCTCAGTGAAGTTAAGGAACTTGCCCAAATTCACACAGTAAGTACCAAAACGAGGATTTATAAGTAGATGATCTGATTCCAGGCCGGCGACTCTGACACCCGCCCTAACCAGGGTCTGCCACTGCTTCTTGAAGTACCGCCTTCTCTGTCAAGGGGAGATGGGATGGGCATTCCAGATCTCCGGCCTTGGTTCGTGGAGAATGAGCAGGGTGTTGGGTCTGATCAAGGCATTCTGAAACCCTCTGCCTAGGTGGGAGAAGGTGGGTGTACAGGATGAGATGGAGCCGAAGGGGATCCCAGAGGAGGGGACCCAGGAGGAGAAAGGAGAGCTGAAGTCACTGGCTGTTCTTGGAGAGGTGGGACTCCCGGCATTCCCTCAGGCGATTCTCCAGGGCTTCCAGTAAAAGGTCTGTGTCCGGGGATTGACCCCACGTGCGTGCGTGGAGCCAGACTCCGCGCTTACCCTCTGGTGTCAGCACAGCAGAGCACCCAGAGCTCTCACACCTTGCGCTCTGAGCTGAGTTTCTCACTGGCTGTGTTGAACTTCCACCGCTCAGGTCTCGCGTGGTTTTGCTCCTCCTCTCCCTGGAGTCCCTGAGTCTGAAATTCTCTCAATACAGCACCTCCTTGGTTTCTCTCTCCCACCTATGTCTACCTCTGGGGTCTCCCTCCCCCTTTCTCCCAATATGATACGTGTCTGTGTCACCAGAAGCCCTGTGGAGATGTTAGAGCGTGGCCTTGAGTGTGTATGGTTGCCTCTATAACTAGAGCTTGTGGGTGTTGGATGTGTGTTGATTGTGGGCGTTGGGTGTATGTTGGTTTTGTGTCTAGCATGTGTTGGTTGTGTGTGGCTGGGTGTGTTGGTGATACGTGTTGATTTAGGTGTTGTGTTTGTATTTGTCAGCCTTGTGTGTATGTGCTGGGTGTGTGTGGTGAGTGATGTGTGTTGATTTGTTTATGTGTACGGTGTGTGTTGGTGCCTGCATGTGGGTTATACAAATGTGTCGCATGTGTGTCTGTTTCGGTGTGTGTTGGAATGTCGTGTTGATGATGTGTGTTGGTCCGTGTGTGTGTGCACTTGAGGATCTACTTGTCACACAGGGAGCCAAGGCCAGTGTCCGGCACCGGAACTACAGTGAGCAGGCGCTGGGAGAGCGGACTGTGAGCTGAGGGCCGCGGGAGGGCGCTGTGGGGGAGGCGGGCGGGGTGGAGGCAGGTCCCCCTAGGCCTGGGAAGGCAGCGGACTGCGCGGCAGGCGTGGGAGCTGTTGAGTGGAGCGGAAAAATTCCACAAGTCTGGAGTGGGGGCCTGGGGGAGCTCTGGAGAGTGGGCACTTGATGGTGGCACTTGGGGGCCAGCGTCTTCCCAGGGCGTCCGGCGTCTTCCCAGGGCGTCCGGCCTCGGGGTCGGGGGACTCTTCCACTGTGGGGCGATGCAAGCTGCTGGGCGGGCGAGACGGAACCTTGAAGGCCGCGCGGCCCCGGGGGCCCGGCCAGGCCGGCGCCAGCCGCCGAGTTGAAACGCGGCCGCGGCCTCTCCTCGCCGCTTCCTATTGCGCCCCGGAGGGCTCTAGGCGGGGCGCAGGTCTGGACCGGGCTGGGCTCACCTCCCGGCCTTGGGTCACTAAGGAGGGCGCAGCCGTAGGATTCGCACTCGGGGCCCCTGCCTCACCAGTAACTGTCTTCACTGGGCCTCCTGCGCAATCTGGGCCTTCAGCCCCGGGCTCAGCGATCCGAGAAACTAACCCTAAAATAAGGCGCTCTTAGGGCGAGGTCTTCAGCCCCACCCTAGCCTCCCGGTCCCCAACTACCCGGGCCCCGCGGACCTATGCTCAAAGCAAAGCTCGAGACGCCCCAGGTCCCTTGCCGCCAGGTAACCTCATTTCTGCCCCGCTTCCACGCCACAGACTGCTTTGGTCTTGACTGCGTGGTCAGAAGCTGAATTTGCAAAATGAGGCTTCCGTCTCCTCCCCAACAAAACGAAAACGCTCTCACAGCGTCCAGGGCCGGTGAGACGCCCTTCTCATTCCTCAAGGGACAGTGTCTGTTCGTGGTTAGAGCGCAAGGAGTTAAATTCAGAACTAGTGCCTGGATTCTGCGCTCCGTTTTCTGGCGAGACGCGCACTTCGCAGGATTGCTGCTCTGGCACCAGCTGACCCTCAACCAGATGGAGATGGGCAATGCGGCAAAAGCCGGATCCTCGAGTGGAATCCGGGTTGGAATTCCTGCTATGTCCTTTATTAACTGTATAACCCTGGGAAAACCACGTCACCTCTCTGAGCCGCAGTCCTCTGCGCTATAAAAATCTCCTAGGGTTGTTGGGAGTCAGCGTGAGCGGGAACTCCCCGCACACAGTAGGCTGTAAGTGCAAACTGCTCCATCACTACCTCCCAGCGGGAAAGGTGGCCGGCCACTCCGCCTGGTAGATCCCATGTTTCTGGCCAGAGAAGGAAATTGGTCCGCAAAGGAACAGGCCCAGGAAGCCCCTGCCCACTCCGCCTTCGGTTGATAAACCAGGGAACCGAGTTCGAAGGACTGGGATGGATGAGAAGCAGTGCCGGGAGTGCAGCCGCGATTTCCGGCCGGACCCGGCTGACTGTGGCTTTGGGTTTTCTCCCCACACCAGCGCACCGCCCCGATCCAGCAAACAATTATCGAGCACCTTCTGTGTGCACATCCTGTTCAGAGAGGGAATGCGGAAACAAAAGAGGGGCAAAGAACGGGATAGACGGACAGAAACAAAAATGGAGAGATTCGGAGGCCCAGAAGTGGAAGAAAGTCCCTATCCAAGACCGGCAGCCAGAGGCGGAGGCGCGCGCGGGCCGGGGTCCCAGGGCGGCGGGGCCCTCGCACCCGGTCTGCCGCGCAGGGAGGGGGCGGGGAGGCGTGCCCGCGTCGCCTGCAGCTACCGCCTCGCTGGAGCCGCGACGCGTCTGCAGAGCGCGAGCCGTTGCTCATTACCGCAATTATGTTGCTCTAAATTTACCTCTCCCTAAATTGCCAAACTCCAAGGAGCCAGGAGGCCCTGGAGCCGAGGCCGGGGGAGACACCCGATCCTGCCCTGCCATTTCTCTTTCACGGATGCGCGGAAAAACTTCAATGCTGCGGACGCGCAGTAAGCCAAGAAAAGTCAGATGCACCCGGTAGTCCCTGGGTGCCCTCCCGCGCGGGGGCTTGTCGACCCTTCCCCCAAATCCTGGGGTGTAGGAGGAAGAGGCCAAGGCCCATTTCACAGACGAGAAAATGGCGGTGCAGAGAGATGATGCGATCTTTCACAGTAAGTGGCGGACTTGATCCACACTGAGCCACATTGGGTCTCTGACTTCAAGTTCAATACTAACCCCACGACGAGGACATCTCTAGCGTGTTCCAGAAAGGAATCCAGATTTGCCAGAGCCGTGCGTCCTGCGTGCCGTCATTCGAGGGTTGCTTAATTTATAGAGAAAAGAAAAAAGAAAAAAAAACGCGGCGAGGCACTTCAACCCTAATGCACCTTTAGAGAGCTGCGTGGCGTGGGAGTCTGAGAGCTTGTTAGTCTGAGTCTGATAGCTCCCCTTTGGGGGACGAAAAAGCCCAGATCCGGGCTCTAGTGTTTTTCTAGAGGTTCCCAGGCCGAGGGCAACAGCTCCCGGGCTCCCCAAGAGCGAAACTGCCCTCCACAGCAAGCTTTTCTTTCTTAAGGAGCAGGGTTGTAACAAGTTCATATTGCAGCTCCAGCCAGGGTAGACAGAATCTTTGCCAGAGCTGCAGAGACTGGAGGATCGGAAGCCCAGGATGCCCCGGAATGTGCCCGGCGCCCGCGCAGAACCTGCGCAGGGCGCATTCCCGCAACCCTGGGCTCACTGGGAATTCCTAGACCGACCTCAGGGTCCTGGGGCTAGAAATCACGCGCTGCGCTTGGGACTCTGTTTTTAATGTCTCTATCTGTGGAGATGTTCACCCCTGCCCAAGTTCAACGCCAGGTACCCAGGTTTCGAACCATCTTTAGTCTACTGGCCTCCCTCTTAACGGCTTACTGCAGACAGTCCGGCGCTATCCTACTTGGAGTTTGGAGGATCGGGCCACCGCGGCACAGAGGTTGAAGGAGGAGAGGAATGTGCAGGTCTGCGGCAGCCCGAACACGAAAGACAACAGAGAGGTGCCTGGAGCTTAATAGGCTTTATTTACCAGGGGGTAATTTTCTGCATTCAGCGTTCTTGCAGAATTCCCCGGAAAGCTAAACTTGGCGCGTGTGCAAATATATTCTCCTGGAAGACTGATCTTAAGAAAAACCGAGTTTGTGAGGGTTTGGAAACAGGGCTCCTGCAGAGGACTTTCCAGGCGAGAGTGGAAGGTGGCCCTGGGTTTTCTGTAAAGTTTGTTAGGTTGTGTTGTGTTTTTAGCGGCCAGAATAGGGGATGAGAAGGCGCTTATATTCTGGCAGCTCAAAATTAGTTCCACAAACCGCGTCTACACTGGGGGTAATTTAGAGAGGCAAAACAATCGCTTCCATCCCCCAGCTGGCCTCCCGTGGGAAAAACAGATTTGCGGAGGTGGGAATTGTCTGGATTAGCTGTCTACAGTCATCAAGCCATTTGGGCGATTTGCTTTGTTTTCATAGACAGGTTAAAACGAGAGAAAGAAAGCAAGAGTTGGTTATAGGTTGCCGAGCAAGTGTCGATTTCAGCTTAAAGTGAATTGGAAAATTGAGCCTAATTATCCTAGGTAATTGCTTCAATTCTCCACTTGACTTTGCTAATGCAGATCTGTCCTGTGTGTTCAAAAAGACACCCCCCTCTATCCCTGCATACCCTGTTATCCCCTTTCAAAGTTGCTGGCGTAAAACTACTATCAAATTGAAAAGCAACAGTACACATAAAGAGATGGCAAGAAGCAAAATTAAAATAAAAGACTAAACAGTAAAGAAATAATTTTTGTAGCTTAAAATTAATTTATTTAACAAATATAGCTATAATATAAATGATAATAAAATTTCAAATATACAGTATATTACATAGTACACACAATCCCTTCCAAAGGGATGTTTGAGAGCCACACAAATGTACTGTTAAATAGAAAGAGTTTTTTTCTTTTTTTTAAATTTACAATTGTGTTTCTGGTACTGGTAAGAGAGAGGTCCCTTCAACCTACCTTTGCAACGCATCTGTGTATTCCCTGCGCCCCATCTCCCCCCAGCGCAAATGTTTTGTTGTTAAACTTCTCTTAAATTTTCCAATGGAAGAAGCTAGGATTCATCTCCCTGGCTTGCCTGTCTTTTTTTTTTTTTTTTTTTTTTTGAGATTGTTCTCATTTCCAAAATCGTCAGACATCAATTTCTCTGCGCTTTTCCTGCCTGGTGTCAGGACAGGGAAAAGCTATGCAGGAGACATGGCCTCTAGTTCTGTTCAACTGCCAATTCTGCTGGGGACCTTGGATAAATTTCTTAACCTCTCTGCCCTCAGTTTCCCCATCTTTAACTTGAGAGTGTAGAGCTAAATTCTAGAAGAGTACTAAGGGACCCTTCCAGTCACTTTTCGGCACGGATCAGACTTCGGAGACTGAACTCAGGGAGCAAAGAAGTGAAACTGGAGCAGTGTGGGGGTTAAAAGGAAGGCAGCTGGTGGTGCCGAGCAGTGGAGCACGTCGGGGGTACAGCACCAGGGCTGGAGGAATCGGATGGCCCACAGGTGGGCGACCGTGGGACCCTCTATGTCAGGTGGTACATGCTGTAGCCTACATGGGCCGTGTAGAGTCCCACTGGCGCCACGGGCAGCGCAGCGCGCTGGAAGGGGCCAGAGGCACCGTAGAGCGAGGCACCCGCCGCGGCCGCTACAGCTGCGGGGCCGCCAAGAGGGAAGGAGAGGCCGAAGGCAGCCGGTGGCAGCATGGGCTTGGCGGCCATCTTCAGCTTCTCCAGCTCTGCCTCTTGTAGTCTCTTTGCCTTGGCGCGGCGGTTCTGGAACCATATCTTCACCTGCGTCTCAGTGAGGCTGAGCGAGCTGGAGAATTCCGCGCGCTCGGCGATGGACAGGTACTGCTTCTGGCGGAACTTGCGCTCCAGTGCCAGCAGCTGCGCGGTGGTGAAGGGTGTCCGCGGCTTACGGTTCGTCTTGTGTTTTCGGAGGGTGCAGGCTGGGGGGCTCAGCCGCCCTGAGGGCCGAAAGAGAAAAATGCAAGGGGTTAAGAGAGAGGCTTCGAGCATAATCAGCTCAAGGAGTAGTAATAATAGCCAAACAATACCAGATATTGAGTGCCGCCTCGGTGGCGGGCACTGTGCAAGGCACTTGAAAGATATTTTCTCCAATTCGCATTGCAACCCCCGCAGGGGAGGAGTTCCTGTCTACTTTTTGCAAATGAAGAAACTAAGATTTCAGGAGAAAAATGTTGAAGGCCCGGTGTCCACGTCTAAGGCCCAAACAGCTGGGAAGATGTGGCATCACCTTTGTGCTGCCTGGCGGCTTAGGAAGGCCTTCATGGCCGGCCTCCTCCCACGGCCACACAGAGGAAAGGTGGATGTTAATACAGGTGACGAGACATGCAGAAAGAGGACCTGCGCCCAGCCCAAGGGCACATTTAGTTTTACATGCTGGCCAAACATTTATCAGTGCCTGCGAAGTGCTTCAGTGCGGGGGCTAGGCCTTACTGTGGCATAGAATCCAGATCAAATTCTACACTATACCCTGGAACGCTTTGCTCCTACGGGATTCTAGGAGTAGTTCCCGCAGACCAGAGGTGGAGCAGTGCAGACCCTCATGGAGGGTGCACTGTAGCCCGCACTCTTAGAAATAGAAAGTGTCATCTAGAGTGGAGAACGAGGGGCTGCTTTATTCTAACGGACTTTTTCTTTTGATTGTCTCAGTCCTCTGTTGGATTGCGTTCACCCCTGGCGCCAGGGCCCCCTGGCCCCACTCAAACGTGTGTGTGTGTGTGTGTGTGTGTGTGTGTGTGTGTGTGTGTGTGTGTCGGTGTTGGCAGGGGGGAGGGGGAGAAGTGTTGAGCTTGCCTCTCCCCTCAACCTGTGGCATAGTCAGCAGACACCAACATGCCCAGCTGTCTTTTTCTTTTGACTTCAAAATAAACCTCAAGGGTGGACGGTGAAGAAGCATTAGAGCGCAGGACTAGTGCAGGTCGGGGATGGGGTCCGCTGGGGACTGCCCCCGGATAAAATGTGGAACAAATTATTCCCAACACAGCCGGGATCGCTATGACTTTGTGGTCTTGGGGCCCAAGGCCCTGAGCGTTGGAAAGGACACTCTGCTTATGCAGCAGCTTTCCTGGCAGAAAGTGAATTCAAATCGAGGATGTTTCACCACGCGGGTTTTGCCTAAGCATACATTTTTTCACACTTCTTTTAAAAAACAACCACCACAAACAAACAGGAAAAAAAAAAAAAAAAAAAAAAAAAAAAAAAAAAAAACCCACAACGATCCTTTGGACTTTCAGACCACCAGGATATGAGTCAAACGAAATCTCGTGTTAACACCCCGCTTCTTCCCCGCTGGAGGCCACCGGGAGTCCGGGAAGCGCTTGGCCCCCAACTAGCTTTCCGCCGGGCCGCCCGAGGGGCGGGCGCCGAGAGAAACGTCACTCTCTTCAGCGGCGACAACCCAGCGCGGGGCCACCTTCTCCGGCCATTAGGCTTAGGGAGGGACTGGCCTTTCAAAGACGTTTAATCCCCAGATAAAAATCATTCCTCAGCATCACACCATTGAATTCTGGCTGCTATTATGCCGAGCAAAATAATCGGAGGAAACGAGGAAAACTTGGGAATTTCCCGTGCTCCTGAAATATCTGCGAGCGTGTTCTCTGAGTAGAGCAGCCAGGGGGCCGCGAGGCCTTGGAGCGAACTGCCTTGAGCACCTGGAGTCCACTTTAATGGCTCAGTTCTAGACATTTGTGAGCTTCCGACAGGATTAAAGAGGGCGCCTTCCCCTAATTGACTTGGTGCCCCGCCCCCTCCACTGGAACTTGAGTGTCCCCACCCCTGAATCATCCATCCGCCCAAAGCACCAACTATCTGCCTCAAACTCGAAGGGCAAGGGGAGGTGGAATTCTGTAGAAGCTTCGGAACCTCTAGGCAAAGAGGTACTTGAAAGCGAAGAGGGGCTGGGGGACGCCAGCTCCTACTGTGAGAAAGTGAAACTCCGGGTGCAGGCAAGATCTGCGCACCACACACATTCATCCGCCGGGGTGAAGCCAATGAAACAGAGTTTGGGATCAGTTGAGGGATCATGGACCCCCGGGGTCGCTTGGTGGGGGCAGGAGGACAGGGTGCCCAGACATCGGTGTCCTATCCGTTAACTCCCACCCGCGTCTCCCGGCCAAGGCGAGGAGGTCTGGAACCTTCTTCCTGGGTGGGAATGGAGGGAGGCGCAAGACCCGGCCTTGCAGCCCTCGACTCCCTAGCACCGGCTGCAGGTACGCAGGCGCCGGAGGCCAGCAGGAGCCCTCGGATCCCACACCCCGCCCGGCCCCCTCCCTCGGCGCCTGGGTTCTGGCTACTCACTGGCCGGCGGCGGGGAGAAGCGGGGGCTCTGCATCCAGGGCGTCCTCTCGGGCTTCTCGGGGCTCTCGGCTTTGACGAGCGCATCTTCTGGCAGCTTCAGGAGTCCCCCCACCGAGAAATGGCCGAGCGGCCGCGGCGAAGAGGGCGCGTCCGGGGCGCCCAGCGACCCCGGCGGGACGCCCAGTGGCTGTGCCGGGCCACCCGCCGCCTGCGCGCCCTCGGAGGGCGCCAGGGCGCTCTCCTTGGCCCCTGGCTTCCTGTGGTCGGCCATGAGAGCCTCCACGCTGAAGGGCAGGAGCGAAGGGGACACTTTGGGCTTGGCCCCCTCCTCGTCCGCGCCCATGGCGGCAGCCGTGGCCGCGGCGGCGCTGGGGGCCTGGCCCGCGCCTCCCCCTGCCGGCTTGCCGAAAGCGGAGTCCTCCACTTTGACACCGAGTGGCAAAGAAGTCATGTCAGCAGCCGGGGCCATGCAGAGCCGGGCCCCCCCTCCTGCCGCAGCACGGGCCAGCCGCCGGGCATGGGCTCGGGGCGGGCTGGGAGCGCTGCCTGCCTCTGGGAGCGCCCGGGGCTCTGGCGGGGCGGACCCTCCCGCGCGCGCCTCCCGCCCCTCCCTAGCAGGCCAGCTCCGGCGCGCTGGGCCTGGCTCCTGGTCGTCGCCGCCGCCGCCGCCGCCGCCGCCGCTGCAGCACAGGCCGAGTTCCCGGGAGCACCCGCCGGCTCCTGGCCCTGCCGCGGCTCCCCAGAGAACTTGCTAATAAGGCGAGGCCAGCGCGGCGGCGGCCAATCAGCGCGCAAGGGGGCGGGCCCGGAGCGATCCATTGGGCCGCGCTCCTGGGGACTCGCCCGGAGGCGCGCTGGGCCTGGGGGCGCGCAGGGCAGGGCCCAGGCGGCAGAGGGCAGGAGAGGAGAGGGGGTGCCCGGGGAACTTTCCTCCGCGCTGAAGCCCAGGAGGCCCTCTCTACGGGGGTCCCCCTGGGTCTCTATCTTTCTGTGTTCCCGGGGGATTTTCCCTTGTTCTTGCTCAGTCTCTTCTGCCCTCCTCTCCTCCCCTCCGCTCCTCAGCCCTCTTTTCCGCTACTCTTCCCACCTCCCCCGTCCTTGTTTCTCTCCTCTACTGCTTCTTTTACCTTTCTCTTTAGTCTGTGGCTGGGTTTCCCTGTGCCTTCTCCACTATCTGACCCCCCCCCCTTCTTCTATTACAATAATTTGAGTAGAGGTCATTTCTTATACATTCCTTTTATATATTTTTAAAAATACGCATGGCTATTTATCCTAGGAGAAAGACATACTATTAACTTCTTTCCAAAAAACGAAACAAAATCAAACCTTCATTTTCTTCCTGTTCTGAAATCTTATAAACTTTACCTAGAGGTAAAAGTGGGCCTTTGTCTCTAACTCAGAGTTGGAGTAGACCTTGCGGGAAGAAGCCAGCTTCCTGTGGTGCCAAGGATGTGAGAATACGTAAGATTATCTAGAATCTGGAGTCGGTTTTCATACACCATGTGTATTTCTCCCCCACCCTCGCTCTGAACTTCTGTCCCGAGGGTCACAACACCTATAGCGCCCGGCCAGGGAAAGGAGCTGCCGGATTCTTTTGATATAGAACTTACTGAAATAAAACCAACAGAAACATCAACAAAACACCGATCTGACCTTAACGTGACCTCAAACAACGCGTCCGCGGAAACAATGACATGTCCCTATCTCTGGGTCGCTGATTCTGGAGGGGAAAGTCACATTTGGGGGAGGGGGCCGGGAAAAGAGGACAGTTCCTGGCGGTGGACTCTCGTGCGGGACTTGAGAACTTTTGTTTTGCCGATTTCGGAGAAAACATGATTTAATGTTTGCTGTTAATAAAAAGAAAGTAACAAACAGGAAAAATGAGTTGGGGTCAGGGGAGATGCAAGATCTGTGCGAAGCGGGGTCGGCGCTTGGCCATTTTCTGCGCCTGTCGCTTTATGGCCTCTCCTCCCTCGGCCCAGGCCAGCGACTCTCAGGGAGTGAGCGGAGGTGATTGGCGGCTCACTCGGCCCTGCCATTGATGACTGCGGGGTTCTAATCTCCAGGAAACACAAGAGGCTGCCGTGGCCATTTAGGGGTAATTATCCGAGCGCGGAGGGACAGCGAATTCCCTCGACTTTTAACTGGGCGCAATAAAAGCTGTAGATTAGGGGCGTTCAGATTACGGAAAATGAATTAGAGCGGGAACTTTATTAACCGGAAGACGTCCGGGGTCTGGCCGCAGGGGTAGGGCTGCGGACGCCGGAGCGATTGGTAGCCTCCCATCTGTCCCCGAGATATGTTGAGACCTGGGGAAGTTCGGTAATACCTGCATCTGTGAATTTTACAGGCATCTCAGGTTTCTAACGGACCCAAGACTGTAACTCAGGCACTGGGCAGTGTTTGGAGCTTCTAGCTCGAGTTGGGCCGGCTGGACGCGCCGTGCACCGGGGCCCCTGGAGGTTTGCCCGAGAGGGTACAAGGATAGAAGACTTTACGACCCAATTTTGAAGCTCAGCTCGCTGAGGCTGAGCAAGGCTGTGGGGCAAATACCTTGCTGGTAGCCCAACCAGGATGGCGAACTTCGTCCTCCTCCTCCTCTTCTTCTGCTTCTGCTTCTTCCTCTTCCGCTTCCCCTTCCCCTTCCTATTCCCTTTCTTCTTCTCTCCTCCTTCTTCTTCTTTTTGAGACGGAGTTTTGCTCTTGTCGCCCAGGCTGGAGTACAATGGCGCGATCTCAGTTCACTGCAACCTCCGCCTCCTGGGTTCAAGCGATTCCAAAACGGCAAACTTCTATTGCTCCCTTTCTAATCACTCTCTCCAGAACAACTCCCTCCGCGCCCAGCGAGAATCTCCCTTTGCGGCCAGGTTAAAGGGGGAGAGGAAACAGAGGCCTATCTGCTTTTGCGGCCAACATTTAAAAAGCGAGCAGTGTGCCTTTTCGAGTCTTTGCTTAGTTCCGCCCTCACCCTTCTTCTCCAAATGTTTTGCTCCCAGGTCTATTTAAGAATCTGATACAGCCAAGAACTTCTTCCCTAGAAAAATGCACATCTACAAAAACACATTACAAGCAACGGTGCAGACAACTTCAGGGGCTCTGGACCCACATGGAGTGCTCCAGTTAAGAACCCCTGCTTTAGAGCTGAGCGGGGGCTCGAACCCAGAGTGTGGAGCCGCAGGGTGCAGCGGGGGCTAGTGTGGAACTTTCGGCGGTGGCAGTTGAGGAGCGCAAGAGGCCTGGATTTGGCCACGGTGGGGAGGAGGGGGCGGACGGCCTGAGAAGGGCCGCATCGCTAATTGCGGGGATAAACAATCTGTCACGATTCCTCAGCGCGCCTAATAGGCAGACTAGGATGTTGTTTTAAGGCGCCAGCGGCGGCCTGATCAAAGGCTGCACCCGGCGCACGGGCCCTTGAAGTCGCGCCCCTGCCTCCAGGGAGCAAATCGCCTGGCCCCGCAGCCCCGTATCCGCAGCCAGCCCCTCGTCTTCTCAAGCCGAGTCTGAACGCCACCTTGTCTTTTTTACAGGTTCGGCCTTGGTTCGTGTCTGCTGTCGCCCAGCGCGGCGGGTTAACCGCGTGTAAACGTTGCTAGGCAAGGAGAGTGCATCTGCTGAGAAGCGGGTTCAGACTCGGTTCCGTGTCAGAAGAGCGCGGGGCTCTCCTACTGATCTGCCCCTGGATTGAGAGAGAAAGGTGCCGGCGATCTCAAGAGAAAGGAGTCAGAGAAAAGAAATAAAATGTCTGCCTGTTTCCCAGGGCGTTGTTTGTTCCCGCGGAGGAAAGGCACGAGTTAGAGGGGCAGTGAGAGGGAGCCTTCTCTAAGTTATTTTTTGTCTAGGCCTTTACCGATTTCCCAGCCCAGGGGTTCAGCGAGCTGGCAGGCCCGGGGGCTGAGCCTGTTATCTCGCCGCCAGTTCTAACCTCGAGGCGTTTGTACCCCCGGCATTTCTCTGCGCTGCCGCTGCAACCGAGAAAGCCGGGCAGTAATTCATGCCTGGCAAGGGCAGGGCTGGCCCGCAGCAGATAAAGCTCCAGGACTGGCGCTCGGCTTCCATCCTCTAGACTTCCCTCCCCTCCCCCCTCGCTCCATCTCCCTTCATTTTCAGGCATCCTAAAGCACTCCCCGCCCCCCGGTAGAGCGCCTCTGCATTTCGGATCTTGAAGACGGATTATCCTTCGTCTACTTTCTGGGCAACTGAACTGGTGGTGGGTTTAGGTGGATTTTTTTTTTTGTTTTCCTAAAATTTTGCAGGGGTTGGGAGAATGGAGGCAGGGGTGGTGGTGTTGCTAGGTATCCACCACCTCCATGCAAAGATTAATTTTTAGAAGGACCCCATCTTAAAGACGGTTGTCTCAATCTGGGTATTGCTGCACGGGTTGGAGAGCCTGCGGGCTGGCTTCTCACTTCGGCATTTGTTGTCGCCTCCATCGGGTTTTTGTTTATGCCCCCTCCCCCTCTTTCCACTGCATTTTGTGGCCTCGGCCCAGGAATCCCGCGTGCATTTTTTAAAATGTGCAGCTCAGTGGGATCCCCCGGCAATTAGCGAGCCCCAAACAGTCCTCTTTAATAGAATGAATGTGCTATGAAAACCGATTACCCGGAACGATTTATTTTGGTGGGAATTCACCAATCGCCAGGAGGGCGACGGAGTGGGGAGAGGGAGGAGGTATTTTGTCCTGGGGAGGGGGTGGGGGTTGACGGGTAGACAGAAAGCACCGTCATGGGGTCTCCCAATCTCGGGAGGGGGCCTCCCAACCCCGCCATCTCCACTCTTTTGACCTCTGTCGCCTAGAAGTGAGGAGCTGGGAGTCAGGTTCAGCAAACTGTCTAGGAGTCACTAACTTCGGGAGGACTTCACAGCTTTCCAGAGAAAAACTCCGAGCCCTGAGAACTACAGGGAGTTTTCAGCTATTGGCTGAAGATCCACGACACAGACCTGGAGAAAAACAGCGTTCTGCTTTCCGGAGACGTGGGCAGAACTTGCGCTTTTCAGGAGTTTTAGTACCTCCTTTTAAAAGCGAAGTCAAAATACAAACTCTTTGTGAAAATGTTTCCTCCTTCTTGCTAAATGCTCCTCAAAGTGGGTGCAACTTGTGCGGTGGTACAGTCCGCGTGGAGTGGATTTCACCCGGCGCCAGAGCAAAATTGACAAGCCCCACTCCCTGCTTCTGCCCCCATCCCGCCCTTCCCCCACTTTCTGCTTTCTCTTCTGTCCCAGGCCCGGGCTCCCTTGTGTCTTTAAATTTGGAAGGGGGTGAGCAGGGCCAGGATCAGCAGAAGAGAGCCCCAACCTCCCCCGCTTTCAAATGGCCCAAATTAATGTGATCGCGACGTGAGGGTGCACTTGGGAAGATGAAAGCAGAGGCCGGCCGGCTCTCCTAGAGCTCTATAATTATAGATAATATATCCCATTTCAAAGCAATTAGACCAATCAGGCGTAACGAACCACTTTGCTGCCGACGAATAACAAAGGCACACGGTTATTTAAGCCCGGAGATGTCAGGCAGACCCCGAGGCTCCAGGGTCGACCAAACATCTTCCATTCTGGCTCTGCCCACCCCCGGCGGAGGAAGGCTGGCGCTTCTCCCCTCCAGCTCTGCCCTGCGCAGCCCGCCGTGGGCCCCATCTCAGTTCCGGCAGGGGGTTGGAGGGAATGCGAGGAAGAGAACTGCCTCATATTGAGTTGGGTGTCAGGCCCCTTGTCAGAGGTTTCACAAACTTTATCTCTTTTAATCCTCTCTACTCTGTACTCTTGGAGGTAGGTATTGTCAGCTTTCCCCCCACCCCACCCCCCAAGATGAAAGAACAGAATCAGAGAGGTTAAGTGTCTTGCTCAGGGTCACACAGCTAGTTAGTAGTGGGACCGGGATCTGTTCGCAGGTGGGTCTGAACGCCTGGAATCCACTCCCTTCACTCTTGGGTGCAGCCTCTCTCGGGGCGCTTTCAAAAGACGAAATGCATTAAAATATAGCGAGTGTGGACAATGGCTTACGCCTCTAATCCCGGTACTTTGAAAGTCGGGAAGATCGCTTGAGCCCGGGAGTTCAATCCCAGCCTGGGCAAAATAGAGGGACCTCGCCTATACCAAAAAAAAAAAAAAAAAGACCAGGAGTGGTGGTGCGCGCCAGTAGTCCTGGCTACTCAGGAGGCTGAAGCGGGAGGATCTCTTAAACCCGGGAGGTTAAGGCTGCAGTGAGCCGTGATCGCTCCACACTGCTCCAGCCTAGGTGACAAAGCAAGACCCTGTCTATTAAAAAAAAAAAAATACATGTGATGCTCGCAGTATTTTTATGGAACCGCCTCCGCGTCCCGCCCCCCAATCCACGAAATGGGTCTTCGGCCGTACTCACTACTTTTCTCTTATGCTCCTCCCCCTCCTGCCCACCACCTTCTTTGGGAGTCCTGAACACTGTCGAGTTTTTCCATGAATTTGGGAAATGTTGAGGATCTCAGGTCTCTCTGAGAAGAAAACAGACCCAGGGCTGCGAGCCAGGTAACCAGCTGAGGGTGGAGGGCCAATTTTTCTAAGCCTCTGTTTGTCGTCTTTGAAATGGGCAAGGACGGGCAGGAGCAATGATCAAGAGACTCTGGAAGACAGAGATTCCCCGGCCCAGGAGGCGCAGAGCCACGGAGGGTTGGGGAGGGTCCTTCCGTGGACACCGCGACGGAGAGAACCAAAGACCGCCCGACGCCTCTGAGAGACCCAGATGTGGAGTGAAACTGAAGGCAAGCTGGGGATGCCGAGAAAGGCCAGAGCTGAGGCTGGAAAAGAGGGGCGTCCAGGGAGAGAGTTTCCCCCGGAAAAGCCGCCCCGCGCCCCACCTTCGAGGGGGCAGCTGTCGGGACCGTGCGGGGTTCGGGAGCTGCCTCTCCACGAGGAGGCGGCCCGCGGACAGCCCGGTGGGTGGGAGGAGTCTCTTATTTTTCTAGGACTCAGGTTTGTCCCTGGCTTTCGGCGACATTCCTTTCCTGTGTCTGTCAGTCTGTCTGTCTGTCTGCCTCTGAATGTCAGCGCCTAAGGCGGTCTCCCCTCCGAGCGCCTCTCTTGGTCTCTGTGGGTAGGTCTCGCAGCCTCTGCCTCTTCCGCTCTCTGCACTTCTTCTCCAGGCGCGTGGCTCCGTCTCTCTTCCCCTCCCTACTGCTCGGCTGTTTTCTCTGGAAATCTCTCTCGCGTCCCCCGCCCCTCCGCCCAAGTTTAAGTCTGAATCACTGCTGTCAAGTCGCTGAGAAGCTGCTGTGAGTCCAGCAAGTTCTTCCTGGAGGCTGTCTGCGATTTCTGCAGCAGCCGGCGCACCTTCGGGAGAAGCAGTACAGCGCCGGGTCGGCCCAGGCGGGAGAGGGAACTCCTGCAGGTGGCTTTTCCGCGGCTCCCTTTCCACGTCTGGACCGCCAGCTGCACAACGCACTACCTTCCCCCGGGCAGCCCTGAGGACCGAGGAGCAGTGGCCCAGGCCGCAGCAGGCCGGGCTGAGCTTGAAGGAGCCAGCGTATAGTAATTCCTCCCCACTGTCCCAGAACACGAGGAATGGAACTGGAGGGTGCAAGCGGGGCAATGCAGAGGATCTTAAGGAGGGGGAAAGGGTCACCGGGAACCCACCAGTCGGCCCACCCGGGAGCCGCTGGAGGCAGCAGGCAGCGTCTGTTTTCTGGAGGGGCAGCTGGTACAGCGCAGGGCACCCAGGCTGGACTCCAGCATGTTCCCTTTTAGCTGCTGACTCCCTGTCTTTAGGGCTGGAAGAGCCACAACCCCGGCCACCTGGAGTCTCCGCCCTCTTGCGCTAACCGCCCAGAGCTCCGCCGGCCCAGGATAGGCAGCAGCAGGCCTACGCCCTGTATCTTTGGGCCTGGCTTTGTCGTCCTTGAGCGAGATGGAGGGGTGTTCACCCTACCGGAGGGCCTTTCTGGGTAGAGAACAGAGGTCCAGAAGAGACAGTGGCTGGGAAGCCTCCCGCATGCAGTAAGTGCTTAATCAGTGCTCACTGAGTATGAAGAGAGGAATGAGAGAGTCCATGGAGTTTGCCTTTCAGTCAAAAAACCAATAGTGAATTTCAGTGGGGAAAGTTGGGGAGGTGGAGCACCAATGACCCAGGGTCTCTGTGACTTCGGTGAGACCTGGACAAGGCTCTTTCCTCTCTTGCCTTTTTTCCCCGGGCACGGCCTCTTGCTCACCACAGCCTCCACCCCAACCTGGGTTTGTTATGGAGAATAGGGCAGTCCCTCCCCCTCCCCGGGTGGGGTGGGGATGCTGTGTGACCGTTTTTGGTCCTTGCACTTTTCTGAGCCAGGGTCACTGACACGGCTGAGACCAAGCTGAGGGACTGGGGAGGGGAGGGGCGGGATGCTCATGCTCACTCCTCCTCAGGCCTTCCTTTCGGCCCACGAAAACAAAACAAAACCAAACCAAAAAAACACCGGGGCTGCAAGAAACTAGACATCTGGCGCGACACCCATCCTCCGTAGAAAGGGACACTGAGGCCCAAATAGGAGTCATTTTCCCAGAGGTATCTGAGCCAGAAACTGGCAGAACTGATACTAAGTGCATGTTTTCCAACCACCAACTCAGTGCTCATCCTTCCTCGTCCTCAGAAAGGTCAAGATACCTGGGGCATTTCCCGGCCTCTCTGAGCAGAAGCCACCTATGCCATGTGGCCTGCACCTTCGCTACCTCGCAGAGGGCCATGTCCAATCGTGAGAACTGGGGTGCAAAAGGCTGTAAAGTGTGGGGCACCCTGCACACTCTGGCCCGGTAGGTTCGGAGAGCATCTCTTCTGCTCCCTGGTGTGGGAGGAGGGTGCAGCCCGGGTTCAGTTCTTGGAGCTGGGGGCGCCTGGAGAAAACCCGCTTTGACTACGTGCTCCTCCGTGTTAGGTGCTTCACATGCACCACCAAAGTTAATTCTCATGACAGTCCCGAGGTGAGCACCCCACTTTTCAGATGAGAAAGTGGCCACCCCAGGAGTTGAAGTGGCGAGGTTCTGGCCGCGCAGCTGTGCATGGGGACCATCAGGACTGGAACCCGTGGGCGCCATTGCGCGGTTTCCCATATATCGCAGGCTGGAGGGGGGCCTCTGGTTGCATGCCTTCCAGCCTCTGCATGAGGTGGGTTGACCCTGGGGGCCGCAAACGTCTCAGACTTTGGTTTTCCCTGTACCGCGAAGGTCAGGGAGGCTCGGACTTCCTGGGTCCCCCAGGTCTAGAGTGTTCACAGGTTCTCGGGCAGGCAGAAGGGGCAGGACAGTGATTCCCTGTGAAGCCCCGCCCTCCACCTCACCCCACTGGGCTCTGCGGGAGGGGGTGAGTGTGCCAGCCTCCACCTCCGACCTGAGCAAGTGACCATCCCTGGATCCCAGTTCCTGCATCCGTGTAATGGATCTGCTAAGCCCCATTCTGTCTTCCTCCTTGAAGCTGTGCGAGGAGGATCTGAGTCCGAGGAGACTGGAAAATCAAGGAGCCAAATACCAGGATGAGAAAGACTTTTTCTTGTTAATAATAGCATGCATTAAACAATTACTGTTGCCAACCATTGTTCTGAGTTCTCAGCATGTCTTAATTTACTTCATCCTCACAGCAACTCTATTTTTATCCCTAGTTACACAGGAGAAACTGGAGTTAAACAGTTCACACAAGCAAAAACGAGCATAAAACAAGCTGTCTGGGCGCTGGGGATTTTCAGGGATGAGTCCCATTTGCGAGACTCCCTGCTGTGGACTTCCTGATGATGATAGGCAGGGAAGGCTGCTTCCGCTACCCCAGCGCCAATCCCTGTGCTTGGCCATGGGGAGGCTCCCCAGAGCGAGCTCATGTGGGTCCCTGAGACCAGTACAAAGCCTGATGTAAAGAGGGGACCTCAGAGGGGGATGAACGGCTGACTACCAGGCAGTCAACCCTTCATCAGCCAGGCTGGGCTTCTAACCCAGAGCACCCCATACACATGGGAGGCTGCACCCGGGTGGTGGGTAAGGCCTGAGGGCAGAGCCTGGGGGTTAGGGGTGGGGACAATCCATTGAAGTGTTGGTCCCAGATTTCTTGAAAGACATTTTAAAAAGAAAGCTGAAGTCACCCCTCTTCGGTGGCTTATTCTCATGTGTTTAAATTTCCTTTGTTTTTTTCCAGACAGGGTTTCACTCTGTTGGCCAGGCTGGAGTGCAGGGGCACAGTCTCGGCTCACTGCATTCTCAACCTCTTGGAGTCGAGCGACCCTCACACCTCAGCCTCCTGAGTAGCTGGACCACAGGCTTGAGCCACCATACCTGGCTAATTTTTTTTTTTTTGAGACGGATTCTGGCTCTGTCGCCCAGGCTGGGGTGCAGTGCCAGATCGCAGCTTACTGCAGGCTCTGCCTCCTGGGTTTACGCCATTCTCCTGCCTCAGCCTCCCGAGTAGCCGGGACTACAGGCGCCCGCCACCTCAGCCGGCTAATTTTTTGTATTTTTTAGTAGAGATGGGGTTTCACTGTGTTAGCCAGGATGGTCTCGATCTCCTGACCTTGTGATCCGCCCGTCTCGGCCTCCCAAAGTGCTGGGATTACAGGCTTGAGCCACCGCGCCCGGCCTACCTGGCTAATTTTTAAACGTATTTGATAGAGCCTGGGTCTCACTACATTGCCCAGGCTGCTCGCAGACTCCTGGGATCCAGTGATTCTCCTAACTTGACCTCCCTAAGTGCTGGGATTACAGGTGGGAGCCCCTGAGCCTGGCCTAAATCTCTTTTGCACTTGAAGATGGGTCTAGCTACCCCTTCCTCCACTGAGAAGAAAGCTGAGACCCAGAAAGGTCAGGCAACATGCTTGGTGTCACACAGAACCATCTGTAAGGCCTCTAAGACCAGTGGCTGTCCCCACAAGGCAGCCTGCCCCTGCCCAAGGCACCTCCCACTGCCGCTTGCTCCCTCACTGGTGTCCAGAGACGGGCTGTGGGAGTGGAAGGTGGGCTAAGCATCCTCTAGGAAGATGTGGCAGGTTGTCATCCAGAGGCCCGGTCTTTCCAGGAAGGCCAGTTTTCCCTCACTGGGTTTTATGGTAGAGGAGAGAGAATTATTCTCCTGACAGCCCCGCCCCAGTCTAGGGTTCTCCCAACCCCCTCTAGCTTCTCCTGTCCCAGCCAGGGCGTAGGACCACCCTACCTGATGGAAGATTCCATCCCTGGGGAGACCCCCTATCTGATCGAATGCTGGGCCCTTGGCCACAGTCCAATTAAGTGAAAATAGATCTGGCCTTATCAGATTCAGGCCGTAGTCCCTGAGGCCATAGTCCCCGGGGTGGTCCCCTCCGTGCCCGGAGGGTCCCTGTCTCTTTGACTTTCCTGCTCAGACACATTTGTTTAAACAGACCCCTCAGGGCCTTCAGTAACCTGAGCCAGCCTGGAGGGCAATTGCCAGGTAAGGCACAGTGGTTCAGATGGTGGGTGGAGCAGCCAAGAGCACAGAGGAGGCAAAGGTGGTGTGAGGAGAGCAGGGTGAAGCCACCTTTAGAACACAGAGGAGTCTCTGGAGCTTGCTCTGGGGGTTCAAATCCTGGCTCCACCCCTTTCAGCTTTCTGGCCTTGGTTTCCCATTATGGTGAGGATTCAATGAACATGAACACATCTAAGGTTCTTGGAGCTATGTGGGCTCAGCCTGAGGGCTCAGTGATCTGAAAATCCAGGTGCCCAGCAAGTCATTTTTGCCATCACAACAGCCCTGGAATGTGGTTACTACTGTGCTGCTCTACAGGCAAGAAAGCCAGGGGCCAGAGAGATCCAGGGGCCAGAGAGATCCAGTGACTGACATTGACCAATGTCTAGAGACTGGGTCCCCACCCAGGCTTGTGGCCCCAGGCAGGTGTTCTTTCTATCCCACCAGGCCACTGAACAGCTCCTAACTCAGGATCTGAGTCAGGTTCCAGCACCTGTCCAGTGTAGGCAGGGGCAGAGCACAGCGCATCTGGGGATGTAGGTCCTTGGCCTCCTCCTCCTCCCAGTTCCAAAGTCCTGGGCCTCAGGTCTCTACAGGAGCCGTCCTCCCTTCTCCGCATCTCCCATTCCCTGCCGTCTCCACCACCATGTCTGGCTCAATCCAACAGCCACACTCTTGGATTGCAGTTAGACCCACATGCCAAGCATACTCCTGCCTCAGGACACCCGTGTGGCAGTTCCCTCTGCCTGACATGCTATTCCCACATATCCTACTGATCCCTCGCTGCCTTCAGGGTTTCTGCTCTGAGGGTATGTCCTCAGAGAATGCTTCCTGACCACCTTCACTGAAATAATAGACAACCCTCTCCCCAGCCAGGCAATCATTTCCAAAATCCTGCTTTAACTTTCTCCAGAGTATGCATTGCCATCAACATTTTATTATTATCTCCGGTTAGTTGTTTATCTGTCTCTCCCCATTAGGACTTCAGCCACATATGGACAGATACTTTGTTTTGCTCATGGCTATCTCCCCAGTACTCAGCACAGAGCCCAACACATAGTAAATAATTAATAAAAAAATTTTAAAAAGAGACTGGGTCTCGCTATGTTGCCCAGGTTGGTCTCAAATTCCTGAGCTCAAGTGATGCTCCCGCCTTGACCTCTCAAAGTGCTGGGATTACAGGCGTGAGCCACTGCACCTGGCCCAATAAATATTTTTGAATGACTGAATAAATCTCACATACTTACTGTAACTTCATGGCCTCGATGGCCTCCATTTTCTCATCTCTAAAATGGGCCTAATAAGTCTATGCATCTTATATTGTTGTGAAGAACAAACTAGAGAAAGCATGGCAAGTGCCTGGTGCAGTGCCTGGCACCAAGGAAACCTGCAGAACTGTTGTTGTTGTTGCTGTTTCTTGACTAAAAAAGGTGAGTGGACTTTCCAGAAGGTTTCTGCTCTTGAGTGGAGTTGGTGCAGCAGGGTCAACTTTAGTTCCAGGTTTTTATCATTCACCCCAGAAGATAAAGCCACTTCCCATCCTGTATTTTATCTGAGCCTTTCAGTGACTCTATGAGCTGGCCAGGAGATGTTTAGGTCTTTTTGGAAGTGGAAAGACAAGGCCCAGAGAGGTCAACACACTAACCTAGAGGTCACACAGCTAAGCAGCCCTTTCACATTCCCAAGAGAGCTCTCTTGGCCCTACTCTAAGTTCTCATTCAGAGACTAGAAGCTTGCAGCTGACATCCTTGGACCTTACTTATCTGAGAGGGCAGGTTCCAATAGGCTGGTCCCTTCAACAGGGAGTGGTGCCAGGCAGTTTCCCTCAGAAAGACTCTGAGCTAAGCGTAGCCCTGTAGATGTAGACCTGGAGGAAGGGTCGGGATTTGGCCAAGCTGAGTGGAGGGAGCTAAGCAGGTGCAGGTGAAAGGACAAAGGCAGGGAGGTGGAGGGTGCAGGGTATGCAGGGTGTGAGTGACCCCAAGGCTCTGGCAACCCACTCTGCTTCTGGTAGTTCTACCAACCTCTGACCTCCTTTGGTCAGAGGAGGTCAGGGGGCCGTTATGGGCTTCCATGGACTCCGTCTCCCCTGTAATGATAGTCGTTCTAGTTGCCTGCTCAAGCCCTCATTTTCCTGTTTACAAGCTTTCCAGAAAACAGAAGTAAGCCCAGCATGCCCCTCCCCACTTCCTAGGCAGGAGTGCCAGTTCTGAGCTCTGAGTGCAGACAGCAAACCCTCCCTGGGACTCTCCTGGGTCTGGCAGTGATCTTGGTAGTCCCCATTTGCCTGTGGTGGGGGTAGGGAGGGTTGTGGAGTTTCTGTCTTGAAAGGCAAATTTGGGCTGACATTTAGGTTTTGTCTTCACAATTCAAAGACAGGCGGTGAGAACAGAAGGCAGAGATGTGATGCTGGCTCAGTGTGAGGCACTGTTCGTATCTCATTGAATGTGTCCAATGACCCTGATATCCATGCACTATGAACCCATTCAACAGATTAGAAAACAGAGGCACAAGAGTCTGTGGTCTATGGCAAGAGTCCTCCTGAATGGTGTTTGCTTCTTGCATGTGAGACACGTGGAGAAAATTAATAGCATAATGATTACCACCATGAAGCTTCCAAACACCTACTAGGGGCAGGCTCTTTACACACATTACCTTGGTTAATCCTTCCAGTCACATGGGGTTTAGTCACTGACAGATGGAGAGTATAATGGGGGTGAATAGTCACTCACCCAAGGTAATTCAACTTCTAGAAGACAAGGGAGGACTTTAGCCTCTAAAAGAGTCTCCTCCAAGAGGAAGCTGCCCCTTTGTGGGGAAGACTAGGCAGGCTTGTGAAAGTACAATGAAAGGAAACAAACATTTTTGTTGCCTTTTTCCCTGGCAGGAAAAGCCCCTGGGATTGCCCCCTCTCCGTATGTGCAAGGACATCAAAGGCAGGACAGAACTGCTCTGAAATCCCAAGCCAGGGGCTGGGTCTCCCCTAGGGAGGGAGCCTGGATGAAAGGGAGAGAGAGGGAGGAAGATGGAGCAGGAAGAGGAGGAAATGAAGGCGCATCAAAGCCCCACCTCTCCTGGCTCCACCGGGATCTGCTGTGCCCCAGTGGGGTGGGGGCCTAGGTGGGGTTGAGGCCTTCAAAGAGGAGCCCTTGAGGCACTCAGCCTACTGCTACTGAATGCAAGGACCTAAGATGGGGCATTCAGGGTCTCCCAATGAGGGCTTCAAAAAAATCAGTGCTTGTAGCTGGGTGCGGTGGCTCATGCCTGTAATCCCAGCACTTCGGGAGGCCAAGGGAGGCAGATCACCTGAGGTCAGGAGTTCGAGACCAGCCTGGGCAACATGATGATACCCCATCTCTACTAAAAATAGAAAAATTAGCTGGGCATGGTGGCGCATGCCTGTAATCCCAGCTACTCAGGAGGCTGAGGCAGGAGAATCGCTTGAACCAGGGAGGCGGAAGTTGCAGTGAGCTGAGTTCGCACCACTGCACTCCAGCCTGGGCCACAGAGCAAGACTCCGCTTCAAAAAGAAAAAAAAAAAAAAAAATCAGTGCTTGTGATAATGCCATAGAATTAACAATCTTGCCAAAAGGGCCAGGGCCTCACTGACTTGATGCCATTCACTCTTTTTTTTTTTTTTTTTTTTTTGAGACGAAGTCTCGCTCTGTCACCCAGGCTGGAGTGCAGTGGCGCGATCTCAGCTCACTACAACCCCCGCCTCCCAGGTTCAAGCAATTCTCCTGCCTCAGCCTCCCGAGTAGCTGGGACTACAGGCCTGTGCCACCACACCTGGCCAATTTTTATATTTTTAGTAGAGACGAGGTTTCACATGTTGGCCAGGCTGGTCTCGAACTCCTGACCTCAAGTGATCCACGCATCTTGGCCTTCCAAAGTGTTGGGATTACAGGCATGAGCCACCGTGCCCAACCCTTGTTCACTCTTTCCATCCGACCTGTGAGGGGGGGCATCATGGTCCCATAGCTCTGGGAGAATGGGGCAAGTTGTTGAGCATGGTGGGATCCCCACTGCACATCAGGGTCTGTGTGACTCTGGGGCAAGGGCTCTTCGGCCCCACCACACGAGGCTTGGAATAGAAGTTGTCCTATTCGGATGCATATTCGTTTCCTAACGTGGTCCTAACAAAGTACCACAAATTGTATGGCTGAAAATAGCAGTAATGTGTTTTCCCGCAATCTGAGGGCTAGAAGTCTGAAATCAAGAGACTGGCAAGGCCGTCTCCCTCTGAGACCCTGGTAGAATCTTGCCCTGCCTCTCTGGGCTTTGGTGGTGGCCAGCAATTCCTTGGGGTTCCCTGGGTTGTAACTGCTCACTCCAGTCTCTGACTGTCTCTCATGGTGTTCCCTTGTGCCTCTCCACATCACCATCCCTCTGTGTGTCTGTGTCCACATTTCTGTCTTCCTGAAGGACAGCAGTCATATTGGACGAAGCGTCCACCTACTCCAATCGGACCTTATCTGAATTTGATTACTTCGGCAAAGACTCCATTTCCAAATAAGGTCACCTTCGCTGTTCCCAGGGGTTAGGACTTTCACATATCTTTTGTGGTGGCGGAGCGGGGCGGGATGGGGGCGCACAATTTAACCCACAACAGGACAGATGTGTCTCCCCTTCTACTCACAGGGAGCTCTGTGGCACCACTGGCCCCCAGCTCTGAAAGCCACTGACTCCAAGTGAAATAATAGCAATGAAAACTCCCAGGTGCCCCATTTCCTTTAGGTGATGTGGCCCGTTCACCTCCTTTTGCAACACCCTCATTCAATTTTGTACACTAGCCGGACTGGCATCATTATCCCCACTGTACAGACGAGGAAATAGAAGGTTTAGAAACATGCCATGGTGAAGCTTAAATCTGAAACAATATCTGTTTGACTTCAAAACCAACCACCATCCCCCCCATGCCACCAGGGGTTGGGGTGGGCAGGCAAGGGTTAAGGCTGAAGGGAAGGTGGGCCCTCCAGGCCCTGCTGGCTCCCGGAGCGCTGAGTGTGATGCCGGGGTCCGGGCTCTGTCGGTTGCCGGGGTGCTGATTAAGATGTCACAGAAGATTACGCTGTCAGGTGCAAGAATCACGCTCCAGGAGGGGTGGCTGCTGGGCCGGGAGGGAGGTTACCCTAGCAACGGAGACGGACCATCCATGCAGTGCAGCGTCCCAGCCTGGAGAGAAGGGCTTGGGGTTCAGCATCACCTGTCCTGGATAAAAAATTTGGCCCCCTTGACCCTGCAGCTGGGTAACTGTGGGTAAAACAGTTCACCTTCTGAGCTTCCTGGCCTCATCTCTGAGATGGGGGAGTCATTCCATCCCTGTGTGGATCAAATGGCAAAGCCAGAGAAAATCCCACGTCTCTGCAAGCATCTGCCTCATGGTGGTTCCCTGGGAACACCAGGCAGGCATTAGCTCCAGAGCTGAGGCCCGGGCATGGGTAGGCTTGCCCAAAGGTGGCAAAGAAATAGTACCAAGTCACCTCACTGCTGGGACCGAGGCGCTGGGAATGCGGGGTCACCTGGTGATGGGGGGCCCTGTCTGCAGCCTTCTTTGTGCTAATCAGCGGGGAGATCAGTGGCTCCTCCTCTGAGTCTCCTAAACTTTCTGCACAAAATAGTGTTGGCCACAGCACACAATTACTGTCTATTCTATTCCATTGTTGACTTTCTGTTCAGCCATGAAACCTGTCTCTTTAGATGCCTAAAGCTCAGCATATGGCCCAAATGCATGTTGAAATAAAGGAAAAGATGAATGAAGGTGTTTGCTCACATTCCCCCTCTATTCTTTGGAATAAATTTCTTCTGTCATGGAGGAAGAAATATTCTTTCTCTTCTGCAAAGCTACTCTTTCCCTGTGTCCTTAATTCTGATCTTATTTTCCCAAGTCCTGGCTTTCATTCACCCACGCACCATCCACCCATCTCTCCACCCACCCATCCAGGCAGCAGACCGTGGCTGAGTGTCTGTCTCTGAGCCACATCCTGTGCCAGGCCAATAGGGCCAAGTCAGACTGGGACCTTGGTCCAAACTAGTTCTCACTCAGCCTTGTAAAGGTGAGGGGGCGTGAACCCAAATCTGTGTGATGCATAGTAGAACTCGCAGGCTGTCTCGGAGAACAGCACACGGCAGAGGAAGGAGAAATTATGTTCCACTCAGGAAACGGGGGAAGCCAGAGCGGACAGCGACCTCTCTTTGAAGGAGGATTTGGGCACAAGAAGTGAGCAAAGAAATAACTGGGAAACACCCTTGTCTTTCACTGCCCTCACCACATCCTGATGTCTCCTCTCCTTTGTGGAGCCCTCACATGGGTTCAGAGAGGTTAACTAACTTCCTCCAAGTCACTCAGCTCATAAGTGGTGGCACTGATTGGAGAAGCTCGAATGTCAATCTTCAGAAAGGCCTTCCTGGACCACTTCCGTGTGTCTCACTTGGCCTGTTTTCGGTCAATCCCTGTCCTGTGTCTTTTGTCCCTCTCCCCTGCTGGAAGGCTGGCTCCACGATGGGGGTGGGGAGGGGTGGCCTTGCCTTGCCTCTGCTCTGTGCCTCGCCCCTGGAAACTAGCAGGTGCTCAAAGACATCTCTCTGAGATGCTGTGGATGCACCAGTCCCTGTTCTGACTCAAAGGACGGTCACCTGGTCCCCAACCTTCTTTCCACTCCTGGTAGCCCTCTCCTTGGGGGTCTGATCTGCCCTCACCGCTCAGCTACCTTTTAACTCTGGCCCCTTGGCTCTGCAGCTGAGCCCCTCAGTCAAACGTCGTTCGGGCTCGGTGTCTCCTGGCCAGGGCTGGCATCCCTGCTGCACACTTCTGATCATCTCAGGAGCCGTGCACCTCACAAGCAGATAATTGAAAAGATTACCCTGAGATGGGACTCGTGGAGGTTGATTTATTGTGCGTCATCCCTACTTCAGGGTTTTTATTAGAAATTGAAGAATGGCTTTCCAACTTGAGGCTGTGTTTAACCTCCACCAGTCCTGCAAACCAACAGTGGCTCCCAGGGTGGCTGCAAAGTCACCACACACCAGAGCTCTGCCCTGCAGCAGCACCCTTGAGTGGCTCTCACCCCAGAAACACAGCCTCTCCCTCTTTTTTTTTCTTTCTTTCTTTTTTTTTTTTTTTTTTTTTTGGTTTTTGAGACTCAGTCTTGCTCTGTCACCCAGGCTAGAGTGCAGTGGCATGATGTTAGATTACTGCAACCTCTGCCTCCTGGGTTTAAATAATTCTCATGCCTCAGCCTCCTGAGTGGGTGAGATTATAGGCACCCACCGCCACGCCTGGCTAATTTTTGTGTTTTCAGTAGAGATGGGATTTCACCATGTTGGCCAGGCTGGTCTTGAACTTCTGACCTCAGATACTCCACCCACCTTGGCCCACCCTCCTTTCATTTCTCCCTCCCTCCTGTCTGTGCTTGGGGGCCTTGAGAGAACTGGTTAAGAGTGGGCACTCGAGCTAGACTATCCAGGTTAGTGGGTGGGGAGGAGGCTGGACCTAGAAGGCGCTGTGCTGCAGTAGAGGCAAATATTGTGTGGAATCCACCCTGCTCCAGGAAGCCCTCCTTGATTCTCCTCTTTCCTATCTGGAAGTAGTCCCTTTCCCAGGTGTGTTCAGAGCTATTGGCTGGTGCCTATGTCTGTCGCACCTGCCCTGCTCGCCTGGCACTGGAGTGGCTGTGTTCACTGTCAGTCTGTCCCCTCTCCTTCAAGGCAGAGGCTCTGTGATCTGTGAGAACAGAGGCCAGGAAATGGGGGATGATGTCAGGTACTACAGAAGGTGTGGGGTGGGGAGTGGTTAGATGATGTATTGGACCTCACAGGCCGACAGGAAGATCAGCTGGGGACTGGTCCATAATCCAAGTGAGATGACCACACTGGTGAACGCAGCATTTAGTAGCTGGGTGGCTTTGGGCAAATCGCCTGACTTCTTTGAACTTGCTATTCCCCATTTATTTCTACCATGAGATAATAGCACCCACCTTACTGGGCCAGCAGCATGGGCGTCACCTGCCAACTTGAGAGGAACACAAATCATTGGGTCCACCCCTGACCTGCTGAATCCAGAACTCTGGGATGGGGCCAGTAGCCTGTGCTAAGGGAGCCCTCCTGGGGATTTCCATGTACACCCAAGGTTGCAATCCACTGCCTTGGAGCATTGCTGAGAGCAGCAGAGGAGATAATGTGGGTGCAGCAGTTGGCACAGCGAGGCACACGGGGTCTCCGGGGCCCTTGCCTCTATGCTGAGATGATGAGGCCATGAGTGTGCTTCTGACAGGGAAGACCTAGCCTGAAAGAAGTATGTGTTCTGCAGACACGGGGCTGGGGCCTGTAGCTCCAGATGCCCACAGAGCAGCAGAGTCCCCCCTCCCTCCCTGAGGTGCATCTGGGGTTCAACGAAGGAAATGCACCCCGAGGGAAGGACCTTGGTGGGGACTCATGCAGTTGGTCTACTGCCTCCACATTGTATTTGGTTCATTCCTGTTCACTGAGATCTGCCTTCCCCTAGAGAGACAGATAGGGCATGCTGCTGCCCTCGGGAGGGCTGGGGCCAGGGAGGTGTGCAGTTAACTGATATCAGATGCCTGCGGAGGAAGGGAGGGAATGACTGCTTCTGAGTCCCCACTGTGGACCAGAGATAGAGGGAGAAGGCCATGTGACGACAGGCAGAGATTAGAGGGTCGCAGCTACGAGCCGTGGGATGCCAAGGACTGTAGCAGCACTGAGGCCAGGAGAGAGGCCTGGGCCGGATCCTACCCTCGAGACTTCAGAGAGATCACGGCCCCATCAGCACCTTGGTCTTGGACTTCTGGACTCCAGAACTATGAGATTAAATTTATGTTGTTTGAAGCCTGCCCATGTGTGATACTTTGTTATGTCATCCCTAGGAAATGAATTCAGATTTTGTTTTAGTCCCTGAGGAATGCTGTAAGGAGGGTATGAGTCCCCATTACATAGATAAGAAGGCCGAGGCTCAGACAGGTTAACTGCCTTCCTCCGGGTCACTCAGCATTAAGGGGGCACCAGGATCCCAAATCGGACGTGCCTGCGTTCCAACAGTGCGTGCTCCTGGGGTGACTGTAGCTGACAGCCTCCCTGATCCTGAGATCCTCTTTCTCCTCATTTCCACCCCTCCCTGCTCTGCTGGGTATTTCTAGGGGGGCCCCTCCACACTTTAGTGTCTGCATGACTTGAAAAATCAGTACTTAGACCTGAATAACTCCACTCGTCTGATGGCTTGGTCCCTCTCTGCTCAAACTGTAGTCCCCAAACCAGCATTATCAGCCTTACCTGGCAATTGGCTAGGAATGACTAGAATCCTGGGGCCCCTTCCACACCCCTGAAATGGAATGTGCATTTTAGTAAGACCCTCAGGCAACCGGATGCTTTCTGAAGTCTGAGAAGGCAGCTCAGCACAGCCTACAGAGCCCTTCAACAGCTATGGCTCCCTTGGCGTTGGACTGCCCTGGCCTGGCAGGGGCTCCAGAAGGACAGGGTAGGGCAGGGGCAGGGGTAGGGCCAGGGGAAAGGGCTCTGTCTTCTCAGAGTGGAGCTTTTGCTTGACTCTTGGCTCTAACACCGGTTGGCTGTGTGACGCTGGGTCAGTTTCTCAGCTTCTCTGGGTCACGCATCCACGTTGGCGGGTAACTGAACCAAGCTCCTTCAGAGTGTGGCTGTAAACGCTCAGTGGGTTCATTCAGGTTACAGCTGAGTGCCCCCAAATGGGGCTTTCACGGGGAAGCGGTTGAGCTGGAGAAGTTCCTGAGACTTGTGGGGAGGCGTCCTCAAACCCCCCACTCACGTCATCCCTATTACCATTCCCACTGCACAGACAGGCACCTTCCGATTTCCAGCGAGGTGTCCTGAGGCCTGGGTGCAGGCTGCACAGCCAGGGGCTGGTGGGGAGTCCTCTCCTTCTGGCTGAGCCTGTGACCGCTGGCTCGTGCCTCACCATCATCTTCGAGGGCTTTGCTCTCCAGCCTCCTTTGCCCATTTGCCTGTTTTTCTGTCTGGTCTCAGTCCCCTTTTACCCCATCTTTCTGTTCCCTTGTTTCTGCTCTCCACATTTTCCTCTCTCCCTTCCTGCCCCCACCCCTCTCATGGGCACACACAGCTGGGAGCTGGGGCAGGCACGAGGGAGCAAAGGCTTCTCCCTTGCTCACTTTCTCACAGGTGGATCCAGAGCCTTGATCTCCATGGCTTCCTGACATCTTTTCATCCAGGTCATGTCAACATATTTGCTAAAACTAACCATGGGAGATGTGTGCAGGTGAGCACAGCCTCCTACCCCGGCCCAGCCTCTCCGCCTTTCTCTCCTCTCTCTTCTCCCTCTGTCTCTCTGTCCCTGTCCTTCCCTCCCAGCTGTCCCTTTTCTTGTTTCTCTCTCTGTGCCTGTCTGTGTCCCTGTTTCTAAGTCTCTCCCTCCTTCCTCACCATGGAAACTGATTTTAATTCTGACCTCATCCAAATGCTTACAAATAGGAGGAGAAAACCACAGGCCTGGAATTTGGGCAAGGCAGCTCTGTCAGTGGCCGCGTTCGAAGCTTGATTTCCTTCCTCTGGAGTAGGGCAGGGTGTCCCTTGAAGCCCCCCAAATGGGCAGCCTGCAATGCCCTCGTCACTCCCACTTCCAGGCCCCAGGCCTGAGTCTTTGAGCTCTCCGGTACAGGAGGAAGGAGGCACTCACGCCAAGGCTGGTGTCAGAGGATTACGTGATTTAGGCTGCTCTCCAAGGCCTGTGACCACCCTCTGCATCTCCTGGGGTCTCTCATCCAGCAGCAGCTGTGCGGTTTATGGTGACCAGGCCCAGGGGCTCTGGGGAGGGCTGGAGCGAGGAGCGCTGCCCTGAAGCAGTGCAGACCTGGAGGCTGGCAGGCTCATCCAAACCTGTTTGCCTAATTCCTGCTCCAGGAGCTCCCTGGAGACACAGTTGTAGGGGGGAGGGTGGCTAAGCCTGGCCTCTTTCATCAGCTGGGACTTGTCTCTTTCTCCGTCCTTACCCCTCCCCTGAGACAGACCTGCTACCACTTCAGTCCTTTCAAAGAGAAATGCCTTCTACTTCCATTCCCTATTCAGTTCTGAGGTTTAATGAGTCAGGATTACGATTTGCAAGATAGGGGATAAGCTTACGCGGGCTAAAAGGCTTGATTAAGGAACTAGAGGAAAAGAGGTGTAGTGTTTCTTGCCCCTGCTCTGGGTCTCAAAAATGAATGTTTTTATTCTGAGTCAATCAGCCATAGTCTTGGTTTGCAACCTCCAACTCTATTGGATACCTTCTTCCCTAAAACACATACCCACTCAGACACCCATCACATGCATGCCCTAACACGTACATTCACACCTGCATACATGCACACACGCCACACGTACATGCTACTCACATGCTCATGCACACACACAGACACTCACATGCACTGAGGCACTCACACATACTCAAACACACACTCACACTCATACACTCAAATACACACATGCATACACAAACACACAACTCACACTTTCATGTGTGCACGCACACACACACACACAGATAATTTCTTTGGCTCTAACAGCAAATCTATAGATACTCAAGATTACTAAAGCTACCAGGAACCTCAGAGGCCCTCTGATCCAGGGATGGCAAACTCACTTGGTCTGGGGATGGGTTGACTTGGGCCATGTGGGACTCTGCTGACCCGGATGAGACTGAGGAAGGAGGCAGCCAACACTCAGTGCAGTCACAGCTGGGTGGGAGTCCTGACCTGGGCTCACCCTTTCTGCTGATATTTTCAGAGAAGCTGGAGACCTGAAGTTTTATTAGAAATAGCTCATTAAAAAAATTTTTTTCAAGAAAAAAACCCCCAATTTTAAATGCTGGCCATTAATTCAACTAATGGCAAGAGCAATGGTTCTTCAGGCTGGATCTGTCCTTGTGGCAGCTAATTTAGGATCTCTTAACAGGGTCAGTGTGCCCACCTCACAGGTAGGAAAACTGAGATTCGCAAAGGAAAGCGGCTTTTCCAGGGATTCTCAGGAAAAGATTGACCCAACGAGGAGTAGAGCCAAGATCGTTTGGAGTTTCTCAACAATTGAATCTGGTAAGTGTAGATGGTTCTCCAAACCACCAGAAAAAGTTTAGCAAGGCAGTCATTTGCTTCCCTTAACCTAAAATTACTGCTCCAACAGCTCACATGTCACTTACTCAGACTGTCCCATCTAAAGGAGCTCTCTGCACCAGGCTCCTCCATCTCTTGTTACCCAAAAGTCCTGCTCTATCTTCTTCAAGGCAGTTACCATCATTGCAAATGATCTTCATTTGCCAGCAGTTTCCTTTTTGTGGTAGCCAACAGTGCTATTCTCTCTACCTCCAAGAGAGAATGGGAGGATAGCCATTCCTTGTCCTTCATGAGTGGGTTCAGCTATGTGACTGTGAGCAGAAGTAACTTGTGTCACTGCAGGTAAAAGATTTCACAGCCGTTTGTGGCTAGGCATGGTACCTCACACCTGCAATCTCAGCCCTTTGGGAGGCCAAGGCAGGATGATCATTTAAGGCAAGGAGTTTGAAACCAGCCTGGTCAACATAGTGAAATCCCATCTCTAAAAAAAATTTAAAAATTAGCCAGGTGTGGTGGCATGCACCTGTAGTCCCAGCTACTTGGGAGGCTGAGGTGGGAGGATCACTTGAGCCTAGGAGGTTGAGGCTGCAGTGAGCTAGGATTGCACCACTGCACCCCAGCCTGGGTGACAGAGCCAGATTCTGTTAAAAAAAAGTAACTGTTGTGAGATCCTCCAGAACACTCTTTCCCATGGTCATGGTGACGTGCAATATTTCAGAGCTGGCTACTCCAGCAGTCTGGTGCCTGAGAGGTAAGCAGAGTCCCCCTGGTGATCCATGGTGGACATACAGCATAAGCGAGAAATAAACTTGGTATTTTAAACATGGAGATTGAGGGGTTGTTTGTTACAGCAGCATAACCTATCCTACCTGACTGATACACTTAAAAAAATTAAAGACAATATTTTTTGAGCAGTTTTTGGTTCACAGAAAAATTGAAAGGAAGGTGCAGAGCTATCCCCCATGCCCCTTGCCTGCACATGTCATAGTCTCCACCATTATCAGCATCCCTACCAGAGTGAGACATCTGTCACAATTGATGAACCTACCTTGACACATCATTAGCCCCCAAAGTCCAAAGTTTATATTCGAGTTCACTTTTGCTGTTGTACATTCTGTGGGTTTGGGAAAATGTATAATGGTGTGTATTCATCATTGTAGTATCATGCAGAGTATTTGCTTTGCATTTATTTATTTATTTATTTATTTATTTATTTATTTATTTATTATTTGAGATGGGGTCTCACTCTGTTACCCAGGCTGGAGTGCAGTGGCGAGATTACAGGTCACTGCAGCCTCAACTTCCTGGGCTCAAGCCTCCTTCCACCTCAGTCTCCTGAGGATCTGGGACTACAGGCATGCATCACCACACCCAGCTAATTTTTGTATTGTTTGTAGAGATGGGGTTTCACCATGTTGCCCAGGTGGGTCTCAAACTCCAGAGCTTTAGCGATCCACCCACCTCAGCCTCCCAAAGTGCTGAGGTCACAGACATGAGCCACCTCTCCCAGTCTCAGAGTATTTTTATTGCCCTAAAAATCCTCCATACTCTGCCTATTTATCTCTCTCTCCCTTCTAACTCCTGGCAATCACTTACCTTTTTACTGTCTCCAAGTTTTGCCTTTTCTAGAATGTTACATAGTTGGAATCACACAATATGGAGTCTTTTCAGACTGGCCTCTTTCACTTAGTAATGTGCATATAAGTTTTCTCCATGTCTTTTTGTGGCTTTATAGCTCATTTCTTTCTAAAGCTGAATAATATTTCATTGCCTGGATGTTCCAGAGAGTTTATTTATCCATTCACTTATTAAAGGCCACCATGGTTGCTTCCAGGTTTCAGCAATTATGAATAAAGTTATTATAAACATCTGCTTGCAGGTGTTGCATGGACATAAGTTTTCAACTTCTTTAGGTAAATACCAAAGAGCATGATTGCTGGATCATGTGATTAGGATATATTTAGTTTTGTAAGAAGCTGCTGAACTGTGTTGGCAACTGGCGGTACCATTTTGCATTTCCATCAACAATGAATGAGACTTCCTGTTTGATATGGTTTGTCTGTGTCCCCACCCAAATCTCATCTTGAATTGTTAGTTCCCATAATTTTCATGTGTTGTGGGAGGGACCCAGTTGGAGATAACTGAATCATGGGGGCAGGTCTTTTCCATTCTGTTCTCATGATAGTGAATAAGTCTCATGAGATCTGATGGTTTTATAAAGGGGAGTTTCCCTATACAAGTTCTCTTCTCTTGTCTGCCACCATATGAGATGTGCCTTTCACCTTACACCATAATTGTGAGGCCTCCTTAGCCACGTGAAACTGTGAGTCCATTAAACCTGTTTTTCCTTGTAAATTACCTCAACTCAGGTATGTCTTTATCAGCAGCATGAAAATGGACTAATACACTGTTACTCCACACTCATACAGGATTTGGTCTTTTCAGTGTTCTGAATTTTGGCCATTCTAATAGATGAATAATGTTATCTCCTTGTTGTTTTAACTTGCATTTCCCTAATGACACATGATGTGGACCATCTTTTCATATGCTTATTTGCCATCTCTGTATTTTCTTCATGAGATGTCTGTTAAGGCCCTAGACCCATTTTTAATCAGGTTGTTTGTTTTCTTATTGTTGAGTTTTAAGATTCTTTGTATTTTTGATAATGTTTCTTTTAAATCAGATATATCTTTTAAAAATATTTTCTCCCAGTCTGTGGTTTGTGTTTTCATTCTCTTGACTATCATTTGCAGAGAAGAAATATTTACCTTCAATTATTTACTTCATGGATTATGCCTTTGGTGTCATATTTAAAAAGTCATCACCAAACCCAAGGCCATCTAGGTTTTCTCCTAAGTTATCTTCTAGGACTTTTAAACTTTTGTATTTTACATTTAGGTTTGTGACACATTTTGAGTTAATTTTTCTTTATCTTTTTCTTTTTTTTTGTTTGTGGACGTCTGGTTGTTCTAGTACCATGTGTTGAAAAGATGATCTTTCTTGTACTGGCTTTCTCCCTAGTCACAGATCAGTGACTCTATTTGTGTGGCTCTATTTCTGGACTCTCCATGTTGTTACATTGCTCTGTTTGTTTATTCTTTTGTCAATGCCACAACTTCTTGATTATTATAGCTTTACAGCAAGTCTTAAAGCTGAATAGTGTCAATCCTCCAACTGTGTTCTTCTCCTTCAATATTGTGTTGGCTATTTCTGAGTCTTATGCCTCTCCATATAAACTTCAGAATCAGCTTGTCAGTAGCTACAAGAGAACTTGCTGAGGTTTCTATTGAGATTGCATTGAATCTACACATTAAGTTAGAAATAACTGACATCTTCACAAAATGGAATCTTCCTATCTATGAACATGCAATGTCTCCATGTATTTAGTTTTACTTTGATTTCTTTCATCAGAGTTGTGTAGTTTTTCTTAAGTAGATCTTATGCATGTTTTATTAGATTTATATCGGATATTTCATTTTTGAAGGTGCAAACATAAATCATTTTGTGTTTTTAATTTCAGATTCCACTTGTTCATTGCTGGCATACAAGAAAGCAATTGACTTTTGCATATTAACCACTAACCTACAATATTGCTGTAATCACAGTAGGAGAATTTTTTGTGGTTCAATACAGTTTTTCAAATCCAAACACTTAGTAAATACCTGACACTTAGTAAATAATAAATATTGATCTGATGAATGGATGCATAAAATAGTAATTAACAGCACTGCCTTTCAAAACAAGACAGACTCAGATTGGAAACTCAGCTCTGCAATGTGACTTTCAGCAAGTAACAACCTGTCTGGGCCCCATTTTCATATTCAGTAAAATAGGGACACTATGAGACCCACCTCACATGGATGTTACATGGATTTATTGAGATCATTCACACTGTATTTTTAGCACTATTCCTGAATTGGATAAATGTGCTAGGTAAATGCTTCTAAACAGAAGCTGGTGATATTCTCATTAATGTAATTAATAAATCTCCCTCCCTGGGAGGTAGGTCTTAGAATCTCTCTAGGTGTGTAGTATAATGCCCACTCCAGGGCTCCAATTCTAGACAGCCTAATTCAGTATATCTGGCCCAGAGTCCTTTAACCTGCAATTTTTAATTTTTTTTAGCAATCCTATTCCAGCACTGGAAATCTGCATTTTAAATAAGATCCCTGGGTTCCTTCAAGAACGAGAAGTAGATCTAACATTTGATTCAGCAATCTCACTCCTAAGTATCTACTTGGAAGAAAAGAAGTCATTATATGAAAAAGACACTTGTACAGGCATGTTTGTAGCAGCACAATTGCAAAAATATGGAACCAGCCCAAGTGCCCATCAATCAATGAGTGGATAAAGAAAATGTGGTGTACAGGTATGTATACAGGTGGTGTTTGGTTACATGGATAAGTTCATTAGCAGTGATTTCTGAGATTTTGGTGCACCCATCATCCAAGCAGTATACACTGTACCTAATGTGTAGTATTTTATCCCTCAGTTCCCTCCCACCCTTGCCCCAGAGTCTTGAAGATCTATTGTATCATTCTCATGCCTTTGCATCCTCATAGCTTAGCTCCCATTTACGAGGGAGAACATACGATGTTTGGTTTTCTATTCCTGAGTTACTTCACTTAAAATAGTGGTCTCCAATTCCATCTAGGTTGCTGCAAATGCCGTTATTTCAAAACCCCAAATCCAGAAATTACTGCTAAAGAACTTATCCATGTAATCAAACACCACCTGTTCCCCAAAAACTTATTGAAATAAATAAATAATAAATAAATAAATAAGCCTCCTGAGTGATTCTGATGCACTGGCTGCACTTTGAGAACACAGGTCTAAGTTTTCACTAAGGAAACTGATAGTGAGTTCAGGGAAGGTGGAAGGCTTAGTCAGCTTGTATTCAATTTGGCATTTGACAGAGCCCATTTCCTTGTGATTAATCCACTAAAAGCAGACAGTTTCAAGCACTTCTCATACACCAAGCTCTCTGCCAAAGTGGCTAACAGGTCTCAGCTTCTAGCTACCCAAGAGGAAAAAGTTATTGCCCCCATTTTACAGATGAGGAAACTGAGGCTCGGAGACAGACAGGAATCGCCTAAGGGCACCCAGCTGGGGAGTGGCAGAGCCTGTGGGCAGTCCAGTCTTGAGCACTGTGGCTGAAGGCAAGAGCCGGCCATCTTCATCCATGCAGATGAGGAGCAGCTAGTGTGAAATCCGACAGGGATCCCCATAGATTCCAATGGGTAGGAGGGGCTTATCAGGATAAAATATGGTGTAGTTCAGTCTAAGCACTGATATCAACTTTTAAAAACAGCTTCATTGAGATATAGTAGAATACAATAAAATATCTATGTTTAAAGTGTACAATTTGACACGTTTTGACAAATGTAAACACCCATGACACCTCCACTATAACCAAAGTCATGAGCATGGTATTGGTCTTTGCCTGCTCTGGCTGCCATGACAAAATTCCACAGCCTGGGGCGTTTAAATAACAGAATTTTTTTTTTTTTTTTCACCATTGTGGAGGCCAGAAGTCCAAGGTCAAGATGTCAGCAGGGCTGGCTCCTGGTGGGGCGCTCTTCCTGGCTGGCAGACAGCCCCCTTCTCACTGTGTGCACACATGACCTTTCCTCCTCTAGATCTTCTTCTCCTCTTTTTTCCTTTTTTTTTTTTTTTTTGAGACAGAGTCTTGCTCTGTCGGTCAGGCTGGAGTGCAGTGGCACGATCTTGGCTCACTGCAAGCTCCGCCTCCCAAGTAGCTGGGACTACAGGCGCCCACTGCCACACTTTTGTATTTTTTACTAGAGATGGGGTTTCACCATGTTAGCCAGGATGGTCTCAATCTCCTGACCTGGTGATCCACCCGCCTCGGCCTCCCAAAGTGCTGGGATTACAGGCATGAGCCACCACACCTGGCCCTTTCCTCTTCTTATAAAGACACCAGTCCTATAGGATCAGGACTCCACCCTTGTGGCCTGTTTAACCTTAATGACCTCCTAGGAGCTCTGTTTTCAAATGTAGTCACATTGGGGGTTATGCCTTCAACATACGAATTATTTTGGGTTGACACAGTTCCTCCATAGCAATATTTAATTTTTAAAACTTAATTGTTTATCCAAATATGGGTGGAAATTTTTGCCCATAAAAGTCTGTTGGCTAGGCGTAGTGGTTCATGCCTGTAATCCCAGCAATTTGGGAGGCCAAGGTGAGAGGATCTCTTGAGCCCAGGAGTTCAAGACCAGCCTGGGCAACATGTGAAATCTTATCTCTACAAAAATAATTTTAAAAAAATTAGCCAGGCATGGTGGTGTGTGCCCGTGGTCCCAGCTACTTAGGAGGCTGAGGTGGGAGGATCAGCTAAGCCCAGGAGGTTGAGGCTGCAGTGAACCATGATCACAAGCCTGGGAGACAGTGAGACCCTGTCTCAAAAATAAATTATTGTGGAATTACTGCTAGAGTGAAAAATCAAAGCCACTCAAATGCCTAACCATAGAGGAAAGGCCAAATAAGTGATGGTGCCTTTATATAGCAAATATGAAAATAAACCTGCATTTAGAACAGGACTTGACACTTAGTAAGTCCTCAATAAAGAAGTTAAGAGGCTGGGCGCGGTGGCTCAAGCCTGTAATCCCAGCACTTTGGGAGGCCGAGACGGGTGGATCACGAGGTCAAAAGATCGAGACCATCCTGGCTAACACGGTGAAACCCCGTCTCTACTAAAAAAAAAATACAAAAAACTAGCCAGGCGAGATGGCGGGCGCCTGTAGTCCCAGCTACTCGGGAGGCTGAGGCAGGAGAATGGCGTGAACCTGGGAGGCGGAGCGTGCAGTGAGCTGAGATCCGGCCACTGCGCTCCAGCCTGGGCGACAGAGCGTAACTCCGTCTCCAAAAAAAAAAAAAAAAAAAAAGTTAAAAAGCTTTGTTTGCAAAGAGTTTCTAATGATGTAGAGAAATACTGAGGATGTGGTCTTAAGTGAAAAAAACATAATTTAAAATGGCTTTAGGAACCTAATCTAACCATGTATACAGCAAATATAAACACATAGAAAAGGCTAGAGACTATTCAAATTTTAACAGGGATTGTCCTAGAGTGATGGGAATAATAGAAATGATATATGCTGCTTTAAATACTCTTCTCTAGTTTCCTGGTTCTCTAAAATGAGCACATACAACTTTTATAATGAGGAATAAAAACTGTATTTGCAAATAAGAAGCAACACTGGAAAATTCAATTGCACAGGAATGAGAGAAGAGGCACCCGGCTTGGCAGAGGTTCATGACAATGACCTCGAATAACTGAAAGAATTAGACAGACATGGGTTTGGGTTTCAGATTCAAACAGACGTGCTATTTTGGGGCAATTTACTGGGACTTCTCTGGGCCTCAGTTTCCACATCTGTAAAATGGGTATCTTCATGGGTCCTTTAGGAGCATGCTTTGAGCTTTGAGTATAGCTTCATCCTCAATTTTCCTTTCTCCATCCTCCCTGCTGACTCTCTTTCATCTTTTGTCTGCTCTTTACCTTCCTGATTATTTTTCTCAGTTATCCAATTAATATTTACTCACAAACTTTGTTACAGGCTTAGCCTAGCTTCTGATGATGCAAAGATAAACCAGCTATTTTCCCATTCCCCTTGAGGATGAGGAAGGGCCTTGATGAGTCAGGACAGGCTGGGGGTCTTAGAGCCAGCCACTCCTCACTGTCACCACACCACAAGTTCTCCCTGTCACACCAGGAAGATGCAATCTGACTGGCAGTTAGAATGAGCTGTAGGGGCTGGCCCACACGGGCGCTCTGCTAGCAAGATCTGCACCCCTCATCCTCCTTCCATGTGGCTGGGAATGCCACAGATGGATGCATAATTCTGGGGTAAGAGGGACTCAGGAAAGGGCAGACATCTGATCCGGGTCTGGAAAGCTAAGCAGGGGTTTAATCAACAGGGAAAATGCAGGGAAGAGGGGACAGCACAGTTAAAGGCCTGGGGTTTAGACCTGCACTTTGTGCAGTCTAATTCTGGATGGAGAGGAAGGAGGACATGAGGGCGGCACCTAGAGATGGCTACGGATTTGAGGGGTGGGTGTAGATAGGGGCAGGAACCACTTCCCAAAGGGCTTGTAAATGGGAGTGAACACTCAGATCTTTAACCCAAGGCAATGGGAAGTCATTGAAGGGATCATGTTGGGGGAGGCATGAGGTTTTCTTAGACAGAGACACCTGTGGCTCAATGAAGAGGCTGGATCAGGAGTGAGAAAGCAGCAGGAGCAAGCGGGACCCTGTTTTGTGATACAGGAAGGGCCGTGGGGATGGAGAGGGGTGGAAGCTCCAAAAGAGGTGGGGAGGGAAGGATTGACAGGGCTGTGTGATGGGCTGATTTGGGTGTGCAGAGGATGCCTGAGCAGCTCCTGGGGAGTAAATAGATAACGGTGGTCCCCTGTAAGCCAGGAGAGGCTGGAGGAGGGAGAAAAGGAAGGAGAGGAGAGAGGAGGAGGAGAGGAGGAAAGGAGGAGGAAGTAGAGGAGGAAAAGAAGAAAGAGGAGAAGAGAAGAAAGAAGGAAAGGGAGAAGGAGGAGAAGAATAAGGAGAGAAAAAGAATGAGGAGGGAAGGAGAGGAGGATAGAGGAGAGGGAGAAGAGAGAAGGTAGAGGAGGAGGAGGAGAGGGAGAAGCAAGGGGAGCTGATTTCCTCCATAGGGGATAGGACTCTGCCTAGGAAGTGGGGAGCCTCCTCTTCATGCCCTGGGGTGACCTTCCCTGCCCTTCAGAGGTCTTGCCAGGCTTAATAAGGGCCTGTAATGTGCAGGGACTGTCAATTATGGAGATGAGTTTATTTTGAAGTCCAAGATAGGAATGGCTGTGTCTCAACCAGGTATGTGTTTACACCTCCAGGCCACCGATGCCAGAAATAAACATTTTTGTCATGGCCTCAAAACTGAGCCCAGGCCCTAGAAAGCTACTGTGCAGAGGTCTGCCCTCTAGCCTCTAGGTCACGGTGGGAGAGAACAAACATTTAGGGGACCGCTACTGTGTGCCAGGCAGTGCTGAGCACCCAGGATGCGTGCAGTGGGAACTTCATTCTGGAGACCCTTGTAGTCTGGTGGGGAGGCAGAGGGGTACAGGCAACGACAGGGTTGTCATCAGTGTTGAGACGAAGAGAAGGTGCTCTAGGCTGGAGGCCCAGAGGGGTCTTCGCGGAGGGTGATGTCTCTCCTGAGGATTGGAAGGGGCTAGCCAGTGTGCAGCAGGGTGGGTGGGGACCTGTGCCGGCCCGTGATGAACGGTGTACATGCTTCCTGTGGCTGCTGTAGTTAATAACCACACACTGGGCGCCTTAGGACAACAGATATGTTCCCCTTCATAGTTTGAGAGGCCAGATGCCCCAAATCAAGGTGCCAGCAGGGCTGTGCTCCCTAGGAAGGCTCTAGGGGAAGAGCCTTCCTCGTCTCTTCCAGCTTCTGGTGGTTGGCAACAACACAGGTGGTGCTTACAGACGCATCCTTGCCGTCTCTGCCCGCATCGTCCACATGGCCCTCTCCCCATGGCTGCATCTCTTCTCTTCTTATGAGGACACCAGTTATGTGGAATTATGGCTCACTCCAATCCAGGGTGACCTCATCTTAATCACATCTACAAAGGCCCTATTTCCAAATAAGGTCACATTCACAGGTTCCAGGAAGACATGAAGTTTGGAGAGACTACGGAGGCCAGTATAAGCTGAATGGCTCAGTGTGACTGAGACTTCCATCTGAGACAAGGAGAGGCGCTGGTTGGAGATGGGCTGGAGGGGCAGGCAGGGGCTAGGTTATGGGGGACCTGGCAGGCCAGCCAAAGAGCCTCGGACCTTGATTGCAAATCTATAAACAAACACGGCTTTCTCAAGAAACACAGGCAGACTCCCTTGCAGAGCAATGCAGAGAGGGCATTAGATTTTGATCTCCGAAGGGTTGGCTGAATTCAAAGGCGTTGGCCTCATCCTCCCTGATGTGTCTGCCGCCCTCTGACACCCTACAGATTTATTCCTCAGCAGCAATTAAGGTGAAGAAATGTGGTCAGGCCAGAGGCAGCTCCTTTTTCTGGTGTCTGGGATTTTTTTTTTTCTTCTTCCTGCAGAGGGTCTGTCTCTGAGAGACGATGAGGCCCCTCTGCCCTTGCTCCAGGGAAGACCCCCTGCCTTTGTCAGCCTGAGTCTGATTCTCACAGATGGTCTTGGGGTCCTTGAGCACAGGGGACATGTGACCACTCATGACACATGACCCTTCATGACACCTGGCTGGGAGCCTGGAAGTGTCTTTCTTACTTCCTGCGTGCCAAGTACTGTGCTCAGTACTGCGAATTCACTTTTGGTTTGAAACCTGCTAACCCCTGCATACCACTGGCTTCGTTATCCCCATTTTATAGAGGCAGGTGCTGAGGCCCAGAGAAGCTCAGTGGCTTGCCAACCTCATACAGGCAGTGAGCCAGGCAATGGCTCATTTTAGCAGTCAACTTTTCTAGGCTATGGTGCCCACTTATTTGGGCAGACACTGGTCCAGATGTTGCTATGAAGGTATTTTGTAGATGAGGTTGACCTTGAGAATTAGCAGACTTTGAGTAAAGCAGAGGACCTCCCATAACAGGGGTGGGCCCTCATCCAATCTGTTGAAGGCCTTGAGACTCGAGACTGTGATTTCCCAAGGAAAGAAGTCTCCTCAAGACTGCAACCTAGAAAGCCTGCCCGAATTTCCAGCCTGCAGATTTTTACTGAAGACTATATGACATCAACTGTTTCCTCAGTTTGCAGCTTGCCAGCTTGTCTTACAGATTTCAGATTTACCAGCTCCTACCATTGCATGAGCCAATTCCTTAAAATCTCTCTGTCTTTCCAGCTTGCAGATAAATGTTTTGGTAAGTAGACAGATGGATCGATAGATAGATGAGAGAGGGATATAAATATAGATATGGATGGATAGATGGATGGGTAGATTAAAAGATGAGAGAGTGACAAATATAGGTATGATGAATGAATAGATAGATACAAAGACAGGTAAAGATGGATGGGTGGATAAATAGATGAATAGATAGATGGATAGATACATACATACATACATACATACATACATAGGTGAAGGTGAGTGGGTGGACAAATGGATAGGTAGGTGAGTAGAGGAGTGGATGTATAGAGAGAGAGAAAGAGAGGCAGACAGACATCATCTCCCACTGGTTCTGTTTCTCTGCAGAACTCTAACTAACAGTGCAAACAGCAAGGCAGGGATTCAAATGCTGGGCATCTCATACCAAGCCACTGTCCTGCTGCCTCCCTCACATGGCCCCTCTGAGTGAGTTGCACCAGCCATGTCCAGTGTACCCCACGCTGCAGCAGCATTGCAGCATCACCGGCTGACATGCAGAGACCCAGGGCCCCTTACCGAACCAGCAACTGCATTTCATCAAGTCCCAAGCAGCGCGGGCATGGAGCTCCTTTTCTATTCCTAGGTAGTATCGCACTTGATATGGTTTGGCTGTGTCCCCACTCAAATCTCATCTTGAATTGTAGCCCCCATAATTCCCACGTGTTGTGGGAGGGACCTAGTAGGAGGTAATTGAATCATGGGGGCAGGTGTTTCCTGTGCTGTTCTCATGATAGTGAATAAATCTCACAGGATCTCATCGTTTTTATAAAGGGGAGTTCCCCTGAACACACTCTCTCTTGCCTGCCACCATATAACACGTGACTTTGCTCCTCATTCACCTTCTGCTATGATTATGAGACCTCCCTAGCCATGTGGAACTGTGAGTCAATTAAACCTCCTTCCTTTATAAATTACTCAGTCTTGGATATGTCTTTATTATAAGCAGCCTGAGAACAGACGAATACATCACCTCACTCATGGTCCCAGCTAGCCTGCTTGCTTTTCCACACAAGAGGCATGAAATAAATTCTGATGGGTTGCTTAGCTGATCTCTGTCCTGTCCCTGATATTTAGAATTGGCATTTCTATTCACTGTATATTTTATTTCCTATCCAGACATTTTTTATTGTGGGGAAATATACATACATAAAATTTACCATTTTAGCCATTGTTATGTGTATGATTCAGTGGCACTAAGTACATTCATATTACCGTACAACACCATCACCATCCATCTCTAGAACTTTCTCATCTTTTCCAACTGAAATTCTGTCCCCATTAAACCCTAACTCCTCTTCTCTGCCTGTACCCCAGCACCTGGAAACCTCCCTTCTACATTCTGTCTCTATGAATTTGAGTACTCTAGGGACCTCATATAAGTGGAATCACACAAATTTGTGCTTTGTTGTCTGGTTTATTTCACTCAGCATGATGTCCTCAAGGTTCACCCATGTCATAGAGTAGTGTGTGTCAGAATTTCCTTTCTAGGACTGCGTAATATTCATGTGTGTGTGTGTACTACATTGTATTTATTTATCTGTCAGTGAACACTTAGATTGTTTTCACTCTTTGGTTATTGTGAATAATGTTACACGAACACGAGTGTACAGATATCTGTTTGAGTCCCTGCTTTAAATTCGTTTGGTATAGCCAGATGTGGGATTTCTGGATTTCTGTTTAACTTTTTCTTAATGTTTAACTTTATGAGGAACTGCCACACTGTTTTCCACAGGGACTGCACCATTTTACATTCCTAGCGCAGTGCACAAGGTGCATAAGGGCTCCAATTTATCCACATCCTCGCCAGCCCCACCAGTTATTTTCTGTTTTCTTGATAGTGGCCATCCTAATGGGTGTGAGTTGATATTTCTTTCTCTTTTTTTTTAATTTTTATTTTATTATTATTATACTTTAAGTTCTAGGGTACATGTGCACAACATGCAGGTTTGTTACATATGTATACTTGTGCCATGTTGGTGTGCTGCATCCATCAACTCATCAGCACCCATCAACTCATCATTTACATCAGGTATAACTCCCAATGCCATCCTTCCCCCCTCCCCCCTCCCCATAATAGGCCCCAGTGTGTGATGTTCCCCTTCCCAAGTCCAAGTGATCTCATTGTTCAATTCCCACCTATGAGTGAGAACATGCAGTGTTTGGTTTTCTGTTCTTGTGATAGTTTGCTGAGAATGATGGTTTCCAGGTGCATCCATGTCCCTACAAAGGACACAAACTCATCCTTTTTTATGGCTGCATAGTATTCCATGGTGTATATGTGCCACATTTTCTTAATCCAGTCTGTCACTGATGGACATTTGGGTTGATTCCAAGTCTTTGCTATTGTGAATAGTGCCGCAATAAACATACGTGTGCATGTGTCTTTATAGCAGCATGATTTATAATCCTTTGGGTATATACCCTGTAATGGGATGGCTGGGTCAAATGATATTTCTAGTTCTAGACCCCTGAGGAATCGCCATACTGTTTTCCACAATGGTTGAACTAGTTTACAATCCCACCAACAGTGTAAAAGTGTTCCTATTTTTCCACATCCTCTCCAGCACCTATTGTTTCCTGACTTTTTAATGATTGCCATTCTAACTGGTGTGAGATGGTATCTCATTGTGGTTTCGATTTGCATTTCTCTGATGGCCAGTGATGATGAGCATTTTTTCATGTGTCTGTTGGCTGTATGCATGTCTTTTTTTGAGAAATGTCTGTTCATATCCTTTGCCCACTTTTCGATGGGGTTGCTTGTTTTTTTCTTGTAAATTTGTTTGAGTTCTTTGTAGGTTCTGGATATTAGCCCTTTGTCAGATGAGTAGATTGCAAAAATTTTCTCCCATTCTGTAGGTTGCCTGTTCACTCTGATGGTAGTTTCTTTTGCTGTGCAGAAGCTCTTTAGTTTAATGAGATCCCATTTGTCAATTTTGGCTTTTGTTGCCGTTGCTTTTGGTGTTTTAGACATGAAGTCCTTGCCCATGCCTATGTCCTGAATGGTATTACCTAGGTTTTCTTCTAGGGTTTTTATGGTATTAGGTCTAACATTTAAGTCTCTAATCCATCTTGAATTAATTTTCATATAAGGAGTAAGGAAAGGATCCAGTTTCAGCTTTCTACTGATGGCTAGCCAATTTTCCCAGCACCATTTATTAAATAGGGAATCCTTTCCCCATTTCTTGTTTTTCTCAGGTTTGTCAAAGATCAGATGGCTGTAGATGTGTGGTATTATTTCTGAGGACTCTGTTCTGTTCCATTGGTCTATATCTCTGTTTTGGTACCAGTACCATGCTGTTTTGGTGACTGTAGCCTTGTAGTATAGTTTGAAGTCAGGTAACGTGATGCCTCCAGCTTTGTTCTTTTGACTTAGGATTGTCTTGGCAATGCGGGCTCTTTTTTGGTTCCACATGAACTTTAAAGCAGTTTTTTCCAATTCTGTGAAGAAAGTCATTGGTAGCTTGATGGAGATGGCATTGAATCTATAAATTACCTTGGGCAGTATGGCCATTTTCATGATATTGATTCTTCCTATCCATGAGCATGGTATTTTCTTCCATTTGTTTGTGTCCTCTTTTATTTCACTGAGCAGTGGTTTGTAGTTCTCCTTGAAGAGGTCCTTTACATCCCTTGTAAGTTGGATTCCTAGGTATTTTATTCTCTTTGAAGCAATTGTGAATGGAAGTTCATTCCTGATTTGGCTCTCTGTTTGTCTGTTACTGGTGTATAAGAATGCTTGTGATTTTTGCACATTAATTTTGTATCCTGAGAGTTTGCTGAAGTTGCTTATCAGCTTAAGGAGATTTTGGGCTGAGATGATGGGGTTTTCTAAATATACAATCATGTCATCTGCAAACAGGGACAACTTGACTTCTTCTTTTCCTAACTGAATATCCTTTATTTCTTTCTCTTGCCTGATTGCCCTGGCCAGAATTTCCAACACTATGTTGAATAGGAGTGGTGAGAGAGGACATCCCTGTCTTGTGCCAGTTTTCAAAGGGAATGCTTCCAGTTTTTGCCCATTCAGTATGATATTGGCTGTGGGTTTGTCATAAATAGCTCTTATTATTTTGAGATACATTCCATCAATATCGAATTTTTTGAGAGTTTTTAGCATGAAGGGCTGTTGAATTTTGTCAAAGGTCTTTTCTGCATCTATTGAGATAATCATGTGGTTTTTGTCTTTGGTTCTGTTTATATGCTGGGTTACGTTTATTGATTTGTGTATGTTGAATCAGCCTTGCATCCCAGGGATGAAGCCCACTTGATCATGGTGGATAAGCTTTTTGATGTGCTGCTGGATTCAGTTTGCCAGTATTTTATTGAGGATTTTTGCATCAATGTTCATCAGGGATATTGGTCTAAAATTCTCTTTTTTGTGTGTGTGTCTCTGCCAGGTTTTGGTATCAGGATGATGTTGGCCTCATAAAATGAGTTAAGGAGGATCCCCCCTTTTTCTATTGATTGGAATAGTTTCAGAAGGAATGGTACCAGCTCCTCCTTGAACCTCTGATAGAATTCAGCTGTGAATCCATCTGGTCCTGGACTTTTTTGGTTGGTAGGCTATTAATTATTGCCTCAATTTCAGAGCCTGCTATTGGTCTATTCAGGGATTCAACTTTTTCCTGGTTTAGTCTTGGGAGAGTGTAAGTGTCCAGGAAATTATCCATTTCTTCTGGATTTTCTAGTTTATTTGTGTAGAGGTGTTTACAGTATTCTCTGAGGGTAGTTTGTATTTCTGTGGGATTGATGGTGATATCTCCTTTATCATTTTTTATTGCATCTATTTGATTCTTCTCTCTTTTCTTCTTTATTAGTCTTGCTAGCAGTCTATCAATTGTGTTGATCTTTTCAAAAAACCAACTCCTGGATTCATTGATTTTTTGGAGGGTTTTTTGTGTCTCTATCTCCTTCAGTTCTGCTCTGATCTTAGTTATTTCTTGCCTTCTGCTAGCTTTTGAATGTGTTTGCTCTTGCTTCTCTAGTTCTTTCAATTGTAGTGTTAGAGTGTCAATTTTAGATATTTCCAGCTTTCTCTTGTGGGCATTTAGTGCTATAAATTTCCCTCTACACACTGCTTTAAATGTGTCCCAGAGATTCTGGTATGTTGTATCTTTGTTCTCATTGGTTTCAAAGAACATCTTTATTTCTGCCTTCATTTCGTTATGTACCCAATAGTCATTCAGGAGCAGGTTGTTCAGTTTCCATGTAGTTGAGCGGTTTTGATTGAGTTTCTTAGTCCTGAGTTTTAGTTTGATTGCACTGTGGTCTGAGAGACAGTTTGTTATAATTTCTGTTCTTGTACATTTGCTAAGGAGTGCTTTACTTCCAATTATGTGGTCAATTTTGGAATAAGTGTGATGTACTGCTGAGAAGAATGTATATTCTGTTGATTTGGGGTGGAGAGTTCTGTAGATGTCTATTAGGTCTGCTTGGTGCAGAGTTGAGTTCAATTCCTGGGTATCCTTGTTAACTTTCTGTCTCGTTGATCTGTCTAATGTTGACAATGGGGTGTTGAAGTCTCCCATTATTATTGTATGGGATTCTAAGTCTCTTTGTAAGTCTCTAAGGACTTGCTTTATGAATCTGGGTGCTCCTGTATTGGGTGCATATATATTTAGGATAGTTAGCTCTTCTCGTTGAATTGATCCCTTTACCATTATGTAATGGCCTTCTTTGTCTCTTTTGATCTTTGATGGTTTAAAGTCTGTTTTATCAGAGACTAGGATTGCAATCCCTGCTTTTTTTTGTTCTCCATTTGCTTGGTAGATCTTCCTCCGTCCCTTTGTTTTGAGCCTATGTGTGTCTCTGCATGTGAGATGGATCTCCTGAATACAGCAAACTGATGGGTCTTGACTCTTTATCCAATTCGCCAGTCTGTGTCTTTTAATTGGAGCATTTAGTCCATTTACATTTAAGGTTAATATTGTTATGCGTGAACTTGGTCCTGTCATTGTGATATTGGCTGGTTATTTTGCTCATTAGTTGATGCAGTTTCTTCCTAGCATCGATGGTCTTTACATTTGGCATGTTTTTGCAATGGCTGGTACCGGTTGTTCCTTTCCATGTTTAGTGCTTCCTTCAGGGTCTCTTGTAGGGCAGGCCTGGTGGTGACAAAATCTCTAAGCATTTGCTTGTCTGTAAAGGATTTTATTTCTCCTTCATTTATGAAACTTAGTTTGGCTGGATATGAAATTCTGGGTTGAAAATTATTTTCTTTAAGAATGTTGAATATTGGCCCCCACTCTCTTCTGGCTTGTAGAGTTTCTACCGAGAGATCTGCTGTTAGTCTGATGGGCTTCCCTTTGTGTGAGTTGATATTTCATTGTGGTTTTGATCTGGAGGGAAGGAACTATGTTTTACTGCATCCCCAGTCCTGGCACAACACCACAAGAAGTAGGAACCCAATTAACAATGTTGAATGAATGAATGAATGAATGAATGAATGAATCAGTGAATGAGTCAGTTGAGAGATTTTCAGATGACCTCAGTAAGCCCACCTCAGTTAACAGTCCTCCACCTGATTGAGTTAACCTGACATTCTGCATTCCCTTACTGCAGTTCACACAGCTTCAGATGGCGGGAGTGAACTACATCTACCCCTATCATTCTGCAAGTCTAGAGAAGCCACAGGGCCAGAGCAGCGTGGGACCAGTTCTGACAGGGTCAGCTAGCTCAGTTCTCCAGTGGAAGGCTCTGTTTTGAAGAAGGTGTTTTATCTATCCCTGTTGTAATTTGTGCCCAGTGGACTCATAGTTTCACCAACAATTCATGACATATAGCAGAGTGTGTGTGTGCATGTACACATGTGTGTGATGTGTTATTTCCCATAGCAGTCACTGTGGCTCACAGCGGAAAGCACACAGGTTTCGGCCTCAGGCTGTCTGGGATGTCAATTCCAGTGATGAGATTTCGGTCAGAAGGTGTGGGCCCTGGAGCAGGCACCCAACCTCCTGGAGCCTCAGAGTCTTCATGCATAGATTTTGAGCATCAAAACCCTCCTTGTCTGATAGTTCTGAGAAGATCAAATCATGGTAAATGTTTATTAACTACATCAGTACTTTACCTTTTCATTTGAGTTGAGTGTATTTTCTGTAGTAGTACATTCTCACATTGCTCTAAAGAACTACCTGAGACTGGGTAATTTATAAAGAAAAGAGGTGTAATTGACTCACAGTTCTGCAGGTCGTACATGCAGCATGGCTGGGGAGGCCTCAGGAAACTTAAAGTCATGGCAGAAGGCAAAGGGGAAGCAGGCACATCTTCACATCATGGAGCAGGAGAGAGAGAGCAAAGGGGGAGGTGCTCTACACTTTTAAACAACCAGATGTCATGAAAACCCATGATCACAAGAACAGCAAGGGGCAAGTCTACCTCCATGACCCAATCACCTCCACTGGGCCCTTCTTCCAATGCTGAGGATTACAATTCGACATGAGATTTGGGTGAGGACACAAAGCCAAACTGATCCTTGCTGATGTTCTTCTCACATTTCAAAACACAATCATGCCTTCCCAACAGTTCCCCAAAGTCTTAACTCATTCCAGCATTAACTCAAAAGTTCAAGTCCTAAGTCTCTTCTGAGACAAAGCAAGTCCCTTCTGCCTATGAGCCTATAAAGTCAAAAACAAGTTAGCTACTTCCAAGATATTAATATAACGGGGGTACAGGCATTGGGTAAATTCACCCATTCCAAAAGGGAGAAATCAGCCAAAACAAAGAGACTATAGGCCTCAAACAGGGGAGTAATTGAATATTAAATAAAAATAAATATTAAATATTAAATACTAATACTTCTCAGCAGGGCAGTAATTAAATATTAAACCCCCAAAATAATCTTTTTCGACTCCATTCTCTCACATCCAGGTCACAATGATGTGAGAGGTGGGCTCCCAGGGCCTGGGGGATTTCCACCCCTGTGACTCCACAGGGCACATCCCCCAAGGCTGCTCTCATGGGCAGGTGTTGAGTGCCTGTGGCTTTTCCAGGCACATGGTGCAAGCTGTCAGTGGGCCTATCATTCTGGGGTCTGGAGGACAGTGGCCCTCTTCTCACAGCTCCACTAGGCAGTGTCCCAGTAGGGACTTTGTGTGGGGGCTCCAACCCCACATTTCTCCCTCTGAACTGCCCTAGTAGAAGTTCTCCATGAGGGCTCTGCCCTGCAGCAGGCTTCTGCCTGGACCTCATGGCGTTTTTTTCTCTGAAATCAAGGTGGAGACTCTCAAGCCTCAACTCTTGCCTTCTGTGTACCTGCAGGCTTAACACCAAGTCTTCTTACAGCTTACACCCCTGGAGCAGCCACTTGAGATATATCTGGGGCCCTTTTAGCCACAGCTGGAGCTGGAGTGGCTGGACACAGGAAGCAGTGTCCTGAGGAGGTTGCACAGGTTTTTGTGGACCAGGCCCGCAAAAACCATTCTTTCCTCCTGGGCCTCCAGGCCTGTGATGACAGAGGCTGCCATGAAGGTCTCTGAAATGCCTTCGAGGCATTTTCCCCACTGTCTCGGCTAGTAACATGCAGTTCCTCTTTAGTTATGAAAATTTCTGTAGCCAACTTGAATTCCTCCAACAGAAAATGAGTTTTTCTTTTCTACCACATGGTCAGGCTGCAAATTTTCTAAACTTTTATGCTCTGTATTCCTTTTAAGTATAGTTTCCAGTTTCAGATTATCTCTTTGCTCACACATATGACCATACACTGTTAGAAGCAACCAGGCCATGTCTTGAACACTTTGCTGCTTAGAAATTCTTTCTGCCATATTCCCCAAGTCATCTCTCTCAAGTTCAAAGTTCCACAGATCTCTAGGGCAAGGCCACAATGCCTTCAACCTCTTTGCTAGCACATAACAAAAGTGACCTTTGCTCCAGTTCCCAATAAGTTCCTCATCTCTATCTGAGACCACCTCAGTCTGGACTTCACTCTCCATATTACTGTCAGCATTTTGGTCACAACAATTTAACAAGTCTCTAGGAAGTTCCAAACTTTCCCTCACCTTGTTTTCTTCTTCTGAGCCTTCTACACTGTTCCAACCTCTCCCCTTTACCCAGTTTCAAAGCTGCTTCCACATTTTCAGGTATCTTTATAGCAACACCCCACTTCCAGCACCAATTTTCTGTATTAGTCCATTCTCATATTGCCATAAGGAAGTACCTGAGACTGAGTGATTTATGACGAAAAGAGATTGAATTGACTAACAGTTCTACATGCTGTGCAGGAAGCACGGCTGGGGAAGCCTCAGGAAACTTACAATCATGATGGAAGGTGAAGAGGATGCAGGTACATCTTCACAAGGTGGAGCAGGAGAGAGAGCAGAGGGGGAAGTGCTACACACTTAAACAAGCAGATCTCATGATAACTCACTTATTACGACAAGAACAGCAAAAGGGAAGTCTGCCTCTATGATTCAATCACCTCCCACTGGGCGCCTCCTCCAACATTGGGGATTACAATTCCACATGAGGTTGGGGTGGGGACACAGAGCCAAACCATATCAGGTGCTGGTATCTCTATTTTGCAGATGAGGAAACTGAGGCTCAAGAGATTAGGTGACTGGCCCAAGGTCATACAGCCCGAGAGTGACAGAGCTGGAGTTTGAACCCCAATAGTGCAGTCCCGGAGCCCCCATGCTTGAGCTTTCTGTGGGGCTTGGCACAGGAGTGCTCCAGGGCTGCGGCAAACCTACAAGGTGGAAGGTATTATTGTGTCCATGCTCAACACTAGCGCCTGAGATTCAAAGAGGTTGAGTGACTTTGCTCAAGGTCACAGAGCTGGCCAGGGATTCCACATACGTCATGCTGATGTAAAACCTGAGCTCTTGGTACTGTGCAGGGGCCTGGCAGTGAACACTAACTGCTGGCCATTATTGTTAGGAAATATTATCCACATTGCTTTTTCATCAGCTTTAAGGAAACAGTCATCAAACTGCTTGACCTGTTGGCTTCCCAGCTGTTCTCTAAGATTCCACCTTCACCAAGGCCTCCGTGGCTGGGGTGCAGCAGGGCAGCGAGTTAAGGTGCTTAATGTGCAGAGAACCCTCAGCTAAGCAGCCTGGGGTGGGATTATCCCCACTCTGGCCTGGCACGCCTGGAGCCTGTCCACAGCCAACAGTCAGCCGCCTGCCCTCGCCGCCTCCCGCCCTCCAGCAGAGTTGTCACAGCAACCGCTTGGGCATCTCAAAGGCGTCTCCTTCAATAATCTGGGCCTCTGATCTCCGGCAGGCCTGTAATGAAGGGACAGTTTGTTAGTGCTGACATAAACATTGGGGAACTCGAGCCGCCTATTTTATGTCATTTAAGAAGTCAGCTCAAGCCTGCCGACAGTCGAACAAACTGTGAAGATATTTATTTGTTCAGCTTCCTATGGTGAAAACCAATGTTTATGAGGCCAGTTTTTTTGTAGTTGTTGATTTCTTTTTTTGTAAGGAAATAACAATATCTCAGAACATGATCATGTGCATTTTTTTTTTCCTTCACTCAACCTGTGGCTAAAGCAAGTGGAATACCAGTGCCTGATCATGAACAGAGAAGATGCCATTTACATCAGATTCTCTCATTTGCAAAGCCCTTTCTTGGGCATCACTGCTTCAATAACACATCAGTTCCGAGAGGAAGGGAGGTCTTGTTCCCATGGGCAGATGTAGGGAAAGAAAGCAGAGAGGTTGGGTGACACATCCAGGGTCACACAGCTAATAAACAATGGAGTTAGGATTTGAATCCAACAAAGGCTTTCTGTGAAAACTCCAGAGTTCTTTCTACTACCTTGTGCTGGGGTTACTTGCTCCAAGGTATCTAAGCAACCCCATGTATTAATCCCCAAATTCACAGGAATGGCAAGAGGGGGAAGTGTGTGTCCTAGACCTTTCCATGTGTTTTTAAAAAATTAACCTGATGATTTTTTGGCAGCGAGAAAAAAGAATTATAGGAACAACCACAGAAATAAAACTTCGAGAGCTGCTATTGGGTTTGTACTTTGTCTTCTTAGCAAATAGACCTTTTTAAAAAAAAAATCAGGCTTCTAGGGGAAGAGGTTAGGTCCCAGATTCCAGCAGCTCAGTAGTGCCAAGTGGTTCCCTGGGCCTCCCAGCCAAGGGTCTGGGGTCCCTCTGTCAGTCCTTGGCTTCGGTTTTGGGCCTCATTCTAGTGGATTGCTGGGTTGTAGCCTGGTTCTGGCACTCACCAACAGAGTGATCTTGGTCAAGTTGCTTAGTTGCTCAGTTTGCTCATCTGTTAAATGGAGTTGAAAATCCCCATAACTTTTCTCACAGGACAGGATTCTGTGTGGGGAAAAAGTATCTGTCAAAACTAAACATGCTTCATGCTTGGGTGGCATCATATTGACGAAGAAAGAACCCTGGCTCTGGGTCAGAGGTTCTGAGTGTGTAGTCTGAAGGACTCACATTCCCTCTCCGGGCCCCTGCTTGTTTGTTGCAAAATGGGATGACAGTCTATGGCAGTGGCAGTCACAGCGAGATGTTCATTTGCTCCTTATCCACTCATCGGCTGTTTACCCCATGCAGGGCTCTGCATCCCAGGCTGTGCATTTCATGTATCCAACTCCTGCAACTCTCTCAGCGCAGGTACCCATTCTACAGAAGAGGAAAATGAGGCTGGCCTATCTGACTAGTTTCTCCCACCAGGGCTGTCGTGAAAAACAAATGCTTCTCATCCAAGGTCATGGTAAACAGTCACATTTGTCAAGGAGCGATTCACTGGTGCATTGTCTTTTCCTCTCCTGCTCCCCCTTCTCTAATGCATGGGGCTCCTCTGCACTCCCAAATTAGGTGCCGCAGGACACAGACTTCCTGACTCCCGACAGAACAGAGCCAACACTTTGAAGGGGAAGCTCCATGTCGGAGTCTTCCTCAGCCACCGGGCTGGCCAGGCAGCAGGGGGCAGGCAGTGCCTCACTCCTTTCGGAGCCTCTGTCTGCAGGAGCCTGGTCGCCAACTGTCCCCTGGGGTCAGATCCATCACGCGGTGGCTGCACTCCATCAGGCGTGCTCAGCCGGAGGGTCAAGTGGCCCGCCGACGCCAGGCTCTGGGAGCCCATCACAGCCATATTTAATTTAATTAAGGCTGTCAGCACTATTGATTTTGGCAGTTTCAATTACTAGCCTGTTATGGTTTCTGGATCAACTGATCTGTGATGGGTCCTATCAGCAAAGACACACATTGAGGAGAGGGCCCTTCATCTCCTTTAAAACCTGACACATGCTGCCACGGGCCGTAAGTTATTGCTTTTATCCAGCCCCGCTCCCCTTCCCTTCCTCATAATTAATTTCTCATTAGACAGCTCTTTATTGTTTAATTTGTGCAGTTTATAATCAAATTGGGCACATTAATTGTCGTTGAATTTAAGGCTAATGAAAAATAAAGGTTTTCAATAACTTACTCTTCCATTACTCCCGACAAGATAAAATAAAGCGCTCCAAGAAGTGTCAGCTTTTTAAATTATAAATTAGGTTTTTTAAAGAGCATGGGCATTTAAGGAGCAGTTATCACACATTTAGTAATTATAAATCCTATGCTGCAAAACAATTATTAAGATATAATTATGCTGCTTTACTGTTACACAGCTCCCGCAGCTGGTAAAGGCCTGATTCTTCATTGCTGATGGGGTGGGGGCTTCTGTTGGGTTTGAGGAGGAAAAAGACCCCAGCAGGGAGCTAAGTTGACCAACTTGGGAGACAGTGAGTGTCACTACTTTTTAATGAAACTGTTTGACCTAGGGGTGTGTCAAATGGAACACCAACTCATGGGCTTGTCTCTCTGTCCTTTAGATCTTTGAAAGATCACCCAAGGCCCACTTATGTGCCCAGCCTGTGCTGAGACCTAGAGACACAATGATTAAGCAGACATGGGCCCCAACAGACAGGCACACAGACAATGGAGGCATAGGTCAGTGGGATGTGAATGAGGGAATATCCAGATCTACCTGTGGGGAAGGTCAGGTCCCCTACACTCCACTGTTGTGAGTGGCTGAATCTACCTGTAGCAGCAGGCACGTAAGGTTTCCTACAGACAGCATCATTTAAGCATCAAAGGTCTTCAGTGATTGGAGAGTGAGGAGAACACTATAGGCAAGGGTCCCAGTGTGAACACAGGCCTGGATGTAGTCAATATGGCCATCTCTTTGGAGGCAAAGAGAGTGATTGCTGTGGTGGGGTGGAGGGTGAAGAGCCATGAGATCATCACAGAAGGAGGGAGGCTGAGGGGATGTGGGTGGTGCAGGGAGACACTGGGCACTGTGTTTAATGACAAATTACCCAGTAGGGCATTGGGAGGACTGATGCAGCTGGAATTTACTATGTACCATTCACTCTGCTAAGCCCTATCAAAACATCTTATGTAATCCATGCACATTCCTGAGGAATATGTTCTCCATTTTGCAGAAGGAGACTGAGAGACTTGTAGAGGTCAAGATGTAAAACTGGGTCTCCTTCACACTCCACCATTTTGCACCCACTGTTCCATGAGCACCTACTATATGCAGGAAACTATGCCAGGGGTTTCAGGAGAAACTGGTGAGTCAGACAATGTCCAGCTCTCAGAATGATGGGCAGGAGCCAGGCATATCCACAGGAATTCAAGAGAAGGAACACCAAGAGATAAGAGTGTCACATCCAGGGTGGGCTAAACATAGCATTAAAGAACCTACTTGGTCCAATTCTACTTCTGGTTATATGGTGTGTAACAATGAGAGTCAGGCATTCGTTTGCTCAGCAACACTCTGGAAGGTCCCCATGACCAGAGGTGAGTACCAGCAGAGAGGAGGTTGATGTTTCATAAAATCTACTTTCATATAAAAAGTAGATTTTAATGGAGCAGCCTCCAGAAAATGTGCAAGGCATCACTAGATGACAGTAGAAAGGGTTGCCTTGGGAGAGGTCAGTGATGTTTTCTCTGAGAAGTGACATTTAAACTGCAGCACTAGGGATCAAGTTGATTTATAACCACATCCCATGGCAGGGTTATGCCCCTGGCAATTCCAGGATACTTGGTGATATGGTTTGGATATTTGTTCCCTCCAAATCTCATGTTGAAGTGTAATACCCAGTGTTGGAGGCAGGGCCTGGTGGGAGGTGTTTCAGTCATGGGGGTGGATCCCTCATAAAATGCCTTCCCCATGTGTATTAGTCTATTCTCACTCTGCTAACGAAGACATACCTGAGACTTGGTAATTTATAAAGGAAAGAGGTTTAATTGACTCACAGTTTTGCATGGCTAGGGAGGCCTCAGGAAACTTAGAGTCATGGCAGAAGGGGAAGCAAACATGTCCTTCTTCACATGGCAGCAGTAAGAAGTGTCAAGCAAAAGGGGGGAAAGCCCTTATAAAACCATCAGGTCCCATGAGAACTCACTCACTATCATGAGAGCAGCATGAGGGTAACTGACCCCATGATTCAATTACCTCCCACCAGATCCCTCTCACAACACATGGGGATTATGGGAACTACAATTCAAGATGAGATTTGGGTGGGGACATAGAGTCAAACCATACGACCATGGTAATGAGTTCTCACTCTATTAGTTCATGTGAGAGTTGGTTCTTTAAAAGAGCCTGGCATCTCTCTCTTGCTCGCTCTCTTGCCATGTGACACGCTGGCTCCCCTTTATCTTGTGCTGTGGTTGGAAGCTTATTGAGGCCCTCACCAGAAGCAGATGCTGAGGCACTATGCTTCATTTACAGCATGCAGAAACGTGAACCAAATAAATCTCTTTTCTTTATAAATTACCCAGTCTCAGGTATTTCTTTATAGCAACACAATTGCACAAATATACTTTGGCCTGCCCAGATGGCCTCAGGAAAACTGCTCACCCTATTTGGGCCTCAGTTTCTTCATAGGCAGAGCTGAGAGTATCTGACTACTTTAGATGATCTGTCAGGTCCCTGAGCGTGGGCAGGGTCTTTCAGAACCCGGAGGAGTTCAGAATTGCTTTGAAAATGGTTGTCCACTCATACCAGCCATCCCACCCGAATCCCTGCTATTCTTTCACTTAGAGGTATCTGAATGTTCCCAACTGCTCAGGTTTAAATGCCTTCTTTAGACTCCATACACAGACATAAAAGGCATTTCTCTGCCCCCAAGTTGAAAGACCTGTTACCTTTCAGACCCACTGTTTCCAAGCAAGATGGACCAACATCAGTGTGCTCCACCTCTGTACCCCCCAGACAGACAGATGAAACATCTTCTACTCCTCAACCATTTTATCTTCACAAGTAAGCCTGGAGGTAGGGAACTTTACTCCCATTTTATAGATGAAGAAACTGAGGTCAGGGGGTTAGCAAGGATGGAAAGGCAAATCTTTCCAGCTCATCTCTAGGGATTGTCAGTCTTGCAGCTCAGGGGCTCAACAAGAGATTTTTTTCACCTTTATTTCTTCTAAAAACCAAAAACAGGATACATGTGCAGAACGTGCAGGTTTGTCACATAGGTATATGTGTGCCATGGTGGTTTGCTGCACCTATTGACCCATCTTCTAAGTTCCTTCTCCTCACCCCCACCCCTCCATAGGCCCTGGTGGGTGTTGGTCCCCTGTGTCCAGGTGTTCTCAATGTTCAACTCCCACTTGTGAGTGAGAACATGTGGTGTTTGGTTTTCTGTTCCTGTGTTAGTTTGCTGAGGATGATGGCTTCCAGTTTCATCCATATCCCTGCAAAGGACATGATCTCATTCTTTTTATGGCTGCATAGTATTCCATGGTGTATATGTACAATGTTTTCTTTATGCAGTCTATCACTGATGGAGATTTGAGTTGGTTCCGTGACTTTGCTGTTGTAAATAATGCTGTAATAAACATACGTGTGCATGTGTCTTTATAGAAGAATGATTTATATTCCTTTGGGTATACCCAGTAATTACACTGCTAGTTCAAATGGTATTTCTGGTTCTAGGTCCTTGGGAAATTGCCACACTCTCTTCCACAATGGTTGAACCATATTCCCAGCAACAGTGTAAAAGCATTCCTATTTCTCCACAGCCTCACCGGCATCTATTATTTCCTGACTTTTTAATAATCGTCATTCTGACTGGCATGAGATGGTATCTCAATTGTGGTTTTGATTTGCATTTCTCTAATAATCAATGATGTTGAGCTTTTTTTCATCTTTGTTGGCCATGTAAATGTCTTCTTTTGAGAAGTGTCTGTCCATATCCTTTGCCCACTTTTGATGTGGTTGATTGTTTTTTTCCTGTAAATTTGTCTGAGTTTCTTGTAAATTCTGGATATTAGACCTTTATCAGATGGGTAGATTGCAAAAATTTTCTCCTATTCTGTAGGTTTCCTGTCCACTCTGATGATAGTTTCTTTTGTTGTGCAGAAGCTTTTTAGTTTAGTTAGATCCTATTTGTCAATTTTGGCTTTTGTTGCAATTGCTTTTGTCATTTTCATCATGAAGTCTTTGCCCATGCCTGTTCAATACTGAATAGTATTGCCTAGGTTTTCTTCTAGGGTTTTTATGGTTTGGGGTTTTACATTTAAGTCTTTAATCCATCTTGAGTTAATTTTTGTATAAGGGGTAAAGAAGGGGTCCAGTTTCAGTTTTCTGCACATGGCTAACCACTTTTCCCAGCACCATTTACTGAGGAAATCCTTTCCCCATTGCATGTTTTTGTCAGGTTTGTCGAAGATCAGATAGTTGCAGATGTGTGGAGTAATTTTTGAGGTTTCTGTTCTGCTCCATTGGTCTATATGTCTGTTTTGGTACCAGTACTATGCTCTTTTGGTTACTGTAGCCTTACAGTATAGTTTGAAGTCAGGAAGTGTGATGCCTCCAGCTTTGTCCATGTTGCTTAGGATTGTCTTGGCTGTACGAGGTCTTCTTTGATTCCATATGAAATTTAAAATAGATTTTTCTAATTCTGTGAAGAATGTCAATGGTAGTTTGATGGGAATAGCATTGAATCTACAAATTACTTTGGGCAGTATGGCCATTTTCACAGTATTGATTCTTCCTATCCATGAGGGTGGAATGTTTTTCCATTTGTTTGTGTGTCCTGTCTTATTTCCTTGAGTAGTGGTTTGTAGTTCTCCTTGAAGAGGTCCTTCACATCCCTTGTTATCTCCATCCCTAGTTATTTTATTCTATTTGTAGTGATTGTGAATGGGAGTTCACTCATGATTTGGCTCTCTGCGTGCCTATTGTTGGTGTAAAGGAATGCTTGAGATTTTTGCACGTTGATTTTGTATCCTGAGACTTTGCCGAAATTGCTTATCATTTCAAGAAGTTTTTGGGCTGAGATGATGGGGTTTTCTAAGTATAAAATCATGCTGTCTGCAAACAGAGACAACTTGACTTCCTCTCTTCCTATTTGAATACCTTTTATTTCTTTCTCTTGCCTGACTACCCTGACCAGAACTTCCATTACTTGGTTGACTACGAGTGGTGAGAGACCAATAAGAGATTCTTGGGAGAATTTTCTGTTAGACTGTAGTAAAAGCTGTTCTCTGCAGGGAATGATTGCTTGCCATAATCACTTGCCTGGTGCCACCAATTCCCAGGCACAGAAGACCCCAGATGCTTGAGATGTCTCCTCTGCCCTCTGGAGATTTAAGTCTGGAATCCGTACACTGTATACCGGATTTAGGTCTGCTGGATATACTCCATAAACAAAGCTATTAAACAAATAGGAGTCATTTATTGGTTGTGATTCTTTTGTTTTTGCTTTTGAATAACAATGAGCAATTTTATTTGTCTAAAATGTCTAGATAATTAAAGCTTTTATAAAAATCATTTTTTTTTTCCTCCTGGCATTGTTTAGATCACTGCTTCTTTGTTCACGTCAAACTTGGTGTACATTCAACCTCAGGCTTTTCTGTTGAGAAACTACTTTGTGCTGTCTCTTTGTGACTGATTTTTAGGTGTATACATTAGAGCAAGAGCTTCTTAATTGTGAAATTGTGGCATTTGCCTTATCTCCTCTAATTTTTCATCCTGAACTCTTTGCTTACTTCCCTGTGATCCCCATCCTTCAACTGACTCTCTACTATTTCTATCATGAGCTATTCTCAAGAAGGCACCTTGTAACAGGCATTTAAGCCCAGTGCAACTTTTCAGGTATATTTTGCCTACCAAGGGCATTTACAAATAAACAAATCAAATTTTGTGGAATAAAAAGCCTTGTCCTGGATAAGGAATTGTGAGGATACAACACCATGGAGACGTTTTCAGTCGGAGTAAAAAGCTCTACTATGACCCTGAAGTTCCACCATCCAGGCCGTGGCCTATGTTATATGAATTTTAGACTAGTCTTGATTACAGTTTTCATCTTCCTCTCTCTGAAACACCTTCCCCAGAACATAGCCTGGTTTATCCAGATACACTTAACCAGCTCTCGAGGGATAGAGAAAAAAGCCAGACATTGAGTTTTAGTGTTGTCTGAGTATAAGAAGAACTCTTTGCTACATACAAGGTAGCCTGGACTTTGAGACAGGAAAGCTGGCTCCAAAGTAGTCGTAGTTTAACCAGGAACTTACGTGACACTGGGCAAGTCACTTACTCCCCAGGGTCTCAGGTTCACTGATTTTGACAATATAGTTGGATGAAGTAATGATTAGATGATTTCTAAGGTCCCTTCCCACCTTAAGAACTTTTCTGACTTCCTCTCTTCACTCTCTCTTCTTCTTTCCCTTCTTTCATTCTCTTTTCCTTCATTCATTCTTTCCATTCTTTCTTTCTTCCTTACCTCCCTCCCTTCCCTCCTTTTTTTCTCTCCCTCCCTCTCTTCCTCTGTCCTTTTCCTTGAGTGATGTGAATACTTAACACAGGATCTACCCTCTCAGCAAATCCTCAATATTACCCTTGACAGCATGCATCTTGCTCCCCTGCCTCCCATAATAAGAAGTAACAAGAGAATATGTCCAGTCCCAGGGTGGGATTCCAGGGACTTGCTCCATGTAGCATGAGAGCTGATCCCTTCCCAAAGAGGAAAAACCTTTTGGCCAATCTGGGACCCATGTGGGGGCTACATGGTTTCCAAAATCATTTCCCACCTACTATCCACTGACAACAAAATGGGTTCAAGTTAACACGTCTTTATGGCTCACCCACTGTGTGCCAGGAGCTGGTGAACATGACTGAACATCCCACCTCCAGGAGACCACAGGCTTTGGGGGTCAGAGAGCAAACAGATAGGTGTGTTTAGAGGGAAATAAACAGCAGACAGGGGACACTTGGGACAAGAGTTGGGGCAGGAAGAGGCTGGGATGGTGAGGTCTCCTTGGAGAGTGGCACAGCCTTTGAAACCAGCCATTTGGGTGGCCTCAAGCAAATTATTTAACATCTCTGTACCTCATTTGAAAAATGGGGATGACAATAGCACATGCTGTCACAGTGTTGTCCAGATCGTTGAACAAAGAGCATGTGAAGCACCTGGAAGCCTCAGCGCTTATTATCGCAATGCTAGCATGTTTGGGGAAGTCTTTCTTGGGAGCGACATTTGAGCTCTCCTGGTCCACTTTGTGGATGAGAAGACAGGGAGGCAAGAATGGAAGCAAGGACACAAAGTAGGAGTTGATGGCAGTTGCCCAGGCAGCATCCAATGGTGGCTAGGAACAGGAAGGAACTGGGTGACATGATCTTTGGGGGAAGAACTGGCAAGACTTGTTGAGGGATGAGGAAATGGAGGGAGGCATCCAAGAATACCCCCGAGATTTTGGCCTGAAAGAGCAAATGAAGCAAAGATGGTGGTGTTTATTAAGGTCAGGATGGAGGGCCCAGGGAGGAGGGAGGAACAAGTTTGGGGAGGAGCTGTTTGGTTTTGGATGTGTTGAAGAGGTGATGCCCGTGATTTCCAGAGGAAACATCAAGGAAGTGGTTGAGGATATGAATCTGCAGCTCAAGAGAGGGTATGAACTGGAGATATAGATGGGCAGGAGAATGTAGAGAGAAGAGAGATGAAAAGAAAGTCACCTGGGTGAGCGCCTAGGGCACTTTAACATGTGCAGACCTGGCTAACAGGACAGCCAAGTTCAGGCCCTGAGCACTGACCAAGAAGGCTGAAGGATCAGGAAGCCCCTTGCTGGGTCAGGTATCTGCCCTTTTGTTTCGGGATTATGAGGAGGCCCAGGGATTCCTGTGCAAGGGTCCCTAGAAAGTGGGAGGCCCGTAGGGGGTTGAGGAAACAATTTACCAACGAGTATGAAAGTATTCTAATAGTTAAACAAGCAGGATAATTGTACCAGTTCCACTGAATAACACCCCATGTCAAGACCCCTTGTCAGGGGTGGCCCCAGCTCCCCCAGGTTCCTTGCATCCCCAGTCCCAGCTGGGACACTGATGTGGCTGCCAACTGGTCACTGATTCCAGCTCCTGAATTTTCATTAAAATCCTGGGCATTTCCCCAGAGCTCAAAGGCGTCCCGATTAATTACAGGCAAATGTTGGCTCTCCCCCCGGAAATCTGCTGCCCCAGCCTGGCTCCGTCCCCTATGATTTTATTAAAATCCACCTTGCCAGCCAGGGCCCTGAGATTTATGGCCACAGCTAATAGGCTGCCTCCCCAGGAGACATAAATCTGGGGCCTGCCCAGGGAGCTACTCGCTGCTAAGAGGCCGGTTAATTGTTCCACCCAGAGGGTTCCACGGAGGAATGTTCAATTAGGCCTCTTAGAAAATTTGGAGCATTAAATAAGGTGAACAGGGATTTGGGTGCCATTATTTTCTGAGTGAGAAACAGCCTTTTCTTGCTCCCCTGGCCTATTTCAGGCCCCTGGGCCTCCACTGGCTTTTTGCAGAACAGAAGGAATTCTCTAGGGTCAGGGCTGTGCTCTTAGAAGACAGCTAGACATAAGACAAGACCAGGATTTATCATCCTACAAAACCCTTGAAACTTTCTAATGCAAGGTCAACTACAGACTTGCAACTGTGTCCTTGGGTGAGTCACTTCTACTCTCAGAATCTGTTTCCCTTTCTATAAGATGGGTCAATACTGTCTATTCCATCTGCCTCTCAGCATTATTGAAGGATACATTCATTCATTCCTTCATTTATTCATTCATTCATTCAACAATTATTTGACGAGGGATAGGCCTTCTGTCTTGGTCAGTTTGGTCTGCTGTAACAAAATACCATAACATGAGCAGCTTATGCAATAAAAATTTATTTTTTACAGTTCAGGGGCCTGGGAAGTCCAAGATCAAGGTGCCTGCAGGTTTGGTGTCTGGTGAGGGCCCACTTCCTGGCTCATAGATGGCCGTTCTTCTTGCTGTAACCTCACATGGCAGAAAAGGGAGGGAGTTCTCTGGGTTCTCTTTAATAAGGGCACTAATCCCATTCATATGGGTTCCACCCTTATGACCCAATCCCAAAGACCCCATCTCCTAATACCATCACAATGGAGACAAGATTTCAACAGATGAATGTTGAGAGCATACAAACATTGTCTATAGCACCTCCTATGTGCCAGGAAATATGCTAGATCTGAGGTTATGGGGAGAAAAGGACAAGGTTCCTGTTCTCAAAGAGCTCACAGTCTCGAGGAATGGCCAACAAGGAGCCCAGAGGTGTGGACTCATACATGTTATGATAGAGGCACGAGGAATGTGGGAGCCCAAAGGAGATTCTTATTTCAGACGGAGGGTGGCACCAGTCTGGGGAGACTTCCTGGAAGAGGCAACAGGAATTATGTGATATTGTATCTGTGTGTGGCTCAGCTCCATGACATCATGCCACCATTTCCCTTCATGGCATTTCTTCCTCAGAAGATTACTTTATGAGCACACTCTGGGTACATCTTGCATTCACAAATTAACAACCCCAGGCACCCAGTCTATTGCTATAGATTAGAACCTGGGGCTTAAAGTCATGGAGTAACTGGTGTATGGTGATACCGCTATAGCTAGCAAGTGGCGGGGCAGACTGTGAGATAGGCTAACGGCTCTGCAAGGAGGTGATCAGACCAGGGCCCCCACGAATGCCTGGGAGTGATGGCCACAGGCCCCAGGTAACATTCTGTGCTGGATTCCACCTGGAGGAGAGACCTTTCTCTGAGCTGCCATTTCTGGAGACCTGAATCCTGGTAAGCCCTTCATTTGTTCAACACCCAGCTGCCCTGAGCCCAGCAGTCCATGAGCCTGTGACCTTGGTCCAATCTTGCAGGTCATACAGTCTTGGTCAGTGGGAAGAGGACCCAGTCTCCCGCACTGAGCTCACAGGCCCCTTCTCTCCCTCCTCCAGGATGGTGACTCTGTCCCCTGAGTTCTTGGACCCTGGCCCTAAAATGGGGCTGTAGCTTAGGATGAGCTCCACACTCATCCCCTTGCAAATACTGCCCAGCCCTTCTAAACAGTCTCATTATTAAACACTTGAAAATACTCTTTGCCATTGGACCCTGACTGGTAACACCAAGTAAGACATAGACAGGAAAATGTCTCCCAGGTTTAGACTGGAAGGACGAGGACATCAATTCCAACCCTACTGGGAACACCAGTTGGCTTTGAACACATTCGTGATGTGATATTTAGTATTTTTCCTGATCTCACCTAACACATTAACAAGAAGACAAGTGGCCGAGCAGAGGGTTCCTCCATGTGGAGCCAAGCAGGTCTGGCCTGAGTCTGGGGATCTCACTTCCCTTTCTGTGGCCTTGGGTGCCTCAGTTTTCTCATCTATCATTAGGAATAAAACCCCCAGCCTGGAAAGATTGTGGTGGGGTCTGTGTGGTGAGATGACTGAGAAAATACTTGACAAAGTGGAAAGAGCCACGAGAACAGAAGGGATTATCACAATGCTTTGCATTTTTATTTTTAACCTGCATGAGATTCTGGAAACCACTGACTGCCAAGAAATGCTAAGCTATAGTTTATGTTTCACAGGAAAATCCAGTTTTGTTTGTTTGTTTGTTTGTTTTTTGTTTTTAAGTGGGGATTTGCATGGTGCACAACTTATTTATTTGAGAAACATGGACAGAACCAAGACAACTCCAGTCACCAGCTCTCTCCCTGGCGTTGCCTCCTGGGACCCACCACACTGACGGGCTCTTCGTTTGCAATTAGGGCCCATCCAGAATTTGGGAACAGATTGTTTTCACCCATGATCTCTGCCTCCTGCCGCTCCCTCACCTGTAGGTCTGGTTAGCCTGTGTTTGCACGAGCTGTCCCGAATGCCGCTCCCCACAAATATAGTAACATTTCTCACCAGAAGAGCTGTGACTGCTGGCCTCACCAACACAGAGAAACAGTAACTGGATTCTCACAGCAAGGCTATGGCAGATGACATGGTTCAGGAGGGACACAGCTCTGTGTTGCAGAAAGTGTTAGTGGCAAAGGCTCGCTCCTGAGTCCCCCGCCATATTTGACTTCAACTAACGAGCCCTCTTGGCCAAGGCAGGAAGGAGGAGTGGCCCCAAGTCAGCCCCAAGGGGCTGGATGTGCTCCATCTGCAGAGCGGCCCCTCCTGACTCTTGTCACCTCTGGCATGCTGTTGAGCCCTGCTTTCCTTGTTCCTTCAGATGCACCACTAAAATCTTGGGTGCATGAATCACAGAATCTGTTTCCCAAAGAACCAGACCTGTGGCAAACCCTGTGAGTAGCTGTCCCGCTTTCAGAAATGAGAAAATGGAGACACAGAAGGTTGAGAGACTCACATGAGGCCCTGAAGCTGGCAGGTAGCAGAGCTGGGATTTGAACTGAGGCCATCTGACTTCCCAGGAACATAAAGCTAAACACTCACTGTCAGTGAGCACCCACTGCATGGCCAAGCCGTTGCCAGCCCAGCCCTAGCCCTCCTGAAACCCCACACCTGGGCCACGCACAAGAAAGCCTGGAGCATGTAGAAGACAGCCCTGGGCAGCAGCACCGGCCACGTGGATCACCTGAGGTCCTGCTCCTCACTCTGCTTCCCTGCAGTGCCTATGGCTCTGGGTAGCAGAGGCTGCCCCCTGCCTGGGCCACATGGCTCCTGATATTCTCTCTGGCAATGGAGAAGGATGAGACCTGTGCTGGTCCGCAGGGACCCAGATAACTAAGATATGAAGTCCCTGAGAACCTGTAACTCACGGTCAAGCTGAGATGACTGATACTCCAGGTACGGTGGTGATCAATGGAGCACAAAGGAAGAATAGCATCCCTGCCCTTTGTCCCTGCCAGGACGCACTGTCCTAAAGATGGAATTGTGTACAATGCACAATTACATTTAAATACAACAAAGCTTGGCCCAGATTCACAGGTGCAGAGGTGCTGATCTATCTACCTGGTGGGTCAGAGGGGCCTCTGGAAGGGGTGGCATCTGAGCTTTGAAGGTGGCACCCACTCACCTACCCACAAGGCAGTAGTGGCGAGGGCATTTCTGGCCAAAGAAACTGCACAGGGAGCAGTCATGGTTCTACCTCCTCTGTTCTGTGCACCACCAAATGCCCCATCCCCTCTCTACCTCCTGTCGACCCAGAAGCACACAACTTATTAGGAGGCATCAGTCCAAACCTCTGTGTGCTACATCCGGCAACGCCAACTCCCAAGGCCCCTTCTGTTTTCTCAGAGACTTAACAGGGGATGAGGTGCTTGCAAACCTCTTGGGAAGGCTAAGGAGGAGCTGGAGGCTGAATCTCCTGGGAGTGACTGGTCAGGGTGGCTACTAAGGTTTCCACCATGGTAAGATGGGAAACCAGAAGGTCACCACTTCCACTGTGGAGCTTAGGGGGCCCAGGGCACTGGGCAGATGGAGATGCTTTATAGCTAGACGATGGGGTGGTTACTTGGATTTATGTATACATATCAAAAACCAATCAAGAATCCATTTTTGCACACTTTATATAGGAGGTTAGATCTCAACAGAAAAGGACCATAGCTATGGCTATAATCAGGGATCAGGGAGAGGAAATCAGGAGGTTGCAACCACTGCTAAAACTGCCCCTCACCCTCTAGGAACCTGCAGGAAGCACACTCCACTGGAACGTCGACTGCGGCAGAAATGTGCCCTGGCTGCCAACAAAAAGGAGCCCGAAGCGCTGGAAAGAAGACCTCGCCTAGTTTGTGCTTTCCAGGGCTCCAGATGCATCTATTTGGTGGAACCGAATTTGTCTTGGATCCAGAATTGCAAGGAAGTCTGGGAAATGTAGTTTTTAGCTTTCCAGCCCCTGAAGTCCAGGAAGAGGAAGCAGAAGGCACGGAGCAGGGATGCTAAGAGTGAAAGCACTGTCTCCCATTTTCCCAGAGCCCGTGCAGTGCTTGGCTTACAGTAGGTGTTCAAAAAGTATTCACGGAGTGTAGGAATGAAGTCTCATTTAAGTCATTGCAACTGCCTCCTTCCTGATTTCTTTGTCCCCAGCCTCTTACTCTTTGGCCTGTACATTGCTAGCAGAGATCCCTCCCCCTAGATAAAGCCGATCATATCTCTCCCTTGCTTAAAACCCTTCTATGGCTCTCAAGTCCAGACTCCCCTGCTGGCCTGTAAAGCCCTTGCCTCCACTGTCCAGTGAGTATTCCCCACTGACACACTGCATCACGCCTTGCCTCTCTGCACGTGCAGTTTCCTGTGCTTGGATGTCCTCCCATAAAGGGGCAGACTCCTGTGCAAGCTTCAAAGCCCAGCCCAAAGACCCCTTCCCCAGCAGGATTGTGGTTCTCTGTTCAACCCTTGCCTGTCTCCTCTCCAGACAGTCAGCTCGTAGAGGTCAGTGACGGTGTCTTAGTCACCTCTGTAACCCCAGAACCCATGCCTGGCACAAAACGGGCACACAGGCAATGCTGAATGAATGGATGGATGGATCAATAACTAGAGTGAGTTCAAAGAACAGCAATTTGTCCAGTGTAAGTAGGACTTAGGATTCAAGAGGTGTTTATGGCATTATTTGCATACCAACTTCCTGACTTCATCCTCGCCTATGGTAGGGGGTAGTGGGAAGGAGGAGTTTTTCACTTCCATTTTATAGGCAAAGAAACTGAGGCCAGGAAATGTTGACAACACACAGTGGCAAGTGGCAAAGCTGAGACCAGAGGCACCACCCCATAGGCAGTGCTGCTGTGGCTCAGCTCGCCCCAGGGCAGCGTGAAGTGCCACAATTAAGACTTCAAGAGAGGGGCCCTTTGATCCAAATTATACAGCCCCTTGTGCTCTGGAGCAATTAACTTGGAGCCACCGGATGGCTCTTGCAGCTGGTGTGGCCAGTGTGGGCGACACAGAGGCATCATTATCTGGTGCCACGTTGCCTGCTCTGCCCTGCCTCCAATGGAGGGCCCAGGCAGTGCCCAGCACAGTTGAAGGCGGTGCAGGTTTCTATACTGGAAAGCTCAGGAGTGTCTATGCCCTGCAGGCTGTAGACCTGAGCCCCAGAGCTGTGGAGGAAGCTTCCCTAGACCGCAAGTTCCCACCGTTACCCCCTTCCATACTGGCTTAAGTGTTCCCTCCTGGAAAAGTTCACTCTGACCACCCAACTTGCATCTGCAGCCCTCTCTCCCGCGTGCACTCCCAATTCCTGTTACCAACTCTACCCTTTCTTTTTTTCATGATGCTTCCCCAGGAACTCGCATGGAGCTTGCCTTATAGCAGACACGAGATACTTGTTGAATTAATTAATTAATTGGTAAATAGCTGAATGCAAGGAACTAGTGGTGTGACTTTGAGCAAGTCACCTTACCTTTCTCCAGGCATTCATCTGCCTCTCTGTAGAATGGGGAGAGGCCTTCCCACCTCAGCCAAGGATTGTAAGACTCTTGGAGATAGCAGAGGTGGAAGCTCTTGCCTGAGGCTTGGCACTTAGTACAGTCTCAAAACTTTTTCTTTTTGCCCTTCCAATCTGGAGGTGCTCCCTCCACCCCCACTAGTTCCTGCAGTGGTACTTGCTAATCATTTAATATGATGTCACTTCTCCAAATGACTGTCCAAAGGTCAGTCCAAATGACTGTTCCAGGTATCCACTGCTGCGTAACAAACAGCCTCAAACTTAGTGGCACAAAACATTTTACTCTATGTCATGATTTGGGGTGAGGGGTCAGGGTTCATCATGATGATTCTCTGGTTTATTTGGCATTGATGAGGATCACTTAGTGGTATTCAGCAGGCTATTGGGCTGGGCTTGTCTGGAGGGGATGTGCAGACACAGAAAGACAAGTTTACACAGTCCCTTTACATGTGGGTTCATTATCCAAGTCCTGGCAGGTACTGTGCAGCAAAGGAAAAAACACAGGTCTTTGTAACAGGAAGAGACTCACAAGTGAATGGACTACATATGCTCCAGCAAACGGCCTTTTCTGCTCACCTCCACCAATCATCTTGTGAAAACCACAAACTGTGTCTCTGCTCAAGGCAGACCAGTATGAGGCCATCTGACTCCTCTGACTGTAAGCAACACAATTTAAATGTTTGCTGTCTTACATGGAGTATCCCAAGAAACATGTCTGAGAGCTGATAGGCATGCAGAAAATTCCTGGAGAGTGCTCTGGGCAGCAATGCCTAGGAGGGAGAGAGAGGAGCACCTTGGACAGGGGAGAAGCTGAACTGTGATGCAGCCACCACTGAGCACCACGTGGAGCTCTGAAGCTGGGATGAGCTGAAACTGTCCAAATCAAGGCCAGGCTTTGTCCCCTGAGATTGACTGTTCATTCAATGCAGGCTGCCCCAGTGGAGTGGGTATAACCTTGGATGAGGCTGCTATCTTCTGCAGAGGGCAGTTCCCAGGGAGGACTTGGCTGTGTGACATTTATAGGAGAGTGAGGGCCTGGGTGGGATGATTGGAGGGGCACACACAGAACATCAACCATGTATCCAGCTCCCACTATGACTGCAAAACAAATTTCAAAGTTCTCAAAGATGTGCAATTTCCTCAAAGTGAATAAAAATGGTTGCATTTGATTCCTACTGCTGCTGTGACAAATGAACACAAACTTAGTGACTTGAAGAACACAAAGCTATTACCTTACAGTTCTGGAGGTCAGAAATCAGAAATAGGTCTCCCTGAGGCTAAAATCAAGGTATGGGAAAGACAGTGTTCTTCCTAGGGGAGATTTCATTTCCTCGCCTTTTCCTTCTTCTAGGGGCCTCCTGTGTTCCATGGGGTCGTGGCCCTTTCTTCCATCCTCAAAATGCATCACTCCAACCTGTGGTTCCTTCATCACGTATACTTTTTGTGACTTTGACCCTCGTGCTTCCCTCTTATGAGGACCCTTGTGATGACTTTGGGCCCACCCAGACTGTCCAGGAGAGTTCCCCCATCTCAAGGTCTTTAACGTCATCACATCCACAAAGTCCTCTTTATCAGGTAAGGTGACATGTTCATAGACTCCAAGAATTTCTTCTGCCACAAGCAGAACTGGAGACACATGAGGATCTGGTGGGATTAACTCCGAGAACATTTGATGAAGAGCAGATCCACTCAATCAGGACAGCACAGGCACTTCAAGAGGAGGGATTTGCGTATCCAAACTTGAGAGAAGCTCCTGGGAGCATCGATGAACTCCTCGAATGCTGTAAAAAATGATGCCCTTGACTTGACACATCCTGGTGTCGTACAATTTGTCAGGATCTCCAGAAGGACCAACTCTCATCTCATCTTGACCGGTCCCAGGAGCCAGTCCATTGGTATCATAGGACTAAACGTTGTGAAATGTAAAATAAACTGTTTCACAATGTTATTTTATTTATTTATTTATCTATCTATTTATTGAGACAGAGTCTCGCTCTGTCACCCAGTGGCGTGATCTCAACTCACTGCAGCCTCTGCCTCCCAAGTTCAAGCAATTCTGCCTCAGCCTCCTCAGTAGCTAGGACTAGAGGTGCCTGCCTGCCACTATGCCCAACTAATTTTTTTTTTTTTTGCAGTTTTAGTAGAGATGGGGTTTTACCATGTTGGTCAAGTTGGTCTCAAACTGCTGACCTCAAATGATCTCCCCGACTTGGCCTCCCAAAGTGTGAGGATTACAGGTGCAAGCCACCATGCCTGGCCTGTTTCACAATTTTAAATTTTATTTGCAAGCTAAGCTCTGATCAGCCTCCCCTGTCCCACATTATTTACTATGACTTTTTGGTGCCTTTCCCAGAATCTGGCATCCTCCACAGCCAGGCTTTCCTGCCCTTGAACTGCGGCCAGGTTCAGAGTCTCTACCAGGCATAGAATGGGAGCAGAGGAGGACAGGCCCAATTCTGCTTGGGGATGGGGACTTGAGTCAGTCAAGACTTCACAGATGAGCTGAGCCTGAGGTGAGGTTCTGGCTTGGCTGGCAAAACAGGGCATGTGTATTGGAGGAGGGTTGCAAGCAGGCATGGTGGCATGAAATTGCTCTTGAAGGTCCTGGGAAGTTCTGAAACTCTAAGATGTTCCAAAGGGATGCCGTGGTAATGGGAGGAGGCTGGGGAAGAGAAAGAAGGAACAGGTACTACAGCTCTCATAGGGGGCCAAAACCACAGAGCTTCCCAGAGACCCCAGCTGTGGCGTTAGGGCTGTGAATAGAACTGCAGCTGTTTTCAGCTCCCTGGACAAGGCACAAGGGACAGAAGGGAGTGGCAGGAACAGGAGCCCAGGCCACTCAGCCAAATTGCTTGGGTTCATCTTCTGGACTCAACCTCTTTCTAGCTGTGTGACCTTGGGCAAGTTCCTTCACTTCTTTGGGCCTGTGTCCTTGTCGATAAAATGAGGACAGTACAGTCGCTCCCCCAGGAGGTTGTTGAGAACATGCAATGAGTGAGCTCAGGAATACCTCTAAGAGCAAAGCTTGCCACAGGAAAAGCATTTACATGTCTAATCTTATTGGCTCTCTTCTTAGGAACTCATTTTATTTTTGAACCATTTTCATCTTCATTAGAAGAATGTTACGTCTGGAATGCATAACTCATGCTGTTACCTCCTTCTTGTCTAGTATTTCAGTTTCTCTTTCTACCTTTAAAAAAAAATCCCAGCTTTATTGAGATGTAATTGACATACAATAAACTGCATATATTTTAAGTGTACAACTTGATAACGTGTTAGCAGATGCATACAAACTCAAATCAACCAGTCATCACAACGAAGTTAGTTAACTTAGAAGTTATCATCCCTCAAAGTTTCCTGGGGCATCTTTATAATCCCTTCCTGCTTTCCCTGCTGGGTACTCCAGAGAGCCACTAAATCTTCTATTTGTTATTACAGATTTTCTAGAATTTTATGTAAATGGAACCATTACATTATGTACATTTTTGGTCTGTCTTCTTCCACCCCACATAATTAATTTGATACCTGTCCACGATGCGCATGTACTACTGCTCATTGCTTTTTTGCTGGGTAGCATTCTGCTGTGTAGATATACCACAGTCAGTTTATTATTCACCTGCTGATGGATATTTGGATAGTTTCTAGTTTGGGGCTATTGCAAATAAAGCGGCTCAACGTGTTCCCAACATTTGTGTGCAGTTCTGTGTGCTTTCATCTCTGTTGGCTAAATACCTAGTAGTAGAATGGTGGGTCATTTGGGGATGTGAGTGTAACTTTTGGAGAAATTCCCAAACTGCTTTCCAAAGAGACTGCACCTTTTCATGTTCCTACCAGCAGTCTATGACAGCTCTATTTGTTCTACATTTTCTCTGATACTTGGTTAATCGGTCTTTTTCATTTTAGCGTGTGTGTGTAGTGGTATCTCCTTACAGTTTTATTTTTTATTTTATTTTATTTGAGACAGGGTCACACTCTATCAACCACACTGGAGGGCAGTGGCTCCATCTGAGTTCACTGCAGACTCTTAACTCCTGGTCTTAAGTGATTCTCCCACCTCAACCTCTGAAGTAGCTCAGATTACAGGCACTAATCACCATGTTCAACTAATTAAAAAAAAATTAAAGACACAGTCTCACTATGTTGCTCAGGCTGGTCTCAAACTCCTGGCCTCAAGTGATCCTCTGGCTCCAGCATCCCGAAGCACAAGGATTACAGGTATGAGCCTCCTCGCCCCATCTCCTTGTAGTTTTAATTCCCTAATGATTAATGATGTTGGGCATCTTTAATGTCAGTATTTGCTATCCACATATCTTATTTAAGTCTTTTGTCCATTTAAAAATTAGTTTGTTTTTCTTACAGAGATATGATAATTATTTATATATTCTAGATATGAGTCCTTTTCTGGATATATGTTTCATAAAAAAACTGCCAAGTTTGTGGCTTGCCTTTTCATTTGAGTGTCTTTTGAAAAGCAAAAGCTTTATATTTTGATTAAATACAATTCGATGCTTTTCTTTTATAGTAGGAAATTTCTGTGTCCTATTTAAGAAATCTTAACAAATCAAAGATCACTATGATTTTCTTCTATGCTTTCCTCTTGAAGTTTTATAGTTTTAGCTCTTACACTTTAGATTTATGATATAGTTTCGGTTAGTGTTTGCACATGCTCTCGGGTCAATGTCGGGGTTCATTTTCTTGCATATGGCTATCCAATTGTTACAGCATCATTTGTTGATAGATTATCTTTTCCTTATTGAATTGCCTTGGCACTTTGGCAAAAGTTGAATGTTTTGTTTCTCTAGTGATGCGTTAGTGTTGATAGTATACATTTTTAACCTATCACGGTTTACCTTCAAGGAGTATTACACCACTTCACATTATAGTTTAAGAACGAACCACCTCCTAGCCTTTTTGCTGCTATTGTTACATATTCACGCTCTACAGGTTATAAACCACATGGTTGTTATTTTAAAATATAAACTGCCAATTACATTTCAAAGTGGTCAGAAATTTAGAAAAGAAACCCCTTATATTACCAACATATTTACCATTTCTGCTGTTCATTTTTTCTTTGTGTAGATCCAGGTTTTCATCCCGTCTCATGTTACTTTGGCTGAATAATTTCCTTTAATACTTCTTGTAATATTGCTCTGCTGCTTTTAATGTTTGTATGTCCTTTTCACCCCTCTCTTTTTATTTCCCCTTTCTTTAGAAAGAACTTTTGCTGGGCATAAGATTTTTATCCACAGTTTTTTTTTTTTCTTTCAGTTCTTTAAATATTTTGCTCCACTTCTTTCTGGCTTACATTGATTCCAATGAGAGATCTGCAGCTATTGTTATCATTGTTTTTCTATATGTAATGTCTTTTTTTTTTTTTTTAAACAGGGTACTTTTGAGATTTTCTCCTTATCATTGTTTTTGAGCAATTTAATTATGACGTACCTTGATAATGTTTTCTTCTTTTTTTTTTTTTTTTGTAGTGGGTTCACTGGCTCTCTGGGTTAAAGTTTTCATCAAATTTAGAAATGTTTTTAGCTCTTAATTCTTCCAATATTGTTTCTATTCTCCCTTTCTCTCTTCTCTTTTGTGGACTACAATACACATTTGTTAGCAAACTAGAATCTGTACCACAGCTCAATGATGCTCTGTTCAATTTTTTCAGTTTTTTTCTTTTCTGTATTTCCTTTTTGAATAGTTTCTATTACTAGGTCTTCAAGTTCACTTATCTTTTCTCTCTGCAGTTTCTAATCTGCTGTTAATCTCACAAAGTGTTTTGTTTTATTTTTTAAAAATCTCAAGCATTGTAATTTTCATTTCTAGAAGTTTGATTATTTTATACCTTCTATGTCTCAACATGCTCAATTTTTTCTCTACTTTCTTAGACATAGTTATGTAGTTGTAATAACTGTCTTAGGGTCCTTGTCTCTTAATGCTATCACCTGTGTTATTTTTTGTTCTGTTTCTATTGACTGATGCTCTCATCATACATTTTATCTTACTGTTTCTCTGCATGCCATTGCTTCTTTTGTACCACATATTATGATATTTATTTTCTTGTGTGCTAGACATTTTTATATTCTGTAAGTATTCTTGAGATATTTTTCCTGCAACACGGTTAAATAACTTGGGAGCCATTTGTTCCTTTCAAGGTTCGTTTTTAATCTTTGTTAGATGCTATCAAGGCAGCCTTTAGTCCAGGGCTAATTTTGCCCACTTTTAAGACCATAAATGTCTTCTGGAGCACTCTGACATTCTTCTAACTATGAGGCTTATCCACTGTGGCTGGTAAAAACGCTATATTCCTGGCCTGTTTGCGCTCTAGGGATTTTTTCTCTAATTCTTTGGAGGAGGGTAGCTTCCTTTCATGCAAGTGCTGATAAGTACTCACAGGATCCGATGAAGACTCAGGAGGGACCCTGTGCAGCCCTTTCTGTGTTATTTCCACCTCTGGTGCTCTGCGTGAATTTCAGCCATCTCATACTCCCTGTACTCCCACTTCCACCGCCTCAGCTTGTGGAGATGGTCAAATGCTGCCTGGGTTCGACCTCTCCTGTAGTTGGAATGTGTTGCCCAGAACACATGTGCTGGAAATAGAATCCCCAGTGCAACAGTGTTGGGAGATGGGGCCTAATGGGAGGTGTTTGGGTTGTGAGGGTTCCATTCTTCAGAATGGATTAGTGCTGATTATAAAAGAGCTTGAGGCTGAGAGTTTGATTTCTTGCTCTCTTTCACCCTCCCTTGCCCTACTGCCATCCACCATGGGATGATCCAGCACAAAGACTGTCGCCAGATGGAGGCCACCTAATCTTGGACTTCTCAGCCCCCAGAACTGTAAGAAGTAAATCTCTGTTGTTTATAAACTACTCAGCCTCAGGTATTCTGTTGTTGCAGGATAAAACTTACTAAGATAGCCTCCTTGCACTGATCTCAGGAAATGGTCTCCATTTCCAGCAATAGGCTGGGCAATTGTAGCCTTGTTTGTTTTCTCTTTCTCAAGGATTTTGATCCTGTGCTGCCTGATGGCCAACATCTGAAAACCAGTTTTCACATGTTTTGTCTTGGTTTTCATTTGTTTCAGGAGGGAGAATAAATCTGGTTCCTGTTCCTACTTCTATGCAAGAAGCAGAAATATCCTCTTACAAGTTTTTGAGGTACGTTTTTCCTCCCTTTTAATAGACTAAGAAACTGAGGTTCAAAAGGGTTATGGGATTTCCCATGGTCATGCAGCTGTGATATGGAAGCTCTGGGCTGGTAAAGCAGAATCCTTGCCCTGGAGCCTTGCATTGTTTTCCTAATGCCTCCCATGCTGATAATGCTGAGGAAATTGACTGGGTGTGGGCATGAAGAACCAATGTTAAGCTATTTGAATTGTTGCTGCACAGGTCTTTATTTGGACCAGAGGTACTCAACCCAATGGATCCCATAGAAAATGTAAGGAATGTTATAGACTCTCTTCCCTGAAAATCACATGTATATATTCCTCATTTTGCATACAATTTTAGGAAGTCTTTGACTCCACTGTGGCAGAGACAGCTGGTAGTCTATTCAATATCCACTTCCCTTCTTTCTTTTTAAGAGCACTACGGTTTTACTTGGAGGCTGCAGTCTACCAACTCAAATACAAACTTAATTCTCAGCCTCTCTTGCAGTTTGCAGTAGCCAATGGGATGTATGGGGAAGATCTTTCTAGCAAAGACCTTAAACAGGGATGAACCAACTGGCATATGCTTTTTTGCCCCTCACATTTATCCCTTCTTCCTGCTCAGAAAGACATTATGATGGTGGGGGTGGAGGACGTCTGCCCTGTGACCAAGAGTACAGGAACTGCAGGCTATGGATGGTGGCACCAATGAGTTGAGGAGTCCTGGGTCCTAAGGAGCCCTGGATTCTGGACCAGTTATTTCAAGAATTCTTATGTCAGAGAAAAATGAGTCCTATTTGTTTGATTTTTATACTCCTTTAAGTTGGCCATGTGTCACTACAACTCTTAGAGAGAGCAATGATTTTGTCTCCTTCATGGTTCAACTCCTTCATTGCTCAATAATTTTCATGGAGACGAGCATAAGGCCAGAAACATGGTGACGATGTTATAAATAAAAGTGACAGAAAATGATAGCTGGGAAGTGTAAAATGTCACACTATCACCCGTCGCCATTAGAACATGGAGAAGATGGCCAGGTTAGTCCTGGCAGAGAGCCAGGCCTCTAGGGAGTGGGACACAGGAGAGGTGGGTCGAGATGTGCAGTGAACAGGGAATCAGGCTGCAGAATCCCCCCAAGCCCTGCCACTAGCTTTAGCAAATCACTCCTTCTCTCTGAACCCATTTTTCCATCAGAATCAAAGGCCTAAGCTCCTTATCAACCTTGACTTTCTCCTTAGCTTTGAGATGATGATTCCAAGGGCCTTGCTGTTGATTTACCCACTCCCTGTAAAACCATGTGGAAATTTCCCTCCATAACAAGGGGCATTTAAATTTGACCTGTAGGTCAGCCTCCTCTACTGTTGTTGATTAGAAACCATTTCCCACACAAGCACAAACCACAAACTCTCCCTGAGGAGCAGGCTGTGGTCCATTTGTGTGCATGGAGGCACTCCAGGACTGAGGAACCAGGAAGTTTGCTTGGTCAAGAAGCACATGGCGGCCAGGTGCAGTGGTTCACACTTGTAACCCCAGCACTTTGGGAGGCCAAGCAGGCGGATCACTTGAGTCCAGGAGTTTGAGACCAGCATGGGCAACATAGCAAAATCCTATCACTACAAAAAATAAAATAAAATTATCCCTGTGGTGACATGTGCCTGTCGTCCCAGCTATTCAGGAGGCTGATGTGGGAAGATCACATGAGCCTGGGAGGTCGACGTTGCAATAAGCCATGATCTTGCCACTTCACTCCAGCCTGGGTGACAAAGTGAGACCTTGTCAAAAAAAAAAAAAAAAAGAAAGAAAGAAAAGAAAAGAAAAGCAGCACATGGGTATTTAGTGTGTGCTGCTGAAGGGCAGCAAAGCCAAGGGGCTAAGATTTAGATGAACCAACCCAGCTTTGAATCCTGTCTGTAAGCCTCAGTATCCCCTGCTGTCACATGGGGATATTGGCAGAAAAAAATCAGAACAATTAAAGGAGAGAAAAAGGATTAAAAGTGCTCTTGATGCCAAGATTTGGCACAATGCCTGGAGCACAGGTGTTCTAAAAGATGATTACAGCATCATGTGCCCCGCAGTGTGCTTGTGTGCTTGAGGATGTGTAGGAGAGGACAATCAACTCACATTCCCAAGCACCTTTTCCAGTCCAGGCAGTGTGCTCCGAGCCTGACATTCCTGATTGTCTTTACAACTTCTAAAGCTTATCAGGAAGATCTTTCTGTTCTCTCATTTCACTTTCCAGAATACCTCTGCCCACTAAGATTGTATTATTTCCTTTTCATTTTGTAATAGATGAGGAAACTCGCTAGGAGAGGTAAAGTCACTTGCCCAAGATCATGTAGCTGGTCAGCAGCAGGGCCACGTCTGCGTGGCTCTGACACAATGTGGTCCCCACTTTTAGTGATTTGCCCTGTCCATTCAGTGTGAGAAGAGCTGTCCAAATAATACACATTGTAGCCTGTCGTGCTACTCCATGAAGAAGAATGTGTGAATGTTCTAGATTGCAGATTAAAGTAGTCTAGTAAGTCTCATTTTTGGAAGAAGCAGGATGGAGAGGGAGGAGGAAGGCATTCCAGGCAGTATGTGCATAAACAAAGTCACAGAGATGGAATTTAGCCCAGAGCATTAAGGAGCTATCACAGACACTGTGATATTAGAGGTCCTAGAAGGATGCCCTAAGGGACTTTCAAAAGTTTAACTTAGTTTATTTAGTCCTTCACACTAGGAGAATCCACTAAAAATTTCTGAGCATAAGAATTTTGTGATGGTAAACATCATTTGCAAGAAATTCACCTGGTGTGTGCAGGATAGACCACATGGGAGAAGAGGTACATGATTGGAATCTTGGATAAGGGATGAGCAAACAAAAGGGCAGATCATGATGGAGCAGGAATGAGGGATGAAAGTAGGTGTTTACAAAACGTGAACAAATCAGGCAGCCTGAGGCTTTTGCTATCACAGGTACTTTGCATGATACATTGGAGAACTTCCTTGAAAGTCAAAAGATTAGAGCAGCAAATGGTAGAAGAAACAGTGTGGAGTGGTGCCTAATAGAAGTGGGAGGTAGGACAATCACGGATTAGATGCTGAATCTGCTGGTTATCAGCCATGTGACCTCCATCAAATTTCTGGGGGCTTCAATCTCCTCTTCTATAAACTAGGAGAGATAAACATGTCTCCTATCCTCAAATGATTTCAAATATGGAGTTTTAAGAAGAGAATGAAAGCCAGCAGAGCAGTAGTATAAATGCTCAGGGATGGTAATTACTGTGGTTACCACCACCACCTCCACCACCACCATCATCATCATACCACCACCATCACCACAAACATTATCACCATCATAACCAATCCACCATTACCATCACCACCATCATCACCATCACCACTATCACTATCACTACCATCACCATCACCACCATCACCATCACCATTATCACTATCACCACCATCACCATCACCACCATCATCACCCTCACCATTATCACTATCACCACCATCATCACCATCACCACCACCACCATCACCACCATCACTATCACCACCATCATCATCACTGTCACGATATTATTTATTTACGACATTACGATACGACATTATTTATTACTATTTATTACTTTACTACGATGATTACATGAGATTACTTTATTATTTTTACGACATTACCTTTTTAATTTATTAATTTTACTTTACTTTACGATATTTACCATTACTTTATTACATTACTTTGACAATGATGACTTCTACGACATTTATTACTTATTAATTTATTATCTCGACGATTTATTTACGGATGAAGCCGGGACGACGATTATTACATTATTTACCATTTAATTTACTTTCGACGATGATATTCGACATTTACTATTTACTTCACGACTTGTATTTATTTTATTATCATACTTTACATTACTCTTTATCACTTACATATTTAATGATTACGACGATTACGACATTTACGACTATAATACTCAGTCATCACCATAACCCACTGTTACTACCACCATTACCACCACCACCATCACCACCGTCATCATCACTACCATCACCGTCACCATCATTACCATCACCACCTTTACAACCAGTATTATCACTCACCATCACCACCAACACAATCAGTACCAACATCACCATCACCACCATTATCACCATTACCAGCACCATCATTATTACTTTGCAGAACCACAGACTGTCAGGGTTGGAAGAGTCCATGGGGATTTCCCAGTCTAAAAATTCTCATTTTACGGCCGCTGCCGCCGCCCGGGCCCGCACCTCCAGCCATAGGCCTAGAGCGCGGTGCTACGGGAAGCGCGGTGCCCGGGCCAGGCGCTCGGCGAGGCCGCTCCACCGCACACGCACACACAGACCCCGGCAGCAGGAAGGCAGATGACACGCCCGTAACATGGAAGCCACCCCCGCCGCCGCCGCCGCTCCGACGACAGCAGCAGCAGCCACAGCAGCAGCCGCCAGCGGCGCTGCAGTGAACAAAGGTCATAGGAGCTACGGCCCAGACGCCCGGGCTTGACCGCCGCGAAGGCCAACCCGGGGAAGGCGGGTATGTTCTGTTTTGTGGTTTTTCTTTCAGACGCTACTAAAGAGTGTTGGGGATGCTTCTGACTATTATGAAGGCCAAAAGGCCTGTTGACTGGGTCTGCTTTTAACCCTTTCCTATTTGTTGAGAATGCAGCCCTGTGACAGTAACTGAACATAGGTCTAAAGTCTTTCCAAAAGGTCAAGGTTCACAAGAACATCTGCTCAAATTCATGACCATGGGGGATATGAAGACCCCAGACTTTGATGACCTCTTGGCAGCATTTGACATCCCAGATATGGTCGATCCTAAAGCAGCTACTGAGTCTGGACACAATGACCATGAAAAGTCACATGAAGCAGAACGCTCATGGAGAGGATGATGCCCAGCACCATCATCTTCCGACGTGGGTGTCAGCGTTATCATCAAGAATATTGGGAACATCCACTCCTCCGAGGGCAGGGAGAAAGACGGCCATAACCCCACCGGCAATGGCCTACATAATGGATTTCTCACAGCGTTCTCCATCTTTACAGTTACAGTAAAGATGGAATGAAGTCCTTGAAAGGAGACATGCCTGCCCCTGAGGTGACTCTGAAAGACTCAACATTCAGTCAGTTTAGCCCGATCTCCAGGGCTGAAGAGTTTGATGACGATGAGAAGATGGAGGTGGATGACCCCCTGACAAGGAGGACGTGCTAAGCTGCAGGTCCAACCTGTTGACGGGGTCAGCTCCCCGGCAGGGCTACGATAAGCTGAAGGCACTCGGAGGGGAAAACTCCAGCAAAACGGGACTCTCTACATCAGGCAATATGGAGGAAAACAAAGTTGTTAAGAGAGAAGCAGAAGCCAATTCTATAAACCTAAGTGTTTATGAACCTTTTAAAGTCAGAAAAGCAGAGGATAAATTGAAAGAATGCTGGAAAACAGAGTCCTGGATGGGAAAGTGAGCTCCAATAAGAATGACACCGGCCTCTCTGGCGTTGCGCCATGAAGACAAAGTCATCCTCCAAGCTCTGGTCCTGCATCGCTGCCATCACAGTTCTCAGTGCTAAAAAGGCGGCTTCAGACTCCTGCAAAGAACCAGTGGCCAATTTGATGGAATCCTCCCTGTTACCAAAAGAACTAAAAGACAGTCGGAGAGCAGCCGACAAGTCTCCTGAATCCCAGAATCTCATCAAGGGGACCAAAAAACAAAAAAAACCAAAAACCATCCCTAAAGCAACCGGATAGTCCCAGAAGCATCTCAAGTGAGAACAGCAGCAAGGGCTCCCCGTCCTCTCCTGCAGGGTCCACACCAGCAATTCCCAAAGTCTGCATAAAAACCATTAAGACATCTTCTGGGGAAATCAAGAGGACAGTGACCAGGGTATTGCCAGAGTGGATCTTGACTCTGGGAAGAAACCTTCCGAGCAGATGGCATCCCTGATAGCCTCTGTGGCATCCATTCTTTCGTCTCCAGCATCAGAAGCTGTCCTTTCCTCTCCCCCCAGGGCGCCTCTCCAGTCCGTGGTCATGACCACGTGGTCAGTTTTCCCTGCAGAGCTCACCCCCAAACAGGTCACAATCAAGCCTGTGGCTACTGTTTTCCTCCCAGTGTCCACTGTGAAGACGGCAGGATCCCAAGTCATTAATTTGAAGCTCGCTAACAACACCACGGTGAAAGTCAAGGTCATATCTGCTGCCTCTGTCCTGAGCACCAGCAGTGCCATCATTAAAGCCACCAACGCCATCCAGCAGTAAACTGTCATGGTGCTGGCATCCAGCCTGGCCAATGCCAAACTAGTGCCAAAGACTGTGCACCTTGCCAACCTTAACCTTTTGCCTCAGGGTGCCCAGGCCACCTCTGAACTCCACCAAGTGCTAACCAAACCTCAGCAACAAATAAAGCAGGCAATAATCAATGCAGCAGCCTCTCAACCCCCCAAAAATGTGTCTCAAGTCCAGGTGATGTCGTCCTTGCAGAGTTCTGTGGTGGAAGCTTTCAGCAAGGTGCTGAGCAGTGTCAATCCAGTCCCTGTTTACATCCCAAACCTCAGTCCTCCCACCAATGCAGGGATCACATTACCGATGCCTGGGTACAAGTGCTTGGAGTGTGGGGACTCCTTTGCACTTGAAAAGAGTCTGACTCAGCACTCCGACAGACGGAGCATGCGCATCGAAGTAACGTGCAACCATTGTACAAAGAACCTCGTTTTTTACAACAAATGCAGCCTCCTTTCCCATGCCTGTGGGCATAAGGAGAAAGGGGTGGTAATGCAATGCTCCCACTTAATTTTAAAGCCAGTCCCAGTAGATCAAATGATAGTTTCTCCATCAAGCAATACTTCCACTTCAACTTCCACTCTTCAGAGCCCTGTGGGAGCTGGCACACACACTCTCACAAAAATTCAGTCTGGCATAACTGGGACAGTCATATCGGCTCCTTCAAGCACTTCCATCACCCCAGCCATGCCCCTAGTTGAAGACCCCTCCAAACCGTGTGGACATAGTCTACAATGTTTGGAGTGTAATGAAGTCTTCCCGGACAAAACGACACTGGCTACACATATCCAGCAGGCTGCAGATCCGAGTGGACAAAAGACTTGCACTGTCTGCCAGATGCTGCTTCCTAACCATTGCAGTTATGCATCACACCGGAGAATCCATCAGCACAAATCTCCCTACACCTGCCCTGAGTGCAGGTGCCTTCTGCAGGTCTGTGCATTTCCAGACCCATGTCACCAAGAACTGTCTGCACTACACAAGAAGAGTTGGTTTTCAATGTGTGCATTGCAATGTTGTGTACTCTGATGTGGCTGCTCTGAAGTCTCACATTCAAGGTTCTCACGGTGAAGTCTTCTACAAGTGTCTTATTTGTCCAGTGGCGTTTAAGTCTGCCCCAAGCACACATTCCCACGCCTACCTTCAGCATCCTGGCATCAAGATAGGAGAACCAAAAATAATATATAAGTGTTCCATGTGCAACACTGTGTTCACCCTGCAAACCCTGCTGTATCTCCACTTTGACCAATACATTGAAAACCAGAAGGCGTCTGTTTTCAAGTGTCCAGACTGTTCTCTTTTATATGCACAGAAGCAACTTATGATGGACCATATCAAGTCTATGCATGGCACATTGAAAAGTATTGAAGGACCTCCAAATTTGGGGTTAAACCTGCCTTTGAGCATTAAGCCTGCAACTCAAAATTCAGCAAATCAGAACAAAGAGGACACTAAATCCATGACTGGGAAAGAGAAATTGGAAAAGAAATCTCCATCTCTTGTGAAAAAATCAATGGAAACGAAGAAAGTGGCCAGGCCTGCGTGGACGTGTTGGGAGTGTGACCGCCTGTTCATGCAGAGAGATGTGTACACATCCCACGCGAGGCAGGAGCACGGGAAGCAAGTGAAGAAACACCCCTGCTGCCAGCGTGACAAGCCTTTCAGCTCGTCCCACAGCCTGTGCCGGCACAACCGGATCAAGCACAAAGGCATCAGGAAAGTGTACGCCTGCTCACACTGCCCAGACTCCAGAAGTACCTTTACCCAGTCGATGCTGAAGAAGCACGTCCAGCTGATGCACGGCATGAAGGACCCTGACCTGAAAGAAATGAGACGACGCCACCAATGAAGAGGAAGCAGAAATAAAAGAAGACACCAAGGTCCCCAGTCCCAAGTGGAAGCTGAAAAAACCGGTTCTGGAGTTTAGGCCTCCCAGAGGAGCCATCACTCAACCACTGAAAAAGCTGAAAATCAATGTTTTTAAGGTCCACAAGTGTGCCGTGTGTGGCTCCTCCACCGAAAACCTGCTGCAGTTCCACGAACACATCCCTCAGCACAAATCGGATGGTTCTTCCTACCAGTGCCGGGAGTGTGGTCTCTGCTACACATCTCACATCTCTCTGTCCAGGCACCTCTTCATCGTACATACGTTAAGGGAACCTCAGCCAGTGTCCAAGCAAAATGGGGCTGGGGATGATAACCAACGGGAGAACAAACCCAGCCACGAGGATGAATCCCCCGATGGCGCCGTGTCAGACAGAAAGTGCAAAGTGTGCGCAAAAACTTTTGAAACTGAAGCTGCCTTAAATACTCACATGCGGACACATGGCATGGCCTTCATCAAATCCAAAAGGATGAGCTCAGCCGAGAAATAGCCACAGATGCTCCATGGGGAAAATCCCTGTCCACATTGGAATAAAAAAGACATTTTTGTTACAAAAAGTTTGCAGTATAATAGAGTTAACAGTGTATGTTGCAATATATTCTCTTTCAACATACCTTCCTTCAGCTCGTTGTATATATCCTCGATAAGTATTAAAACAGTATTTGAGTTTAAAATAGTTTGTATATATTTAAATGAATAACTTTTTATACGCTTTGTTACATGTTTGTGTCACTAAATAGTGGAAAACCATCTAAGTTGTTCTAGGTTAGAATTTTTCTTTTTGTACCGTTTCTTTAAAACAGAGTTCTTAGTAACAGGGGCAGTTCCTGAATTCAAATAAACCATTTTGTATGTTTGGATTTTTAATGGGTTAACAAATTACAGGCTAAAATAATGCCTTTTTTAGTGTTTTTAATTTTTAGAATTCACTACATAAATTGTAAGTAATTGTGGGTCTCAAAAACACTAGGAACTTTTAAGTGTCTTAGCACTTCCTGATGTGCCTGCCCTGAGGGAGTGAGTTCACATTTGACACAACTGCGCTCCAGTGTGGGCGTGCCTTTGCCTTCAGGCCACGTCGAAGGGTGTTTAAAGCAGCCTTGCAGGTCACTCCTTTCCCAGCCGTGGATAAAAACTGAAGCCAGGAATCTAATAAGGAATGCTGATTTCCTCAATTCCATTTTGAGGAATGGGGAAAACTATTCAAAAGAAAAAAATGGGACTGGTTTTCTGGGCAGGTCTGCAAGGCTGGCTTTAAGAGCACAGGGAGGGAAAATAATCAAAGGGCTGGACTGCTATAAAAGTTGCAAATACATAGTTAGACCAATAGATTTATAGAGTCAGGTTTTTGTCATGTAGTTTATTAACTATTGCAGAAACACAACTAAGAATATCAAGCGTTTCTCTGGCTCTTGACAGAAAAAAATCAATTGACTTAACCCTTTGCTGTCAAAAGAGTTGGCGTTTCCTGTTCCGGGTGCTACTGCCAAACGTTCTGGTACTTAGAGTCGGGATGCACAACTTCCACCACCGACTTATCAGTGCAGCCGCCTGTGTATTGCAATGGGCCGTTACCTTAAGCACTGAGCCACCCGGGTTTAGTTCAGCCATTTCAAGAGTATATTTAATGCTGGTAGTTCTGCTTTATTAAAATGCAGCAGAGTTACTCTTCTGTCCCTTCTATTTAGAGTTCTCTGAGAGAGTTCTATTTTTTGGTTTTGTTTTGTGTTTTCTTTTGCATTTTATACCTTGTATTTATCCCTGAACATGTTTTGTACTTTTTTTTTTTTTTTTTAAGAAAAGGAATTCGTTTGTGTATATATAGATACTTGCATGATATACTGTAGTCAACGTTCAGTTCCTCAAAAGGTCTTGCTGCTGTCGGGTGTTAAGCACTCCATCCATCATAACTGTATGAAACACATTTCATATGTAAATAAACATGGGACATTTGGCCCTTGAAAAAAAAAAATTCTCATTTTACAAAAGGGGAAATTGAGACCCAGAGACTGGCCCAAGCTTATACAATGAGTTAATGGCAGACCTGGAACTAGAACCAGGAACTCCTGACCGCCACTCCCATGTTCTTGCCTCCGACACCAGACCATGTGAGAAATATTGTCAATCAGCACACATTCTTCACAGGATTCATAGGGAAAGATTTGAAGACTCTTTCCTCTTCAGAGTGGTCCTAACTCTTCCATTTCCTTGTGGTATGTTTCCATAGTCAGTTATTCGTTGTGTTCTAACCCTCAGCAGGTATCCAGAGCGAGTATGTTTCTAACAAACTGATTTTCATTTTAGTAAAAGAAATTTTAAAAATGAAACTAAGAAAGAAAAAGAAAGTAGGAGTCTCTTTCAAGGGAGCCTCCCTGATCAGTGATTTGGAGCTGGGGTTCTGACACATGTGGACGTAGTGCTAAGGCAGTGGCGACTCCGGCAGAAAATTCTGCCGTGGATGTGCTTAAGGTTCTGACACGCTTCCAAAGAACTCCTACGGAATTCTTGAAACATTTGGATGGGATTTTTGCAAAGCAGCCTCATGGAATCTTTTATAAGCCCTCCCGTAAGTCCTGCTGCACTTCCTTCAATTGCTCCTAGAATGTTCATGTCATCTGTGCCTCCTTCTCGTAGAATTTTTCCACAAGTCTGAGGGAATGTTCACAGGAGACCTATGGAGTTCTCAATGAATTTTCATGAAAACCTCTCAGAGTTGCCATGTGATCCTTAATGAATTCTCGCAGAAACAGCATGGAATTCTTACTTGGAAGAGTCCCCCAGCTTCCATGGAATTCTTAACTAACCCTCATGGCATGCTAATAAAATTCCAAAGACATGTTCACAGAACTTGCGTTAAATTATCTTAGAAACCACAGAAAGGACTCCAAGGAAATGTGCAGAATTCCTTGGGAACAAAAACTAACGAGTCTCCAAACTATCAAGGATAAGACGGGTCCAGTCCTCGGGGTCACTTTGTCCTAGGATTCTTAGAGTGGGTGTCTTCACTAAACGTGATGAGAAGGCAGGCGCAGATGCGTCTCAAGCTGTAACTTCTGATTTGAGCAGCAGGGAAGGAGCAGGTCCTCTCGGCGTACGGTGAGGGATTTTCTCATCAAATATTTTCCCATCCCACTTTGTACTGTCACACGCCAAAGCCAGCTCCACACACGGTCTAGCAGCAGTTGAACGGAGTGTCTCCATCCAGTCCTTTACGTTATTAATCTATCCCCAGCCCCTCCCTTTGGAGCCTTGGGCTATCCGTGGATGTTCTCCCAATCATTAATTAAGCCCAAGTCAATTAAAAGCCCTGGATGCTGGCACATTATGGGCACCATCTATTGATGTAACATAATTCTTTTCAGGTTAGAATCCATGCAGGGCTGGATTTTCATTGAACCCACCCCAGAGCCTGCTGTTACAGGACAATACCCCGGGTTTTGCAAGCCAGCCTCCACAGAAACTGGATCCCAAGGGGCTCGGCATGGGGGACAGTACTGCCACACAAAGGAGATGCCCCGGGAGGTCAGGGAGGCAGCCAGGCAGCGCTACCCTGCCTTCAGCACACAAGCATCTGCCAAGGCCTGGCCTGCTCTGAGCCCACCTGGCCCTGTCCCAAACTCTGGGCCTGGGAGCCGAGGCCCGACAAGCTGGTTAATGCGGCCAGCACAGAGGGTCTTTGGCCTTCATGCCTGGTTTGCTGAGCAGCCCTGGATGAGCCTCTGGAGCCCCGTGAGCTCTTCTCCACTCTTAGCTGGGCTGACTCCAGCTGGTTCCTGAGGACTCAACTCATGACAGCTGCTCCCCAGGGAAGCCCTGGGTAAGCTCAGTGGCCCTGCTTCATGCTTTCAGGGCCCCTGGCATGAATCACAACTCAAGCTCATTAAGTGTGGGATGAATCACTTAGGGGCTGGGCTCCCAGCAGGGCAGAGACTCTGCCTTTTTTATTGCCGATTCCACAGTGCCAAGGCCGTGCACGGCACACATGGGGGTGCGATAGATGTTTGTTGAATGAATGAATGATGACAATCCCAACAATGCCATGATAATCATAAGAATAGTGGCTAACACTTAGGGAGTACTTTCTATGCCTGGCACTAGTCTAAGTCTTTCCATGCATTAAATGCATTTAAGGAAAGAATGAATACACTTGGAATGCCCTGGTGTGGAATATTTATAAGCATAAACTAATGCTAAGTACCTACTACGTGTCAAGAACTGCACTTGGCACTTTTTCCTTTTTATAATTCGAGGTTGAATTTGCTGGATGAGTTTCTTTTCAGGCAGCCGGGCAGCCTGTGGCTAGTTCCTGAGGGCATGTGTGGTTCTGAAATCAATGAGAATCCAGAGTCAAAATCAATATCAATGACAATCCCAAATTCCCTACCTTGTTTTATGCTTTAATGCTTACATCAGGTCCCTGGGACACCCCGAGCTGTGAGGGAAGCTGGAAAGGGAGGACTCCATCTTTGCAGCCTCTGTGATGGAGGGTGGGCCAGAAAGAAGCCGTGCTGTTGGGAGAGCCCTGGGTCAGTGGCTGCTATAATCCTGGGAAGAGACGAGGGTGTGAGCTCTGGCCTTGGAGGCAGCAGGGCCAGCTGCCCAGCCTCTCTAAGCCTGGGCTTGCCTCCTTTGCAAGAGGAAGGAAGCTGTCCTAACAGTACCAACTCCAGATCCTGGAGTAATGCAGACGCTCACCACTTCTTACTGCCTTCGCAATGGTTACCACACCCACCTGTTACCTGGACTTAATGTCCTTAATCATCCTCTTTCAATGGCCTCAACTTTTAAATACTCTAATCTCATCCCAAGCAATAATATCAATGAAATCACAGTTTGGATGTGTGTGGAAAAGACCTCAGTCTTTCCACAATAATTGTTCTCCCCTTCTTCCCTGTGGAAGAACCTCTTATTTCTTTGCTGGCCACAGAGTAGCTTGGAATAAAGATTCCCTGTCCTGGCTTCTCTTACAAGGAAAAGTGTGGGTTTTTTGTTTTTGTAAATGTTTTTAGAGATGTGGTCTTGCTATGTTTCCCAGGCTGGTCTCAAACTCCTGGCCTCAAGTGATCCTCCAGCCTTGGCCTCCCAAAGTGTTTGAATTACAGTCATGAGCCACCATATCCATCTCACTAAGTGTGGTTTTATAGCTTGTCCTCACCAGTGGGATGTAAGTGTGAGTTAAAAGAGAGGAATGTATCTTTCTCCTTTCCTGTTCTCCTTGCTGCTGTCTGGAATATGGGCGTGATAGCCAGAGCAGCAGCAGCCAGATTAGACCATGAGGTGACCTTGAGAGTGGAAGCCCGGCATAGCAGAGCAACAAAATAGAAAGAGATGGTCCTTGATCTTGTGGCATGCTGTATTAGTCTGTTTTCATATGGCTATAAAGAACTACCTGAGGCTGTGAAATTTATGAAGAAAAGAAGTTTAATTGACTCACAGTTCTGCAGGCTAAACAGGAAACATGACTAGGAGGCTTCAGGAAAGTTACAATCATAGCAGAAGGCAAAGGTGAAGTAAGGCATGTCTTACCATGTGGCAGGAGAGACAGTGAAGGAGGAAGTGCCACTTTTAAACCACCAGATCCCATGAGAACTCACTCACTATTGTGAGAACAGCATGGGGGAAACTACCCCCATAATTCAATCACCTCCCACCAGGCCCTCCCTCAGCACATGGGGATTACAATTTGAGGTAAGATTTGGGTGGAAATGCAGCCCCAAATCATGTCATTCTACTGCTGTCCCCTGTCCCCTCCCAAATCTCATGTTCTTTTCACATTTCAAAACACAATCATACCTTCCCAACAGTCCCCCAAAGTGTTAACTCATTTCAGCATTAACCCAAAAGTCCAAGTCCAAAGTCTCATCTGAGACAAGGCAAGTCTTTTCCACCTATGAGCCTGTAAAATAAAAAGTAAGTCAGTTACTTCCAAGATGCAATGGGGTTACAGGAATTGGGTAAATCTTCCAGTTCCAAATGGGAGAAATTGGCCAAAACAAAGGGACTACAGGCCCCATGCAAGTCAGAAACTCAGCAAGGCAGTCATTAAATCTTAAAGCTCTGAAATGATCTCCTTTAACTCCATGTCTCACATCCACGGCATGCTGATGTAAGGGGTGGGCTCACAAGGCCTTGGGCAGCTCCACTTCTGTGGCTTTGTGGAGTACAGACCCTGAGGCTGCTTTCACAGGTTGGCATTTAGTGCCTGTGGTTTTTCCAGATGCATAGTGCAAGCTGTCAGTGGATCTACCATTCTGGGGTCTGGAGGATGATGGCCCTCTTCTCACAGCTCCACTAGGCAGTGCACCAGTGGTGACTCTGTGTGGGGGATCCAATCCCACATTTCCCCCTCTGCACTGCCCTAGTAGAAGTTCTCCATGAGGGCTCCACCCCTGCAGCAGACTTCTGCCTGGGCATCCAGTTGTTTCCATATGTCTTCTGAAATCTAGGAAGAGGCTCTCAAACCTTAACTCTTGCATTCTGTGCACCTGCAGGGCCAACACCACAAGAAAGCCACCAAGGCTTAGGGCTTGCACCCTCTGAAACAATAGCCAAAGCTGTACCTTGGCGCCTTTTAGCCATGGCTGGAGCAGCTGGGACAAAGGCACAGTGTCCTGAGGCTGCACAGAACAGTGGGGCCCTGGGCTCGGCCCGGGATGCCATTTTTTCCTCCTAGGCCTCTAGGTTTTTGATGGGAGAGGCTGCCATGAAGGTCTCTGCAATGCTCTGGAGACATTTTTCCCATTGTCTTGGCTATTAACATTAGGCTTCTCTTTATTTATGAAAATTTCTGCAGCCAGTGGCTTAAATTTCTCCCCAGAAAATTGGTTTTTCTTTTCTAGCACATGGTCAAACCTCAAATTTTCCAAACTTTTGTGCTCTGCTTCCCTTTTAAACATAAGTTCCAATATCAGATTATCTTTGTGAATGCATATGAGTATATACTTTTAGAAAAAGGTTACCTCTTGAATGTTGTGCTGCCTAGAAATTTCTTCCACCAGATGCCCTAAATCATCTTTCTAGAGTTCCACAGATCTCTAGGGCAGGGGCAAAATGCTCCCAGTCTCTTTGCTAAAGCATAGCAAAAGTGACCTTTACTCCAGTTCCCAATAAGTTCCTCATCTCTGTCTGAGACCACCTCACCCTGGACTTCATTATCCCTGTCACTGTCAACATTTTGGTCAAAACCATTTAACAAGTCTCTAGGAAGTTCCAAACTTTCCCACATCTTCCTGTCTTCTTCTGAGCCCTCCAAACTGTCCCAACCTCTGCCCATTACCCAGTTCTAAAGTCACTTAGCAGTGCCCCATTTCTGGTAGCAATTTTCTGTAGTAGTCTGTTTTTACACTGCTATAAAGAACTACCTGAGGATGGGTAATTTATGAAGAAAAGAGATTTAATTGACTCACAGTTCCACAGGCTTAACAGGAAGCATAACTGGGAGGTCTCAGGAAACTTACAATCATGGCGGAAGGTGAAGGGAAAGCAAGGCATGACTTACCACAGCAGCAAGAGGGAGAGAGAAGGGGGAAGTGTCACTTTTAAACCATCAGATTGTGTGGGAACTCACTATCACAAGAACAGCATGGGGGAAACCACCCCCATGATCCAGTCACCTTCCACCAGGCCCCTCCTGCGACACTGAGGATTACAATTTGAGATGAGATTTGGGTGGGGACACAGAGCCAAACCATATCCCATGCCATGCCAGCCCCTGACTTACAGCAGAGGAGAAATAAACTTCCTGTTGAAGCCACTGGTTTTTGTTGCTGTTTTCTTTATTTTTTGTTTTGTTGTTTGCAGTGAAAACTATTTCTGATATAATACACTAGAAATATTTTTAACACATATTAAAATAAATGCAAAAGTATTAATATTTTAAAAGGTTCATTCACATATCACCAACCATGTTACACTGGTTGCCCCCAGTGCATTGCTAGTTTAGGAAACACTGACATCATGTGTCTTAGTCTATTTGGGCGCTATAACAAAATACCATAGACTGGGTGGCTGAGACAACAAACCAACAAACGTTTCTCACAGCTCTGGACACTGGGAAGTCCAAGATCAGGGTACTAGCAGATTTGGTGTCTGGTGAGGGTGCTCTTCAGGTTTGCAGACTATCTTCTTGTTGCATCCTCATTCAGTGGAGAGAAACCTATCCTGTCTTTTTCTTCTTTTGTAAGAGCAAAATCTATCATGGGGGTCCCATCTCCATGACATCATCTAACCTTAACTAGCTCCCATGGGCCCCACCTCCAAATACCATCCCACTGGGGATTAGGGCTTCAATATATACATTTTGAGAGGACACAAACATTCAGTCCACAGCAAATGAAAAAAACCTCAAAAATGATCAAGTAGCCCATAAATCTCAGACCTCTTCCCTCCAGGTGCCCTTGGTCTTGCTCAGCCTCCAACACACACAAGGTGCTGGGTCATGCTTTTCACTACAAAAGAAAGGGGGCAAAGGTGCATTGAAAATGCAAAGTATGAAGCCACGGCCCCTATGCCCCCTCCCAGGAATAACAGAAATCTTCATGTCCATGCTTGGATGTGACAATAATCTCAGAATTGACACTGAAGGTGCTACTTAAGGTTCATATCCGAAGCCAACAGTCATGAGTTCCAGTAATGGGTTCCAGTCATGGGTTCTGTTATTGCCCCTCTGTGTGACCTTGGACGAGTTCGTTGACCCAACTGAAATCAAATCATTCAATTCAATTCTCCAAATATCTCCTTGTTGCTTTGTCTGTGTCTGGTGCTCATGCTTTGTGCTGGGATCCTTACCCTTAAGGAGAGTAAAGTTTAACTGGGGGTAGACTTAGCCCTGAGAAGATCAGGAAGAGAGGAGATAAACACAGGCCTCTGCTTGGAAGGCAGCATGTTCATCTGGGTTCCCAGAGACAAGGGTTCAGCATCAGAATTTACTTGACAAGTGATCTTGGGAAGTGCTTGTCTTAACCTCTCAATGTCTTAATGCCTTAATCTATAAAACTGGCATAATAAAAGTGCTGTCCCCCAATCAGGGTGCTGTGAGTTCTTAAGATCAGTGCGTTGGAACCACACAGGAGACCCAGTTGTACACAACCTCTCTCAATTCCCTGTCAATGACCTCATGTTGATAGCTTGAGATCCACCATGGTGGGAAGTGGGATTATTTACACCATGAGGGGAAATGCTGTGGATTGGAGTTCTATCTCCAAGAGCTGTTTGTCAAACATTTCCTAGCATGCCACTGATTTCACACAGGACAGTGCCTAGCACAAGGCACTTCACACATAGTCAGCAATGATTATTAGAAGGCAATGAGGGCCACGTGGAGCCCAGGCCCGAGGCACAGAGGACATAGCCCCAGGGACACATTTTCCACTCCAGGTCATGGTTCACTCCCTTCATCCGCCTTGAATCTCAGAATTTCTGCTGGCCTACAGGGGCACAGTCAAAGGGCAAGATAACCCTACTTCTGTGCAAAAGTAGATGAATTCATTGCTGTCTGCCAAACACCAGAGTTTCTGTTCAAAAGTAACGATGGTTCCAAGCAGATGGTAGCTTTTGTTCCTGCTTCTGCTAGCCATTAAAACTAGTCACCACTCTCCAGCCCTGTGATCTTGAACAAGTCACTTAACCGCTCTGTGCCTCAGTTTCCTCATCTGTAAAATGGGAATGAAAGTAGCATTACAAAAGTGCTGGGCATGTAGTCAGTGTTGAGGAAAGTTTACTACTGTTCATATAATGTGACGTTGACATCAACAGGGCCCTCACATCTGTGCCCGTGTCACCATTTATATTTTACCTCCACACACAGCTGCTCAACAACGTATCAGATAAGACCTTTGCACCCATTTGAAAGAGGCACAATGGGAGGCGCTGAAATTCTGTATCTCTAACTGAGGTCACAGTAAAGATTAGAACTTCTCCATCCAGCCCAAGTCCAGACCCTGCAAGGGGGAGATCTCAGTCTTCTGTAGAAGGATGGGGAGGGATCTTCTGCAGTGAGGGACCAGCATTTGCGAAGGCCTAGGGTTGGAAAGTGTGTGGCTCCATTAGTCTATCAATGTTCCTCGAGTGTCTGCTTTGTACTGGGTCACACACCAGGTGGGAGGAAGGAGACTTGGCCCCAGCTTCATGGTGCTAACAGAGGTATGGTGGATATGCCTGGGTGTGAACCGAGGTCTGGACTCCCAGAGAGGTGACTGTGTCCTATTCATGTTTATATCCCAGGGCATAGGCTTGTAGCTCTAGTGAGGTCGCAGTAAGGTCAGTGTGGGAGTTGGGGAGCCTCAGTCCCTTGCACACCCCACCCCACCACCTGGTCCTAATTCGTCACCCACACTCGGGCTGTCTCCGCCCTGACCGCCATTTCAGTCCCTTCCCAGCTGAGAGGCTGCCGGCCCCAAATAACTTCTGCATCCCCTCCTCCCAGCGGGAGCTTCAGAAGTCAGTGGCTCGGACAATTGCACTTGCTTTTCTCTTTCCAAAGAGGGATCTGCCTTGGGAGCCCTTTGAAAGGGCTGTGATTACATCTTCATTTGTGGGTAATGGGATTAGCACACGGATGGCAGAGCCTCCCTGCAGCAGTGGGGATTGTCAGGCCTGCCCGAGAGGGCCAGGAAAGAGGAGCTCCAGGTTCCTCTGAGCTGCCAGGCGCTGGCCACCACCCCGGAGGAGCGGGCACCCCAGTGCTGGGACACAGGGACTGGAAAATGGAATTAGCTCCATCCCAGTGCACAGAGGCCAGCTGTCTCGCCCAACCCCAACTCCTAAGCCAATGGAGAGGATCTCTCTGAAGAGGAGATATGAAAGTGTGTGTGTGTGGGGTCGGTGGGGGGTAAGTTGGGGAGTCTTTTCGTGCCTTTAATCCCCAGCTATCCCCTTCTGGAGGGACTCAGACAGGTGAAGTCACCAGGTTCGGGTCTCCCACAGGTTACATCCAATTTCCTGCCTCCCATGTGCCAGGCCCAGTAGTACTTACAGGGACGCACATCACAGTCACCCTTCTTTGAAACCTGGCTTCTGGGGCAGGCTTGGTGCTGAGGACTCTACGCACGTCATTTATACAATGCTCACCACACACCTGTGAGGCCGTGACCAACCTCATCCCCATTCGGCATAGGAGGAACTCAGGCCTGGGGCCGACTGACGCTGGAATGCGGGATCTACTGGCCACCAAGAGGCCCCACAGCAGGGCTCGGTTTAACGCCCGCTAACACATTGTGTGTTTACTTGATATTTTCTTTAAGCTTTCTCACTTTTAAAAGTTTTAATTTATTATTTTTCCAATGTTTTATTTTGAAAATTTTCAAACCTACTAAAGAGTTGCATGAATAACACAGGAAACATTTATATGACCTTTCTTTAGTGTCTAGATGCACTGGGTATTAATGCTGATATTTGCTTTTTTCTCTGTCTCACCCTCTTCTCTCTCTCTTTGAATGTGTATGTATATGTGTATATGTATTTATATGTATGTCTATATATACAGATATGTGCACGGCTGTGTACAGCAGTGCTCCCTTATCCACAGGGGATATGTTCCAAGACCCCCAGTGGCTACCTGAAACCTCAGATAGTACCGAATCATATATAATAAATATATAATCATACATAATAAATATATAATCATACATAATAAAACATATATACTATGTTTTATTCCTATACATATCTAGGATAAGGTTTAATTTATAAATTAGGTGGACTAAGAGTTTAACAACTAATAATAAGATAGAACAGTTATAACAATCTACTATAATAAAAGTTATGTGAACACTTTCTCCCTCTCTCAAAGTATCATCTTGTACTGCTCTCCCCCTTCTTCTTGAGACAATGTGAGTTGGTAACACGCCTGCATGATAAGATGAAGGGAGATTAGGCTGCTGTCACCTTCTGATGATGCTTTGGAAGAAGGAACACCTGCTTTGGGTGATCCTGTATCATAGAGACAGGATAATGTTGATGGCTGGATGTCAGGAACAGATGATCGCGGTGACTAACGGTACGTAGTCACCCAGTCTCCAGCGTGGACCCACTGGAAAAAGGGATGATTCATGTCCTGGCAGGATGGTGTGGGACAGCATGAGATTTCATCACGGCCACTCAGAATATTGCAAAATTTTAAACTTATCAATTGTTTATTTCTGGAATTTTCCATTTCATATTTTCAGACCACGGTTGACTGAGGCTAACGGAAACCACGAGAGCAAAACCATGCATAAAGGGGGACTGGTGTGTGTGTGTGCGCGCGCACACGCACGTGTGCACACATGCATATATATTTTTTGTGAACCATTTGTAGACAAGTGTGAGACAAACATGAATTGTCTCCTAAATACTTCAGCACGTATCTCCTAGAACAAGGGCATTCTTTTACATAAACACAGCAATGATTTTCACACTCAGGAAATTTAACATCGATTCAATTCTATCATGTGCTTCTTAAATCTACATTCAAATTTCCTCCCAATTAACCCAATCATGCTCTTTAGATCCTTTTTCTTTGCAAATCCCAGCAATTATCAAGGATCATGCATTGCACTTACTAAACACTTCTCCAAGATGTGATGTGAAGAACTGAAAGCAGACTGAATGAGGGAACTCTCCTTCCCTGCATGGCTGCAGAATGCTGTGTCGGCATGCAGAGAAAATCAACACTCTCATGTGGGGCACCTTCCAGGAACCCTGCTCACTGAGATTGCTTCCAAAAATCAGTACAAAGCTAGATCTCCTTCAGATCTTGTCCTTGGGCAGTCACACTGGATTTGGTCTCCTGGTTTGTTAAATGAAGGGGTGGCCAAGTATCTTCCAGGTCTGTCTGGGTTTCCACACCCCCTTGCCCTTCCCTTACAGCTGCAAAATCATGGTGATTCATGAATGTTTCACGTGATCGATCCTCAAGCAGCAGCGAGGGCAGCACTGCAGTTACCCAGGCCAGGGGTGGACTCCAGCTCCACCACATGGAAGCTCAGCAGCCGAGTGGGCAAGTCACAGCTTCTGTGAGCCCTGGTTTCCTCATCTATGAAAATGGAAATAATCATATCTGCTGAGCAATGTTACTGGCATGTAATTGAAACTCGAAGAGAGCAACCCCTTTCCCTTCCCCTCACCATCCGGCCCTAATTTTGTTCAGAGCAGCAGTGAGCCTGTCCCCGTGGAACAATCGTGATTGGCCTGGGCGACTCTGGCCATCCCGTCAGTCTTTGCTGGAGGCCCACCTCTCCAGCCGCCCTTGCAGCCCAGGGTTGGCCATGTGGCCAATCTAACAAGCAAGGCTTAAGGGGAAGTCTTCTGAGATAGCTGCCTCTGGTTCCCTTTTCCTTTGCTGATATAAGAAGAAAGCACTTCAGGAAATGCACCACCCCCTCCTTCCTTCCTACCTCCCGCCTTTGAACTTGGTTGTGATGCCTGGAGCTGTAGCAGCCATTTGTGACCATAAAGCAACAACCATTAGGACAAAAAGCCAACTGGTGGAGGATGACAGAAGAGGAAGCTGGAAATAGCCTGGTTCCATGATGCCAATGCTCAGCTGTTGCCCCAGTCCTGAACTGCCACCTCCCACTTCTCATGGAAGAGGAGTCCATCTTTATCGCTTAAGCTACTGTTGTGCTTTATAGCTTAAGATTCTGTGGAAAGCATTCCTAATTGATACAACTTCCAAGAAACTTCTAGATGCCGTGGAAAATATAAGGCATATGGGATCAAACACAACTGGGTTCAAAGGTAAGAGGCAGCCCCTAATTAGGTGCATGGGCCAGGATGCGTCCAAATGTCTCTGAGTCCAAATGTCTCATCTACAAAAGCAACAACAACAACAACAACAAAAATTCCACAAACAAACAAAAATATCCAGGAAATGCTGTGAGGCTAGAAAGACATACTTATATGCCTATATTTATTCAATTGTCCATTCAACAAGTATTTGCTGAGCACTGCTGGGTACTGTTCATTCAATGAACGTTTTAATGAGCACCTGGTATGCTCTAAGTACTGTTTTAACACTGCGGGTATCATAATGAAATAGATCAACTTTTTCCTCTCATAAACTTACATTCTGCCGTTCCCTTTGAGTTTCAATTACATGCCAGTAACATTGCTTAGCAGATATGATTATTTCCATTTTCATAGATGAGGAAACCGGGGTTCACAGAAGCTGTGACTTGCCCACTCGGCTGCTGAGCTTCCATGTGGTGGAGCCGGAGTCCACCCCTGGCCTGGGTAACTGCAGTGCTGCCCTCGCTGCTGCTTGAGGATCGATCATGTGGAACATTCATGAATCACCATGATTTTGCAGCTGTAAAATGCTCTGGGGGAAGGACAATGCTGTTTCCAACTCCTTTTGGAAATGTGTTTCTCATTTTGATCCCATTTTATCAGATACATAAACTGGATTATCTGGAGAACGAACAGGCTCAATGGTACATTTTCAGCTAATAATCTTTGCTTTCGACTTCTCAGACCTAGTGGAATTGCCATGCCGAGAGAGCCCCGGCCCGGCCTGACACACAGCATGCCGTCCTGTGTATTTGTATCACCCTCTTCTTCTTCAGCTACTCAAGAAGCCTTAGAAATCCAAGTGCGGTCTTTCCCTCCACAATCAGGGAGAGCAGGAAAGAATTCCACTCTTTAGAATGTCTACTAAGGTGGTGGCCCCGTCTGTATCCACTTCATTTCATCCTCGGGCCAACTCTGGGAAGTAGGGGTCATTCATCTTATTTTATAGATGGAGAAACTGAGGCTTGAGGGGAAACTTGCTCAAGATCACCCAACCCAGACCTGTTTGTGGTTATTTGTTTAGTGTCTGTCTCCCAGCATGACTGTGAGCTCAGAAACCATGTCTGTTTTATTTACCACTAAATCCCCTTAGTTCGGGCGCCTAATATAATACATATTTGCAGGATTGAAATGTGGAGTCTAGAACTTCTTGCTGCCTGAGGGTCTATATGGCTACAATTCTAAAATTCTCCAACTTGTTTACCTTAGCCTGAGAGGGGATGTGCAGGGCATAAGACAGACAGAAGAAGAAAGGAGACTCACATTAAGAATAAATGCAAAACCCAGGCTAATGTTGGAGAGACAAGGCTTCCCCATTATGGCCCAGGACTGCTTCATTGGAGCCTCTGCAGGTTTCCATCACACACATTAAGCAAGGCTTGGTGTCATTTTCTAAAACAGAAAGAGGTGGGCAAAGCCTAAACGGGTAGCACCGAGTGGGTCGCAAGTTCCTGGGTAAACCTCTTTCCTTTTCTGGACCTCTGTTTCCTCATCAGTAAAGTGGAGGAAGTTGAATTCCTAGACTCAATCTTCTCTCTGCTCAAACATCCTTCCGAGAGCTGAGATTGCTGAACTTTTTTTCCAGGCACTATAAAGTAAAAATGCAAAACTCTAGCTTAAGACACCTTGATCTTATCTATTTGCAAAGAGTAGGTAGCTTAACAAACTAATAGGAATCAACCACATCAATGTACAGATGAGAATAAACCTATGCCTACATGATACTTACTGGTATTTCATCATCTCCATTTAACAGATGAGCAAACTGAAGCAAAAAGAAGATGCATTTGCATAAGGTGTCATGGTTACTAAGTGGCAGAGGCTGACTCAGTGTCCATGCTCCTAACTACCTTACCGTGCCACCTTCCAGTTTGGTCTCTGCTATGTGCTGGACCTGGGGCCAAGATTTTACACAAAATATTTCTCACTGATCTCTCCAGATGGGAAGACATTACCATCATCTCTGTTTTCAAAGAAAGTAAGTAGTGCTTACACAGGAGGCAAAAATGGCTGAGCTAGAACCAGGGTTTCCCCTGGGAGTTTGACACTCACGTCCCTAAAGATGTCATTAAGCAGGCCAACTTGGGTGGCGATCCCTGCTCTTCCACTCAGCTCTGTGACAGCAGGAAACTTGCTAAACCTCTCTGATATTAAGTTTTTCCATTCTGGGAAAACTCTCCCGGGCTGTGTAATGCAACCCTTTGAGATTAGGCTCTGAGATAAAAGAGAAACTGCCCTGGATTATTCTTTCTAGTGAAGTTGATGCACTGAGGGATGGAGGAATACACACATTGGCTCCAGGTACTTTTCCCTTCAGACTCTTCCCTCCCCAGTCCTTGAAGTGAGTGGAGCTGGGACTGGGCACCTCTGTTCAGGCCACTCTTTGTGAGGACAGAGGAATCACTACCAACCTGCCAAGGATTTAAGGGCAAAAACCTCCAGCATCCCTGACCAAACACATGTTCACTCACCATCCTGCGGGGTGTGTGGAAGGCCATCACTGTTCTACTGTGGTACACAGCATCTCCTGATCCGACCCAAAACACTCAGAGACGACTGATATTAGAGGATGTGGACATAGGGAATATTAACTCCCGTTTGCAGAGGGCTTCCCACACTTAGCTTATATTGCGTCATCCTTTGAGCTTAGTGGTGTTCTTCCTGCTTTACAGATGAGGACATGGGCCCTGAGAGATCATTTCCATATCATATGGTGGTGCTAGGATGGAGGTCATCAGTTATCCCTTCTTTAGATCATGGTTGTCACTGCCAAACTGCAGGCAATAGCTGGTGGATGTGCCTGGGCTGCGAACCTAGGTGTGGACTCCCAGAGAGGAGACTGTCCAATTCATGTTTATATCGCAGGGCACAGGCTTGGCACACAGTAAGTGCTCACTGAGCACTCACTGGATGGATAAATGAAGAATGAATGCACAGATGAGAGCCCCAGCTCCTAAGGTAGTGACTAACTGCTCACCATGCCCACTTCCTCTTCCCCTGGGCACCCAGCTGGACTGCGTTTTCCAGCCTCCCTTGCAGTTCTGGCCAATGGACTATGGGGAGACATTAAGTGCACCATTTCTAAGGTTGGTCCGTGAAAATCTTCCGTGTGATCCTCCACTTTTTCTTTTCCCATATTGTCTAGCCATATGCACAGGATCCATCTAAGAACTCAGAGACTCGAGGGATGGTGGAACCACAGGTGGAGGAGCCTTGATGCCTGAGTCACTGCCTGGAGGAAGGCCGCTGGTAAGTACCTGCATGGAGCTGTTACTTGGCCAAGAAATACACTTCCACAGCATGAAGCAATGAGTGACGAGGTTGTTGGCAACAGCATTAGGCTACCTTCACTAATCTTGGAGTTGGAAGAGAAAACTTCTCCTGGAATCATAGACTCTCAGGGTTGGAAAGTACCTTGGACATCTCAGAGATAAAGTTTCCACCCAGTGCAGCAATCCCTTTATAACACGTCTGCCTACAGTTCTTCCAACCAGATTTATACACCTCCAGTGATGGGGAGCTCACTTTCACAGAAGCTTCTTTCTCTATCTTTGGACTGCCCTGGCTGCAGAAAGAGACTTCCTTACCCTGAACCCTACCTCCTCACATCTTTCTTGTCTTGATCTGCCTGTTAACCCCTCAGAGATGAAGCTGGCTTTTCCTTCTCACATGTAGTTGAAGGCAGAGATCAAATCCTCCTGAGTGACTTCTCATTCCTTTAGTCAACAGCTATGTGGTGAGCCCCTCCCACCTGCCAGGACCTCCCCAGGCCAAGCCTTGCCAGCTATTCACTGTTACCCCCTGGGCATGGTTTTAGGTCCTGCTCCATTTTTTATCATTTCCTGTAGATATGAGCGACCAGATTCTCTTCAGGTCTGTTCCTGGCATTCACCTTAGTGGGATAACTCACTTTAATAAATAGCATTTCCCAAAAGACCACCTGTGCAGTGTTAAGTATCCTGTCTCCCATTTCACCCTCACAGTGATTCGGTGGAGTGGGCATCGTTTTACTCCCATTTTACAGAAGAGAAAACTGAGGTCAGAGAGGTGACTTGCCCAGAGGACCATAACTAGAAAGTGGCAGCAGGGAGTTTGAATCTAGGTGTGTCTGACACCAGAGCCCAGGCCCAGCCTTTCAGATGGAGGGGAGAGGTCCCAGGCCCTAGGCCGTAAGCATGAAGGACCGGGCTCAGCCACACTGGCCTTCAAGCTGTATCATGGGCTCACCCCTAGGAGCAGCTGCCCAGCGTGCATTGGCCCTCTTTGGTTAGCATGGCCACACCATTGGAGGCCACGACTCCTCCCTGGGCACGTGGGAGCTGGGGTTACAGGAGGAATGCCAAGGTCTGTGCTGTGGCTGTTCCTTGTGTCCAAATTGGTTAAGGGAAGCCCAGAGTCTGGTGGAGCCAATTGCTTGGCCGACCTCTGCTGACCGGAAAGTTGCTAACGTATGTCCCTAATCTGACCTGCCAGCCACTTGCCAGGTGCTGGAATTCAGGAGTTGCTCTGAGGCCCTGCTGATTTGGACAGGAGGACCCCAACAGGAGGGCTGTGTACCCACTGTGTGCCAGGGGGCTCACACACCAGATTTTATTTTATCCTCACAACAGGCCAGAGAAGTAGATCATAATCTACCTACTTTCCAGATGAGGAAACTGAGGCTCAGAAAAGTAAAGTCACTGGTGTACACAGACAGGGGCAGGAGAAATGGGATCTGTTCCCACTCAGGCAGATCTGGGTTTGAATTCCGTGTTCTTTCCATGCTGTGATTTTCCAGTCTTCTGGCTAGAAGAGATTTATTTACAAATGGTTTCTCCCTCACCCTTCATACCTCATCCACCATGTGGGCAGGGCCCCACTGCACCATGACAGCAAGGATTGACCCAGTTAACGCCTCTGTTCCTGCGACATGCAGGAGATGCTCAGGTAACAGTGAGTGAATGGGACTCCAGGGGTTTGATGCAGGGAGAGCATGGGAGCGGGAGGCCTGGGGAACACAGGAAGCAAGGAAGCAGAAGAGTAAAAGGGCAAAAGATAGGGAGAAAGACAACCAGAAGCAAGCCTGGAAGGGAAATCGGTCACAATAAAAGCAAGAGATAGAAGAGGAAGACCTTCAGCAAAGGGAAGGCCTTCACCTCAGCAGGAGAATGGAGAGAGCTTCCCAGCTAGTAAGGCAATGAGCTCACTGTCGCTGGAGGTGTGCAAGCAGGGCTGCATGAACCTGTGTCTGGGAAGTCCTAGGGTGGATTCATGCATCCAGGAATGGCTGCACAGGCTTCTCCTACCTCTGAGAGACCGAGGTTCTGATCAGATAACCACTCCCCTCTTATACACAAGCACATTTAGAGAGCTCAGTTCTCATCTCTCATGCACTTTGAATGGAGGTAGAAACTGCCAGAATTATAGGCTCAGAGCTGCTTTTCTGAGTTGTAAGGGCTCTGTCCTTGACCCTGAAGTCTCTCAAACCTAGGCAGAGGAGAGCTGTGAACCTGATGAAGGCTGCTTAGCGCCAGCAGAGGATCAGGTCTGCATTCCTCAATCTGAATTCAGAGCTGACTGTAGTTGGTCTGGGCCCTCCCCACCCCTGTCCCTCCACACCCCATCAAAGCCCCACATAGGCCTAAGTTCAGTCCCAGCCAGTGCCTGCCCTCCTCTCCACTCTCCAAATCGCCACGGTGGTGGCTGCACAGTGACTGCTGTAGTGCTTTGCTTGATGCCACGTCCAGCATAACTCTGTCAGCACTGTGAAGCCGGGGCCAAGTCTCCTTCCTCCCGCCTGGTGTGTGACCCGGCACAGAGCAGATGCTCGAGGAACATTGGTAGACTAACAGAGCCACACGCTTTCCAACCCTAGGCCCTGGCTAATGCTGGTCCCTCACGGCAGAATACCCTTCCCCATCCTTTTACAGATGACCCCGTGCAGGGTCTGGACTTGGGCTGGGTGGAGAAGTTCTAGTAATAGCTCACATCGGCAAAAGCTTTGCTATGTATTCTTAGTTCCTCAAGGTAACCTTGGGAGGTAGGTACATCACTATCTCAGTTCATAGGCGGGGAAACTGAGGCAGAGAGTAGCAGAGGGGTGTTCGAGGCCCAGAGTGTTGGCTTCTGAAGCCACACCCCAAACTCTAGACTGTGAGTTCTCAGGAAAAGAACGCTGGACTGAGCAGCAGAGAATGGTAGCTGTAGGTTTCTCTCCCCCATCCCCTGGCTCCTCTCAGGAAGGGGACAGAGCTCCTTGGGATCTGGCAAGATGCTTAGCACACAGTAGGTACACAGAGAAAAGTTGGGTAATGAATCAGTTCCCTTTAGGCAGCACTTTACTGGACTATCTTTTCTTCAAATGACCCACCAGTATGAAGGATCCTGAACACTGTGTGGCTTCCCTCGCCCCGCTGATCAAACAATGGAGCATCAGGAGCTGACTTTGTGGTGGCTTGTGAATCAGGGATGGGACAAATGTTTTCAGTGTCACCTAAACCCTTTGCTGATGTCCTGAGACCTTCCTCCAGTGGAAGAGCCTGGGACTGGGGTCTGAGGTGCCCAGTTTGCATTTCCATCGGCTGTCACAGTGGGGTCCCCCAGGAAGTGGGCAGGATGGTTCTCAGGGCGTGTTCCGAGGCTCCATACCTATGGGGCGGGCGAAGAGGGAGCAGGCTGAGCGGAGGAAGGCATGGAACTGCAGTGCAGGTTCCCCAGGGCTTTGTATCAGGGATGACCCTTCAGAGCCTTCCTGGTTTGGGACAAGAGGCCAGGTCTTGATGCCCAGTTGGGCAGGCCCTGGGTGGAGCTGACCCTGGAAAGGGGCATGAGTTTGGATGACTCCAGCCCAAGTCCAGGTTCAGTTTTCTTCAGAAAAAAAAAAAAAAATCCCCAAAGAGGGCCGACAGCGAAGTTCCATCCTCCAGCAGCTGGGGAATCTGGGAGGAACATCACCAGCCCTCCCACCATGTTGAGTGATTTTCCAGCATGGCGACCTCAGGCACATTCCCATCCTCTCTCCAGCTTTGGTTTCCTCGGCTGCAAAATGGACTAACCAGTGGTTCTCAAACTTTTTGATCTCAGGACCCCTTTGTACATTTTTTTTTTTTAGATGGTGTCTCACTCTGTTGTCCAGGCTAGAGTGCAGTGGTGCAAGCTTATCTCACTGCAACCTCCACCTCCCAGGTTCAAGTGATTCTCCCACCTCAGCCTCCTGAGTAGCTGGGATCACAGGCGCCTGCCACCATGCCTGACTAATTTTTGTATTTTTAGTAGAAACGGGGTTTCACCATGTTGGCCAGGCTGGTCTTGAACTCCCGACCTCAAGTGATCCACCCACCTCAGCCTCCCAAAGTGCTGAGATACCAGTATGAGCCACCACACTCGGCCTCTTTCGTACTGTTAAAAATTACTAAGGACCCCTAAATAGCTTTTGCTTATGTTCTGAATCTACCAGCATTTAGACATTAAAACTAAAAATATTTTAAAATATTTATTAATTCATTTAAAAACAATAATAACAAATCTTGTATGTGCTAACACAAATAACCTGTTTTTTTTAAAAAAAATCAGTGAGAAGAGTGGCATTGTCTTATTTTTTGCAAATTTTTTATCTTATGGTTTAATAGAAGCATTGAATTCTCCTATCTACTTCTGCAATCTGTTGTGAGATAGGTTGTTTGGTTGAAGTATATATAGAAAATCTGGCCTCACAGATATGTTGTTGGATGCAAGACAAGTATTTTTATAGGCTTTTCAGATAATTTCTTGATACTACACAAAACTTGACAAGCAGTAGTATAGTATTTTAATGTGGAATCTGAAAACACATCAGTGCACATTTTGTTCTTTGTCACATTAAAATCCACTAGTCTGTCTTGCACTTTGGATGTATCTTCTGCCTATGTGAGATTCTGAAACATCATGCATTAGTCATTGGAAAATGCTGGTTCACTGACTTACAAGATCTGCCAAATGTTGACACAATGAATTTTACAATATCAAAAGAAAGCACATTCGCTAATACTATCATCAAAAAAGTCTTTACATTTGGAGAGCAAGCTCACAATGACGGATACAAGTTTTCTAAAACTCTAAGTTTTGTTAGAAGTTCAAATCTCAGCCTGGCATGGTGGCTCATGCCTGTAATCCCAGCACTTTGGGAGGCTGAGGTGGGTGGATCATGAGGTCAAGAGATCAAGACCATCCTGGCCAACATGGTGAAACTCCGTCTCTAGTAAAAACACAAAAATTAGCTGGGTGTGGTGGCGTGTGTCTGTAGTCCCAGCTACTCAGGAGGCTGAGGCAGGAGAATCGCTTGAACCCAGGAGGCAGAGGTTTCAGTGAGCCGAAATTGCACCATTGCACTCCAGCCTGTGTAACAGAGTCAGACTCTGTCTCAAGAAAAAGAAAGCTCACATCTCTCTGGCAATAAATACTATTAGCTGTTCACCTTGAAGCGACAGGCTCACTTTGCTCATTCTCAGAATGAGAATGTCAATCATTCTTTCAAATAAAAAGGGTGCTCCTTGAAGAAGGCAGTGAGTTTCTCTTACCACTCAAACGACTGCATAACTAACTGTGTTTCTTCTGTCTGCGGCAGAAGTGTTTTTATGCAGGCTTCCCATTTTGTCACACAGAATGCTAAAAAGACGTTCTCAAAGATTGAGATTTGACAATCCTTAAGGAATTTTATTGCCTCATTCAAGATTATTTGTTTATGTTTTGCTGACTGCATGATGGTGAACAATACCATAACTATTAGTATAGAACCCTCACCAGAAACCAAATTTGCTGACACCTGATCTCAAACTTCTCAACCTCCAGAACTGTGAAATAATAAATTTCTGTTATTTAAGCCACCTAGTCCTTGGTATTTTGTCATGGCAGCTTGCATAGATGAATGTACCCTGCCCCCATACCCTTCTCCTTTCAAAGTGCTTGTGCTGTTGGTTTATATATTAATAGTTTGAAAGGCCTCTGTTTGCTGGAAAGAGCTAGGCATGAGCAAATAATATTGGCATTAGAAGCTCTGTTCCCAGACAGCCCTTGGGCAAATCTCCCAGCTTCAACGATCATGCCTTTCAGGAGATTTCTGATGAGAACATTCCAAGATGCCAGTGGAAAATCCTGATGCTGGCTATTTGAGAACCATACTGGGAAGAAAGCAATTTTCTAATAGATTTTCTAAAACAATAAACAGTGGAGAGAATGCCAGGATAGTATTTTTAACTACCACAAGCCACAAAAATCAGCTTCAAGACCTAAACCACCACACAGACTTACCATGACAGATCTGTCCCATGGAAACACCAGCAGTCCACCTAATGGTAATAATGGTGGTGGTGACGATGGTGGTGGTGATGACGAAAGGGATGATAATGATGAAGATGATGCTGATGTCATGATGATCACGATCATGACATGATGATGATGATCATGACAATCGATAGTGATGAAGATGATGCTGATTGTCATGATGATCATGACAACCAATGATGTCAATATTAGAAATTATGGTGATGACAATGGCGGTGGTAATGGTGGTGATTGTGACAATGATGGTTATGGGGTTATGGTTACGGTTATGATGGTGATGTTGGTGATGATGGTGGTGGTGATGATGGTGTTAGTAATGGCGATGATGGTGATGATAATGACAATGGTAGAGATGGTAATGAAAATGATAATGCTAATGCTAATTGTGATGATAGTGGAAACCATGGCAATGATGATGATGGTAACTATTGTGATAATGATGATGATGATAATGATGATAGTAATGGTAATGATTGTGACGATCATGGCAGTGGTAATGATGATGATGGTGATAGTTACAATAGTGATGTTGGTAATGATGATAGTGGTAATGATGATGGTGATGCTAATGATTTTGATGATGATGGTGGTGGCAGTGGTGATGATGGTGATGGTGATAGTTACAGTAGTGATGTTGGTGATGATGGCGGTGATGCTAATGATTATGATGTTGATGGTGGTGGTAATGGTGAGGATGGTGATGGTTATGACGGTAATGTTAGTGATGATCATGGCTGTGATGGTGATGGTGATGATGATGACAGTAATAAGGATGGTAATGAAAATGATAATGCTGATGCTAACTGTGATGGTAGTGGAAATCATGGCAGTGATGATGGTGGTAATTATAGTGATAATGATGATGATGATGATGTCAATAAAACAGCCAGTTTTTTGAACATCATATGCAAGGAGCTTTGCTAAGTGCTTTAATGAGCACTCATTTAATGTAATTAAATGTGTTATCTCATTTAATGACAGGCAACACCTTCGGAGTAGGTAAGATTTGCCCATTTTACAGGTAAGGAAACTGAGCGCAGAGAGGTGAAGTAACTTGACTAAGGGCACACAGCTGGTACATGGCTGAGATGTATTCTTTTCCCTCCATTCCAATAGTAATTTATTTTCTTTTGCTTATTTTGTTATTGCAGCTATTCCTAGGCTGACAATAGACTGAGATCAGGGTTTAAGTTTGTAGGAGAAGAAAGCTGAGCAACTTGCCCCAAAGTCACACAGCTTGTGAGTGGCCATGCCAGGATGTGTCCTCCAAAGCTCTGTACAGCTTTTGGAGTTTCAACTAACGTGCAGGTGTAAGGCCTTATTGGAAGTGCATGCCTGACGGTTTGACCTCCAGAATCCAAGAAACTCCAGAGTCCTCTCCCAGGTGGCCAGGAGACGGAAACAGGTTGATGGGCACTTCAGGCACTGAGCAAGGCATTTGGGCCCCATCCTGCCTTGTACTTAGCTCCTGCCATTCGCTCCCTACACCCCATCCAGTCCAAAGCCGGTTTTCTGAGACAGTCTCAGCCCTCCAGCTCCCCGAGGGTCCACAGCACTTGCCAGGACCTATCGGTGAAGCAGAGAGAACTCACTTTTCAGGCTCACAGAACTGGATCGGGATTTTGTTTCACCCCAACTTGCTCTGTGACCCTGCACACGGTACCCCATCTCCCAAAGCCTCAGTTTCCCATCTGCAAGAATGACCACTTCCCAGATTCAAGCAATAATCCATGTGAGCCTGCCTCGGGCAGAGTGTGGCAGGAGACGGATGCTGGGTCAATGGAGCTTTTATCCTCCCTTTCCTACAAAATACAAGTTTTATGGGTGAGCTACATATATTTTGGCTCAAGAAAGGCTCACTACCCACAAGATGGAAAAACAAACGTTCGGTGTTGAAGAAAACTGCATGATCCAGGGACCACATTGGCTTCCCTGTCTAAAAGTACAACGCAAGCCCAGTGATTACCCATGCCACTGGCCCCAGAAATGTTGATTGACCAAAGTACAATTTCATTAGTGGTTTTAGAGATATACTCACGCCAAAGTGGCTAATGCAGACTTTTCCAGCACATAGCCTTACGAATTAAGCTCCTCTTGCAATCTGAGATTTAGCAGTGGATGTGGTCAACTCCCTTCACCTACCCCAACCCCGCGTTTATCCCTGAATTTCCGCTTATAAATCCACTTTGGGATTTGGCCTCTCTATCTGTCCATCTCCTGCACACTGGGCTGATAGAATTCATTAGGGAATCCACAGGCTGCCCACTATGCAGCAGGGGCCGGTAACAAGCGGCCGGGGTGGGTGATCACAGAGCCAGTCACTCTGAGCAGGGCCCTGAGTGCACCCAGCTCCTAGTCCTGGCATTAATCATGATTACCCAGGGAACCCATGGGGATGGATAGGAAGCCTCAAATTGTTGTTTCAAGGCCCACCAAGCCCAAGCAAAGCACTTTTGAGGGAGGGTGGATCTGATCCTGGTGGAGCACCTTCAAGGCCCAGGTATCCATCCTCACCGCCCCCGATCCTCTGATCCACACTGCACCATCAGGGCTCAGAGCGGTTTGGGTTCTTACTCGAAGTCAGGGTCTCACTGTGATGCTTTAGTGCATGGGCTCTGGAGCCAAATTACCTGGATTCAAATCGCAGCTCCACCCTTCCTTGATGACATAGGGCTATCTGCTTTATCATTCAGGGCCTCAGTTTCCCCATCTGTAAAATGGTAATAATGAGGATAGCTTTGTGACAGGGCTGCCGTGAGAACTAGAGGAGCTGTAAGGGCTCGGAACAGGGCCCACACCGGTAAGTGTTCTGCTGCAACTTCACATCATCCTCAATCGACACAGTGTAAGAATGGCATTCAAAAGTCCCTCAGACATAAACAACATGGTTTTATGTATTTATGTAGAGATTGGGGTTGCTGGGGTTTTGCTGTGATGCCCAGGCTGGAGTGCAGAGGTGCGATGAAGAATCGCAGCCTTGACCCCCATGGGCCCAACTGGTCCTCCCACCTCAGCCTCCCAAGTAGCTGGGACCACAGGTACGCCCACCACACTTGGCTAATTTTTTTTTATTTTTGTAGAGACAAGGTCTCCCTATGTTGCCTAGGCTGGTCTTGAACTCCTGGGCTGAAATGATCCTCCTGCCTCAGCCAACCAAGGTGCTGGGATTACAGGTGTAAGCACCCAGCCTGGCTTTAATTTTTATTGAGGTAAAACTCACCTAGCATAAAAGTAACCATTCTAAAATGCACAATTCAATGGCATTTAGTACGTTACACTCACATGCTATGCAGCCATCACCGCTATTTAGTTCCAGCACATTTCCATCACCCCAAATGGAAACCCCATACCTATTCACCAGTCACTTTCCTTCTTCCCTCTCCCAAGTCCCTGTAAACCACTCATCAGCTCTCTTCCACTATGGATTTTCTTGGACAAATTCTGAACGTTTCATATAAATGGAATTATACAGTGTTTGCCCATTTGTGTCTGCCTTCTTTCCCTTAGCACAGTGTCTTCAAGGTTCACCCACACTGTAGATCCTCATTCTTTTTTATGTCTGAATAGTATTGCATTGCCTTAACAGACTACATTTTATTTATCCATTCATCAGTGATGGACATCTGTTTCTACCTCTTGGCAATGGAGAGTAGTATTGCTATGGACATTCATGTGCAAGTCTTCATGTTGACATCGCTTTTCCTTTCTCTTGGGAATATACGTAGGAGTGGAATTGCTGGGTCATATGGTAGCTTTATGTGTAACTTTTTAAGAAATCACCAAACTGTTTTTTACAGTGGATGCACCATTTTACATTCCCACCAACAATACCCAAGGGTTTCCAATTTCTCCACATTCTCACCAACATTTATTTTCCATTTTTTAAATTAGCCAGCCTAGTGGGTGTGAATAGATAACAACATGGTTTTCAAATGAAGGTAGGATGTGACTTTTTTTTTTTTTTTTAACACAAGCATTGACCCCACAGCCTTGACCCGTTATAAGCTCAACAAGGAGACTCAAGGAACAAACTGTGGCCAGGATTTCCTCTCTCTGGGCCTCAGTTTTCCCCTCTGTATCATGATCCGGTTGGTTTAGATTAGTGTGTCTCAAATGAGCTCTGTGGAAATGGCAGAGAGAAGAGGATGGAGATATTTTGCTACGGAAATGGAATAGTGCAGATGCTTTCTGGAGTCCCAGGGGAAGAAAAGATGAGTCATTCAGATAGATTCCCCTTCGTCTGGAGTTTCTCATCTACTCCGAGGTGAGGGGTCTGGCCCTGATGATCGAGTCAGCTCTTTGGGGCTGTTGCGTCAATGTCTTAAGAAAGAGTACCCAGCCCTCACAGCCACCAAAAAGCTCTCAGGTCAGATCAGAAACATAGGAAGTCTCCTTCATCCAGCATTCAGGCTTCTCCAACCCAACCCTGAGTGGGGCCCCAGAGACCCCGAGGCCACATGGAACATTCCAGGACCCCTCTGTTACTCAGGAGGAAAAGCATTCCCACGTCAACTGCTTGTCTATTTCTCACTGCATGTTTTGCTCACCCTCTGCTCAGAACACCCTCCCCCGCTTCTCCATTCAACCAGCTCCTGCAGCTCTGCGAATGCCCAGCACAGCACTGCTTCCTACAGGAAGCCTTCTCTGATGCTCTGCCTGGAGTCAGGGGTCCCACCCCTGTGCCCCCTCTGTCACAGCACTCTTTACCTTGTTTTGAGCACTTTCTACTTAACTAGCCTCCTCCACTGGGCTGTGAGGTCCTTGAGCAGGCACTGTGGGACCCACCTAGGGGTCTAGCACTCATCAAGGTCACATCTGGGATAAAGAGCCCATCAGGGATGACCCGTGTCTGGGCTGCCAGAAGCCTTGCGAGGTGTTTTCCTCCAGGAGCCAGCTCCTTCCTGTCGCAAGTGGTCTTGGCGGAGGGTCAGTCGTGGTGTCTGACCCTTTTTGAGCATGTGACCCAAGCTGAATTAATTTTGTGCTCCCTGCTGAGAACTTCAGGCATGAGAGAGTAACGCCAGGTGGGATAAGAGTTGACACCAAGTTTTTCTGACCTCCCCTTACTTCCTGCTCTGTAGAAGCCCAGAGCTACCCAATTCCTGTCTTCCTGCGGCCTGATGGTTCAACTTCTCTTGACTTTTGTGAGCTACTCCAAATCTTGGAAATAGCGTCTTTTGTTGCATGAGGTTTGCTGGTGTCCATCTGTGTTGCTTTTCTCCAGAAAACCCTGGCAGATACAGCATATCCATTATTCTTTAGTGCACAGATCACACAGATTGGTGAACAAATGAGCTGACTCTTGAGGTCTCCCCTCAAGATGGCCAATCAGATGGGAAGGACTGAAGAAAGAAAAGCCCTCACAGCAGAGGGATCTGCACTGGCAAAGATCCCTGGCAAGAATGTACACAAGGCTGCAATGCTGGGGTGAAGGTGGGTGGGAGGGGTCCTAATTGCAGGACCATCTTCTGTCATCTTGGCCTCCTTTACTTTGTGTGTATTGTGGTTGAATACAAAACAGAGAGAAGATGTCCAAACCTATGCAGCAGTTTATGGAAGTGGAGAAGGTGGCTGGGAAATGAGACTTTAAGTGATGTTCCCCTCCCCAAGACATTGCTGGGGAGCCTAGGGTGCAGGACAGGGCCCCAGAGCAAGCTGAGGTCCCTGCTGGGAAATCAAAGGTCCAGTTCAGCCAACAGCACGCTGCATCAGACAGAGCTGTCTTACTTCAATAAAAATGGATAATCTCTTCCTTAAGCTTTTCAAAAGGTGGGCTCCAGATGGATTAAAGGCCTAAATGTGAATGTTAAAATAATAAAGCCAATCAAAAAAGCTTAAGGAGATATCTTTGTGCCTAAAAAGGAATGATTCTACTCCAAAGACCCTAAGAGCACAAGACAGAGGAGATAAATATGAAGAATTGGACTGTGTGAAAACTAAGGATTCCTGTCCACCCAAGGCACCGCCGGCCACGGCAGCAGACAGAGGACGCACGGGATGATGCCGCAAAGAGTCAAACTGATGAACGGTGACTACTTGGAATATACACCGAACTCTTACCAAACAATAAGAAAAACATCAAAGATCTGATAGAAAAATAACCACAGGTTGTGAGAGGCAGAAGAGAGGTCTAAATGGTTAACAAGGATAATGAGATGTTCAAACTCAGCAAAAATGACTGGTAGTTTTTCAAGCAGCGGCTTCGCTTTAGACTTACTATGAAAAAGGCAAATTTCCATAAGTGGATGAAGTAACATTGCCTGGAATGTCTTGGAGAGCTGTGCACTCTCATGTACTGTAAACCCGAGAGTCTTTCTGAAGGCGTGCTGGTCAGTCCGGACAGAAGTTAGGCCTAGGTACAGCCCACATCCGAGACCCTACTCTGGGCTGTGGAGGTATGGATGCTGGGGAGTTGTTACATAGGCCCCTAGAAGGGCAGAACACAGACACCTAAGTAGCATTGGTCATGGGAGCAGAGGACTGGGGACATCCTGGTGTCCACACCTCACTAGGAAACACTGGAATTCAATGCAATGAGCTCCAGGTATAGCACACCATGGGGTGGGCCAGGAAGCAAGGGGAACAAAGGTGCCCAGTCCATAGTAAGTGCTCAGCAAATATTATTACCAACTCTTGCAAACATGGCATCCGTTCACAGTAAGGCAAGCCGTGCTCAGAGGAAATGGCCTGCCCTCACTCCTCTAGGAATGTTTAATACCCAGGCAGTGTCCCTGGGACCTTGTGGGCACCAAGTTCTTATTCATTTGCCTTTTTGCTGTCCCACCGAATCCTGTGACAGGAAATGCAGCAGGTCTAATCCTGAGGTCAGAGTGGCCCTCTGCGATGGCTGTTCTTTCCGGCCCACCCCCTTCGCCCCCCTCCCGTTCTTGGGACCCTGATTAGCCTGAGTATTGGATGACCCCTGCTCTTCTTCCCCTGCCTCGCAAGGGTTAATCAGCCTTCCTGCGGGGCGGCAGGGTGGCTAGGAAGGAGGCAGCAGGGCGGCCTGGCGGCAGGCGGCTTTCATTACTTTGATGGGATACATGTGCTCGGCTTTATCTCCGGCCCTTTCTCCGTAATTCAGCGCTTGAACGTCTCAGCTGTCGGCCGATCTGCAGACAATTGCTCAGGGTAATACTATCCGGAAAAAGCTGATAAAACGCAGATGTGACGAGGCCTCTGAAATTTGCGGTTTGCTAAGTGGTTTGCTGCGATGCTTGCCCCTGGCCAGGGCGGCTTCCCTTCGAGGCTGGGAACCAAGGGGGTGGGAGTTGCATTTTTTTTTTTTTTAAGTGAAAGGTTGAATAGAGGAAGTGAGTGTAGAATTTTTTTCTCTAATTAGGAAGATGGGCAAATAGAAAGTAGAGGGGGAGGGGACAATACCGGAGGACGTGGCAGTTCTGGCCTCCCCTTGGGTCCCCATCTAACCAGCCTCTCCAGGGGGTACCTTCAGAAATGGACACCTTGGGCTTCCTCTGTGCAGCCTGGAGGGGGGGTGTGGTGCAGGGGCCCATTGGAAGGAGGCCACTCACCGGCTGTGTGACCCTGGGCAAGTCACTCAATCTCTTGCTCCACTGACTCAACCAAAAGACCAAATGACTCACAATCTCAGTTACTTACCAGGTGTGCTGTGCCCAGCAGGATGCCTGAACACGGTAGGTGCTCAATGAATGATGCAGAGGTTCCTTTACCACACTTGGGATCCCACGTGACCCTAGAGAGTAAAGCTGCGTGATACTGATGTAAACACAATGAGTCCCAGTTGGGTGGTGGGCAAGGGGCTGGCCAGGCTGTTAGTCTCAAAAATCACAACTTCCAAGGCCAAAGTCACCGGGCTGGATCCCCTGAGGAAACAACCATCACTGTATTTTCCTGGGCCAGAGAAGTGTTGGGGCAGAACTCCTCCACTTTACTGTGCACCCCAATCACCAGGGATCATTCCAAATGCAGATTCCCATTCAGGAGGCTGGGGCAGCCTGTGAGCGAGCATCTCTCACAAGGTCCTAGAGACGTTGAGGCCACAAGCCAGGTGAAGACCCCGAGGCGTCAGGCTGGGGAGGAGGCTTTGGGCATACTTAGGCCTTGCCCTCTCAGTCCCAGGAGAACCCTGCTGATCAGAGAGGACAGGCGGCATGGTTGGTGTTGCTCAGCACGTTGGGAACAGAGCCAGGCTGGGAGGGTGACTGCACCTGGGGCTTGGTGCTTTTCCCATAGGGCCTCTGGTGACCAACCTTCCATAGCCAGACCTGGTTTCAGACCCGTGGGTGAATCCACGTCACAGCATCCCAAAGAGAGCTCGCCTCATTACACCCTTCCCAACTTGCTTTTATGACAAAGGAAAACTATTAATACATGAATTGATGCTGTTATGTGCTGCCATTGAGGCCATGTAACACAGTTCTTAAAACAGCCATGGGTCTGACCTGCACCTGTCTGTGGACCTCATGCCCCAATCTGTGTGCCAACATCTCAAATAATCAATAAGCCATAAAGACAGCTTGTGAAAACATGGCTTCAGTTTCAGGGGATGCCTTTTCACCCTCTTATATGTTTACGCTAAGGTAAAAATAGCCAGCACATTGAGCTTCTCCTGCTGTCCTTACCTCTGATCCTCGAAAACATCCCTGGGAGGTGACTTGATCACACTCATTTTCAGATGAGGGAAACTGAGGCCCAGAAGGTTAAGTCACTTGCTCTAAGGCTCCTCGCTGGCAGGATCAGAGCTGGGGTTCAAACCCAAACGTGTTTGGGAGTATCCAGCTTCAAAGCACACACAGCTGGGTTGGTGCCACGCTGCCTCTGGACAAACAGGACCCCAGGGTCGGTGCGAGGACGCGGAGTGCTAATGCAGCCGATTGCAAAATTCAGGGCAGGGCTTGGGTATTTCCCTTGAAAAGGCCAGTCTGCAATTAGAGGGGCCGTTTGCAGTTCTTGCCTTTCAAAGAAAGAGGGCGTCTCTCCCCCTGCTGGGGTGTGGGCAGAGCTGGTAGCAATTTTCCCACAATGTGTAAATTAGTCAATCTCCGAGTCTGTAAACGGGGGCCTTTGAAGCGATCTTAATGAAGCACTCCATTAGGGCTTAGTGATGGCTGCCTCCAGCATTACTGGACCCAGCTCCTTTTGATGTCTTGGGGCCACGGGTTGGAGGCTCAACTTATCTAAATGCCCCTGCAGGCTTAAAAAAAAAAAAAAAAAAAAAAAAAAAGGCAAAAAGCTCCCTTAGAGAAGCTGAAAAATTTTTAATGAAAAAAGTTAGTCCTGGCCTGACTGATGTTGGCACTTCAAAGCCGGTGCAGACTAAATTGCTGTAGACTGCTTAATTCAAAAGTGCTCCTTCGCGGGTGACAGTCCAATGGTGACAAAATACAATTGGCAACAGGAGACGGGCAAGATCAAAGGCTGGCTATTGTAATAGTTTTGTTCCATGAAGAATTGCTCATTGTCAGGCATTTTTAAGCCTTTCTCTCTCTCTCTCTTTTTTTTTTCTCTTGTTTTGGCTCCAGCGCCATCCCGGGATTCTCTGGTTCAGAATCAGTGTACATAAATACTTGTAATTACATCCTTCTGATAATACATTTCAGTTCACAGAGGTTGCGACAGCCTTCCCGTCTCTCTCAAGGTTCACGGAGCTGATGGTTGGTTGGATGGTAAAAATCATTTCTGTGTTTTTGTTAGAAAAGATCTTTCGAGGCACCTGGAGGGCGAATTACAGCTGGGATGGGCTCATCTTCTTGAGGACTATTTTAGGATTTGCTTCAGATTAAACTGCTGCCTGCAGAGGCCCTTGAGGGGTGATGGGGTGGAGGGAGTGTCAGATGACTGGCCATAGGGTTCTGGCTCTTCTTTATGATGTTACCTGGTTTCTCCTGGCCTCAATTTCCCCAGTTATAACCTGGGGCTCGTTTACTCACACTGCAAGTATTTATTGAGCTCTGATCTGGGTGAATGCATGCCTTGCAGGGTCATTTAAAAGGCCATTAGGATAAAGTGGGCATGAAAGCACTCTGTCATCTGGACACTGCCTCCTTCACTCTGCTCTGCGGTTCGGTTCGGAGGGGCTGTTTCCGGGATCTGTGGGTTACCTGACTTCTTTGGCCCCATCATTTCCTAGGAACATAGAACCCAGAATGAGATATTCTGGTGAGTTCTTCACAAGCCTCTACTTGGAGAGAGGGAACAGATGAAAGGAAAGCGTGTCCCCAGGCCGAGAATCCAGTTCTCACTTCTCTTCCCGCAGTGTGGCTCCACCAACTCACTTTACTCCCAGAACCTCAGTTCCCTTCCCTGTATCATGGGAATCATATTCCCCCGCCCTGCCAAATCTCCTGTTTTTTACCAGACTTGACACAAGACTCAGACAAGGCAAAAGATGCCAACGCACTTTGTAAATGACCGGAAAGCCAGAAGCATCCCAAAGTTAGTCCATGCTATTTTCTGACCCAAGCCAGAGGAGGCTGGGGCTGTGTGGGTCTGGGTCGAGGGTAGGGACGACTGGAGACCATTAAGAAGCAGGAATGCTCTGGCTCCTTTTATTGCTTCAAATATTAGTCACCAGGAAGCTGCCCCGTGAAGCCTATGAGGCCTCGTATCATTTACTTGTCTTGAATTAATTAAGAAGACTCGTATGGGGACAATTAGAGGACCCTCAGGCTGATGATATCTCATCTTGTTGGGATGGAATTTGCTTCTGCATCCCGTTCGCCTCCCTGCATGCCCCCAGATATCAGCAGGTTCTTTTTTTTCCAAAGTATCTTAGGTACATGTTAGGGCTGGATTCGTGGTTCTACAGGTGCGTGGACAGACAGTCATCCCCATGAGGGATGAGCTGAGGGTCTATCTAGTTGACGGGTGTCTGTTTGCATTGACTCCACGTCTTGCTTTCCTACTTTCTTTTCCTTTGAACCCAACTCCCCTGCCCTTCCCCACCCTTTGCCAATGTTTCTGTCCGTCTTTTGTTTTTAAATTCCATTAGCACCAAGAATTCTAATTTCCCAAACATTTTAAGCAAACACTCAAGGGTGGCACCATTCTAAAGCCAATAAGCTAAGGGGCTCCATCCCAACTTTCTGAGGGTGCCGTCCAAGTGTCCGCAAGGTCATGTGAGACCCCCAGAGACTCCAGATCCACCCGCTAATCAGAAAGGGATACATCATCCTCTACAGACTGGCCTGTTCACCATAATCACGCACAAGTATGCGTAAGCCCAGCTGAGCAATTATGAATAATTAAATCAATTAGAGACAGTCTAGCACCAGGGATTATGACCGTTCGGGTGTGGGCCTCTGTAATATTTTAACAGTAAATGCAAGAGCCCCAGAGAGGCCTGGCGGGGAGAAGGGAACAAAAGCGTGTCCAAATGCCAAGCCATGTTGCTCGGTGACCCTCCTCCACAGCACCGGCGGCCTTCCCAAGGAAAACAATGGCCATGAAATGCCAAGAAAATATTTTGGGGGCAAGTATGAAAGCTTCAAAATGAGTTAATTAAAAACGGATAAAACACGAGCCTTCGAAAGTATGTTGAGGAAATCTAGTGCTTGAAATTTGACAGAAGGGAAAGGTTTTCCAGCATGAAGCAGAACTTAAAAGTGGCAGAGCTGGACCACTGGGTTGTTTTCTTCTAAAACCAACCTCCTCCAGCTTCTTCATACCACAACGGCAGCTCAGGGAGGCCTTGGAAAGCACCTAAGCCTTCCAAGGTTGCAGAGATCAGCCAGGGCACCTGTAGGGTTGTTTCGGGAGCAGGCGACTGAGAAACCTGTTTCAAATCATGGGCGGGCGCGAGGTGAGCGGTTCTGAAATGAGCGATTGAATATTTAAGGCATTTGCAGAACGAAATCTTGACTCCATTTACACTTGCTTAACATTCAATGAATCCAGAAGAAGTGACGACCTGCGAGAATTAACACTGTGTGACTCAGTTCCCTAGAAAGGGACTCACTGGTCCAGATGCATGAAGGGGGTCCAGAAGAGGGAAGCATCCTTGCATGTCTTCTTACGGAGATGGGATTCATCTCACAGCCCAGCCAATTTGAGAGCAGCTGTTGAAGATGCCAGCTTCCCAGATTCCACCATCCCCATGGTCTGGGAAGGGCTGAGATCTCACTGCTTCATTGTGGACAGTCAGAGGACACCAGGAATATGATGGGTTTGATGAAATCAACAGGAACATAATCAATTTTCTGTTTCTTCCATGTCTGAGCCAAAGGCATAAATATGGCTTGCTTTGGCCCAGCAGAGAGACTTGAATCGAACCCTTCTGGCAACAAAGGACCAGTGTGCCTTTTAAGTGACACTTTGTCCAGATTCATTAACTAGGCCCTGAAGGTTATGCAAGAAAAGAACAGAAATTCCCACTATTCTTTCCAACAGGCCAAATCCAGTCCTGTCCTTACGAGTGTGAGAAAAAGCCTGGCCTCCCAGGCTGCACTCTACTCTTCCAAGGTTCCATTGGACACTTTGCATTTGTTTATCTCTGTGCTGGGTTTGAGACATTAGATATCAACATTCTGTGTTGTGGAGGAGGCTACTGATGCTCAGAGAGGTCAACGAACTTGCTCAAGGCCCCACAGTAACAAGTGGCTGCTGAGATTCAATCCTGCAAACACCTGCGCTGCTGCCTTGCGCTGCTTCTCAGAGCATGCATGGTGCACGTCGCGCTAACACTACGAGTTATCAAGATGTCCCAGTGAGTCCTGCCCCAAATGGAGAAGCTCAAGATCCTCATCTGTGATTTTGTAGGGTTGTTGCATGGATTAGCCATCATGCCCCAATGCAAACCTGATTTCCTCCAAGTCTCAATGATCTAGAGACATGATTTCCCCAAGTCTTGATCCTATGGGGTGAGGGACTCACACCCTTACTAACCGTAGCATGTCACTAGCTCCTCACCCCTGCCCAGTTCAAGATGTCCCCTGAGATTCCCACCCCCACCCTCGGCCTTGAAAGGAAGCCTCCAGTGCTGTTAAGAGCCTGCAGGGGAGATCTGAGGTTAAGTCCTTTCCTTCCAGGTGTTGCTGAAATTCACTTCCCCACATTTGCTTGGCATCTCTGTGTCCATGGTGACTCCAGCTCATCCACCAAGTTCTCAGGGTGCTAAGGCAGACTATGCCCCATTGTAAGAGCTGGGGAATAGTGTCCTTGCCCCTCCTTGGGTTACACTGCTATAGGGTTCCTGTCTGTGCTGCTCAGGTCCTAGTGGGCACAGAGGCAAGTGCTGCCATTTTTCTTTCTAGAGGCTGTCTTCCTTCTAGAGCCACATGTGGGTCTGTCCAGGGGATGGATTTGAGTGAGTTGTCACCTGAGCCCTGGGTCACTGTCCTCTAATGACTGGGCTTAGTCACTGGGTGGTTTTCTCCAACGGCCATGCATGCAGAAGCAAACAGTGCATCCCAACCCCTGTTTGCTAAGATTGTGTTCCTCCTCAGCGGACCCTCAGCTGTCCAGATTCAACCTGGGTGTGTTCCTCTGCAAGCAGCCAGGTGTGCCCAGAAATCTTTGCCCATGAGCAGTGGATGCCAGCTCGGCCCATGCTGAGATCCCCTCTCCATGTGTACCACAGTCCTGGCTCCTATTAAACATAGCAATAGAAAGAGACCCTGACTCCTATAAAGAAGAATAGAAGGTTACTGGATGCTAGAGTGAAATCTAGGGTGGGATGAGAAGATTGACATCCATCCAGGCCACCCTCTGATGACAATGAGTAAGGTCAAAACACTGATGGTGGAAGTGGATCCACTGGATCATTTGACTTGGCAGGTTCTCATGAAAGCCCTGGCAGAAGGGGGCACAGACAGCACTTACAGAATGGCTCCCGGAAGTGCAGGCACCTGCAGAGGGTTGGGGCTGCCTGCTCTCTTCCACATTTTCATGGCAACCACTAGAATGAAAGCGGCCAGGAGGCGACCCCAGGCTGGCCTCTGCCCTCAGAGGCAAAGCTACTTCCCCACGGCAGGTGGAGGTCACTGCTCTTCTGCTGGCAGTGAGTCCCGCCTGGAGTCTTGCTAAGCCCTTCCTAACAGCCAGCAGCCTAGAGATCAACTAACACTGGGAACAACATGGTAAAAATGGGGTTTAGATGAGGGGCATGGCTGTGAATAGGGGAGGGGCACAGAAGCCCGAATCTTCTGTATTTGCAGCTTTGTCTAGGACTGACCCTCTACTGACCCCACACCTCCTCATTTATCCCCTGCTGGGGGCCATCACAAGCCACTCTGTCCCCAGCTAGGGATAGCTGCACAGATGATAGTACAACCACGTGGGAATCTGAGCTTGCAGGCCCTCAGGTCACCCTTCCGAGCCTCAGTTTCCTCATCCACGAAATGGGAGCAACCCTAAAGCTGGCCTGGGTATCTCATAGGAATGTGGGAAGCAGGAAATTAGATGATGGGTAAAAGTGAAGGGCAAACTGTAAAGTGCATGTCCATCAAAGGCATCCCGATTGCACAGGAATACTGTGGAATGAGAGAATTTAAGGCAACATATCTTTACATGGCTCCTCTGGTATGATAGCAAGGGGTGAGCAAATCCCAAGTCCAAATTTTTCCAAATTCAGTGAGTTTCCCGCAGCACCCCAGAGAGCCAGAGGAGCCTGGGGACATCCCTTAAGGGTCACCTCTAGGGGAAGGCAAAGAGGGAGGCCAAGAAGGGCAGAGGTTGGGGTCTACCAATTCAGCTCTGCTCTTTTCGGCCTGGTAAATTGTGAGGTTTCAGTGTAAGAGAGTTCTAGTTCTTGACGCAGAAATTTAAAAGCCAAAACTCAACAATGCACAGTGCCTCTGGTGGACTTACTGGGGACACAGATCCCCTAAACAGCCCTAGGCAGAGCTGCTGAACAGGAGTTAGCAGGGGAAGAACCCAAGCTCCTTGATGAATAATAAGGATGAAACAAATCCTGTTTCCCCAGCATGTGACGATGCCACATGGACCTCCTGAGGCTCCCAAGACAGCAATGGCTCCAGGAGCAGAAATACTCCTTGTGTCTGATTTGCTCAAATTGCTGCACGTTCTCAGGTCCCTGGATTATCTTGGTCACATCACTTCCCCTCTGGGCCCCATCTGTGCCTCAGTTTCCCCATCTGCACCACCAGGGGTGAACTGGATGGTCTGAAGCATCCCATGAGCTCTGCTATCCTACTCCTAAATTCACCAGGGTCCTCTCCCTGCCACCCGCTTTTCACCCTGTCAGCCCTGCCTCTGTCTCCAGGAGTATCCAGTGCCCCCATCCCAGATCCATACTTCCCCTCCTCCCCTGCCAAGTTCTCTACAAGGCCACCGCAGAAAGCAGCAATTTGGATAGAAAGCAGCAATGTTTTAATTTTACTCGATTAAATCACCATGTGGACAGAGGCTTGTGAAGGAATCTGCTCTACAGAACTTTTCATTTAATAGAATTAGTTGAAACCAGATCAGCCAAGCCCCCGTTCCTGCAGGCCATCTGCCCAGACAGGGAAACAGCTTCCCTAAATAGAACCCCATGCTGCTGGGAGCCTCCTCTGAAGGGCCGGCAGGGAGCTGCCCCCTGCACCGGCCTGTCTGTTCGAAATGGGTTCAAAGTCCTTCCCTTTGGGGCCAGCGGGGCGAGCAAAGCTCACGTCCACTTTCAGCTAGGAGCTGGGGACTATAATCAGATTCACATTGAGGTCCACCTGCAGAGGCATCGTGCCAAGACGAGGGACTGCAGAAAAGAGATGCCAACACAGAGCCTTCTAATTCAGAAAAGAGGTCTGTCAAGTCATCTGCCCAGACCCTTTAAGAAAATTAGATAAACTAACATTTACTCAGCGTTTTAGAGTTTCCCAGGAACTTTCCCACGTGTTTTGCTTAATCCTTGTTACGATCTTGCAGTACGGCTCTTCTACATCCTTTTGCAGATAAGGGTCAGAGAGGTTTAGTAACTGCTCAAGTCTACACAGCTAGGAGCGAGGACCCGTCAACTCCAAAAGAGCAGTTACGACAGATGCATAAAATGTAAGTGTGGGGATGTGGTGACAGCCAGGAGGAAGGCTGACGATGGGAGACCTGAGAGCTTGCAGGGATTTGAGAAAACCAGACACAATATGCCAAGCACGTTGTTCTGGGGCTAATGAAGTGGTGTCACTGTAGTGCCTCACATACGGTCACTGCTACTTCCTTGCCCTTCTCTTGAGCACGTGAGCCCAGAGCTACCACTCGAATCGTGTCGTGATCCACGCTAGTTTTATGGCTTTGGGAAAACCACGTAACCTCTCTGGATCTCAGTTTTCTTATCTGTGGGATAGGAGGAGGCAATGACACCTCCTTCTCCATGTCAAATGAGGTGAGGTGTGGAGAACAGTCTGACACACCTCTGGGTGTCAGGAGCCCTTGCTGGGAATCCCAGCTGCTGACCTGAATTCTGCAGGCTGGCCCCCTTATCACTCAGAGGGCAAGTTGCCAGTGATGAGGATGTTAAGGATAAGGATGTACCATTTAGAGCAGAGGTTAGCAACCGCCAACCCGAGGGCCAAATCCTGCCTACTTATTTTTGTAAATAAAGTTTTATTGGCACAGAACCACACCCGCTAGTTTACACATTGTCTATGCTTGTTCTCATCCGACAACAGCAGAGTTGGCAGTTATGACAGACACCAGAAACCGAATGGCCCAAGAAGCCTAAAATATCTAGTGTCTGTCCCTTTACAGAAAACATTTTCCAAATCCTGATCTAGAGGGCCATATAGCAGTAGCAACACTGCCCTCACACCCAAAGAGGCTGAAGACAGGCAGGGGGAAGAGAGAGGAAGTTGCCTAGAGAACATTTTATCCCAGTTGTTAATGAGCTTGCTTAATCTCTTGGGCCCCTACTCCCTGATCCTAGAGACCAGTTTGGGTCTTGTGTGTTTTGATGTGGCATTCCTGTTTCAGGAGGAATTATGAACGTGCCCTGATTAGTCTGTCTTGGGGAGTTTTAAAGAGGGGAGGTGGGGTGGGAGTAAACTCTTCTGTTATCAACGGCCACTTTATAAGTATGCGGCTTCCACTGCAGGGAGTGGCTGCTGTATGGAATTGATACACTTGGAGATTTATAAGGTCAAGTTTTATGAGCCTACAGATTCTCGTGGTGTATTACCACATCCTTATTACAAGCTCATGCTGCTGTCCAGTTAAACCAACGGAGCTAATATATTACTCCTTGCCTGCCTGGGCCACAGACTTGAAGGAAACAGTGCAAATAAAATACGGCCTTTGGGAATCAATCGTGTCCTGGTTTTTTCCGCCCAAGTGGCTTTGGTTGTTTTTCTCCTCTCTCTAACCCGCACACTGAGTGAGAGACTGCTGTTCAGTTGGTACACACAGAACAAGCCCTTGGGAGTGACCCGAGACCCCCAAAGTTAACTGGGAGCAGGGGGAGCAAGCCTGAGTGGGACATTTCTCCAATAGCAGGGGAGACCTACAGGGAGCCCTCTGCAGAACGTGGCCCAGAAGGAATGCCTGGCTGAGCTGCTGTCGTGCTAACAGGACCATAAATTCAGGATGCTTGTTTGTCTTTAGGCCGAGACTGTTTTAATGGAGACGGGGAAGTCAGCCTGAAGCAGGATGTGCTGAGCTGGTCGGGATGTCTGTTGGTGTCTGTCCTCTCTCTCCGGGCCTTTCAAGGCTTGCACTGGGGAGGGCCCAGCCAGGAAAGGGTTCTGAGCCAGCTCAGGGGAGCAGAGGCAAGGGTGCACCATGACCATTCCAGGTGGGGCTGCAGGGACCTCGTGGCCAGGGCAGGGGAGTGGGAGGGGCTTCAGGTCCCACCCCAGTCACCAGAGCTATGATAGTGGTGATTTCCAAGCCTTCTCTGGTGTGGATGACACTGAGATGAGTCTTTGCACAAGTCTGCTTGTCCACCCATCTTTTGAGGAAATGAACTGATCTGCACACATCCACACACACACCTGGTTCTGGAGCCAAAGAGAATGTTGAAAACGACTGGCTCAGACGATGCCCGAGAGTCTTTAGTCCCCACAGCATAAGGCCCTGTCAGCTTCCCGCAATCTCCCCTGGCTGCATCCCACCCCACCCCAGGCTCTGTCATCACCCAAGCCCCCCAGCAAAATCCTGGGTTCTCTTGCTGGCAGGCGCCAGCTGCCTTCCTGCCCACACTGCCCAGACTTGTTTTATGAGTCCAGGCAGCTTGCCCCTCCCTGGGCCCCATGTCTGTAGCCCTGTAATAAAGGCTCATTTCTAGCAGCAAATTCGACTGTCCATACAACGAGTCTCAAATAATTTTGATTTGGGAATTCCACTTCTAGAAACCTATCATATGGAAAGAACCAGATATTTGAATAAAGATCAGGAACAAAAACTTCCACCGTGGTGTTAATTATAGTAGAGGATTGGAAATAACAGAAACGTCCAACCATGGGGGACTAGTTAAATAAACTCAGAGTCATCTAGTCAGTGGACCGCTAAGCAACCATTCAATATTTATCTTTGTAAATCTTTGTAAAGAATTTGTGATGACATGAGAAAGGCATGCCACAGTGCTAAAGGGGCACCCCCACCCCCGGCCCTGTAGCAGGAACAGCAGCAAGGGTGGCAAAGTTGGCAAGGAGGGATTCAACCCTCCCCTGGCTGTCTCCATGATGCCCTGGGGCCAGGGGTCACCCTTGCACTCAGGGTTCAGCAGAGCTGCAGGAGTCTTAGGGGAAGAGGGAATTTCATACAGAAATTAGCCTGTACACAGATGAGGGCCGCCTGGAAGGGGAGGTCTGGAGGAGCAGCCTGAGGACCTGAGAGAGATATCACTCAGGGCCTTGCCACACAGGTATGGCACTAGCAGGGCTGGACAGGCCAAGGTTTGCAGGAAAATCCAGGAAGCGGCATGCATCAGAAGAAGGGCACCCGAGGGGCAGACGCCTGGAGAACCTGGCTCCTCTGGGAGCTGCCACCTTCCAAGCTGCCTGCAACCAAGCTCCTAGTGGCAGGCTTGGGCTGATGTTCGCTAGCAGGACTATCACTTGGGAAGATGAGCTAGACGCAGACAGCAGGACAGTAGGGACACGCGGAAGCCTACCACACACCTCCGAGTCTGCCAACAAGTGTGACCAACATGATCTTCTGGGATCAATGGCCTCAGCTTCCCTTTCACCTTCCACATCCCACTAGGAGCTTCCCCACTGGGCAACTCTACAGGACAATATAGGGGAGGGAGTTCTGGGAAATGGAGTACCCATCCCGCAGAAGGGAGCCAAGTTCACAACACACACTCTGGCACAACCATCATTCCACAGCTGAGAAGACTGCCATGCAGAGATGTTGTGTGACTTACTCAAGGTCACACAGCACATCAGTGCAGCCTATGAGGGCACTTAGGACTGAACACCCTCTTGGGCTAGCTTTGTTTATCGTTCATCTTTGGCTCTTCCCCTCCATGCAGAATGAGATTAACAAGGTGAGGAAGGCTGGAGAAGTGGGGATGTTGGACTGGGAGCAGGGAGCTAGCAGTTGTGCCCAGCATCTTACATACACGTGTGAACTGAAGTGCTTGGCAGGTGCTGGGTGCCTACCTCTCCTGTCTCATGAGATCCTCTCAGCAGCCCTCTGGGCAGGGGCTATGATTATCCCCATTTACAGGTGGAGCAACTGAGGTGCCATTCCTTGCCCAAAGTAACAGCGTTAGTAGGGGGCAAAGCTGAGATTCAAACCCAAGCCGACAGGCTCCAGAGCATGCCGGAGCCCTCTCATTTAGTCCCCACAGCAATGGAGTGTGCTAAGATTTACTATCCTGTCTGCCTTGGCCCCCACCATATCTGTGGCAGTAATAAACTAAGTGTTCAATCTTAAAGACACAAAGTCGGTTGGCCTGGTGGCTCTCCAAGCAGCCCTTTCAAGCGGTGATGTGGGGAGTCAGAAAGTGGTTGTGTGTCTGGTCAACTCCAGGCGTTCAGGTTACTGGGCCATCTGGTCCAAAACAGAGCACAGTAGGTGGGTCACACCTGACCAGGATGGGTGTGGCTTGGGAAGGGGCGTGGCTTCCTTCCACTCCTAATCCATTGGCCAGAACCAGTAATGTGACTCCATGGGACAAGGTAGGGAGGCACCAGGGGGTTCTGCCGGCGGTGGAGGGAGGCGGGGGAGGAGGGGGCGAGTGGAAAGTGTGGGCTGCGAGTACATTCGTCCTCTCTTAACTGCCTTTCCCTTTCGCGGTTTCAGTTACCCATGGTCAACAGGGGTTTGAAAATATTAAATGAAGAATTCCAGAAATAAATAATTCAATTCGTAAGTTTTAAATTGCTCCTTTGATGAAATTTGCAGCCTTCAGGTATCCATGCTGTCTACACTATGCTGTTAGTCACTTAGTAGCTGCCTCAGTTATCAGATCCACGGCCGCTTTATTCACAGTGGCTCCGAAGCACGGGGTGGTGATGCTGGCCATTTAGATGTGCCAAAGAGCACATAAAGTGTTTCCTCCAAGCAAAAAGATGAAGTTCCGGACTTTATAAGGAAAGAGAAAAAATTATGTGCTGAGGTTGCCAAGATCTTTTAAAGAATGAATCTTCTATCTGTGAAATTAGGAAGAAAAAACAGAAATTTGTGTATAGTATACGTAGGGTTCTGTACTACCCGCAGTTTCAGGCATCCATGGGGGGGTCTTCTGACATATCCCCCCCAGATAAGGGGGGACTCCTGTTCTGTGCTCACCAAGGAGAGGAAGTGACTCCACAGCCTGCCTTTTTGGACACTTAATATTCAGTAAACATCTAACCCCAAACTTAGAACAAACTCACCTCTTCCCCCAAGAAACAAAACCCCAGACTCACAGACCCCATTGCTTCTGCCTGCCTGGTGTCAGGGGGTTCATGGGAATTCCCCACCTAGAAGGCTCCAGAGAACCCCCTAATCTGCCCCTTCCTCCCCAGTGGGGCCAGGGTAGGCTTGGCCACCTACCTCCACCTTTGCCTCAAACATTTGCCCAGCCTTGAAAAAAAATGGTCTGGAAGCCATGCTTAAGCCACAGTGACCCCCAGGACAGGGTAGACTCTGCATCTGTGTGATTGATGATGCAGAGAGAGCGCCTTCCTTTGCCTCTCTCTGCTTCTCTGCGCCATGCCTTCCTCTTCCTTCAGTTGGCTTCACGCAATGTGCGGGACAGGCCTGAATCCCCAACCCTGTGGAGCTCAGCTGGGGAGGCTTGCTTTCTGAGGACATACAGGAAAAATTTCTTCACAGGTCTCTGTACTGGGAGCAGTTGAGCTTCGTTTGAGCAAACGTTTTCAAATGTTTGAGCAAATGTTTTTGTCCAAGAGTCTCTGTGAATCTTGCATTTGATCATTTTTACCTTCTGCTTTGGCCACAAGGAACCACAGAGACCGCCTCTCAGCATGGCTGTGGCAAATACACACTACCTATGGTATGCTTCCCTCCAAAGACCGAACTTCGCTTTGGCTCACTCTTATTTTCTTACCTCTGTTTTCCTATTGCACTAAATGCCCTTGATTTTGTTTCCATTCTTATGGCATTAAATACATCTTAACGTGATGTTTCAAATCTTATTTCTAAGAGTTGAGGTCTTGCTCCATCACCCAGGCTGGAATGTGGTGGTGCAATCACAGTTTACTGAAGCCTTGAGTTCCTAGGCTCAAGCAATCCTCCTGCCTCAGCCTCCCAAGTGGCTGGGACTACAGGTGGATGCCACCATGCCTGGCTAATCTTATATTTTTATTTTTTTAGAGATGGGGTCTTACTATGTTGCCAGGCTGGTCTTGAACTCCTAGCCTCAGGCAATCCTCCTGCCCAGCCTCCCAAAGTGCTGGGATTAGAGGCATGAGCCATCATGCCTGGCCTCAAATCCTTTTTAATGTGAGGCAGAAGTTTAAAAATAATAGAATGTAAGTAAGTCAATTAAACCTTCCTGTTCCAACATTCTGCTTCCCACCCCCATCCATCCCATTCAAAAACATTGCTCCAACGAATTTGCTAAAGTGATATATTAGGTTTTTATACAGTCAATATTAAGCCAGGCATTTAGGGAGACAGAGAGTGCAAAGAGCCACATTGGACGGTCATGACCATCCAGAGCCCTTGTGGTCATCTCATGGATTTCTCCACTTTTCACCTTAGCCTTAAAATGACACTAAGAGGTCTGGAAGAATTCCAGCCACCATCTAGTTTTCCTCCTGCCATTCCATTATGTTACAGCTGTATTAAGAGAAGAAGATCCCATCTATTACCAAAAATGGCTCCATCCCAGTGTTTCCCATGGTTTCTGCCAACATTGCCCTTCCCTGGCTCTGGCAGTTTCAGGAACCAGAGGGAGCTTGGCATGGTGTTCAGTGAGGGCTCCTGATCACATAGTTGTCATCACAGGAGAGAGGAACCAGGGCTCAGAAAAGTGCGTGTTAGCCTTATTGACTTGGGGGTGCCTGAGACATGCCCAGGGGCTTCACTGTGACAGTCTTGGAGATGTTGCAGATTAGAGTAGGCTATCAGCTATGCTTCCCACCTCCCAGGTAGAAGATACACAAAGAACTGGGCTAATTCTTGCTCGTGGCATGAACTTTGTGACCCAAAGTGCATTACCCCTGGTAAGCTGGGTTGGAGGACAATAGCTTTGCCTCAAGGGTCTAATGGGGCTCACTCCTTCCCTTGCACTTGAGTCTTATCCAGCAAGTATGGACTATGAAGCTGGAGAAAACTTCCTCTTCTACTGGCTGGGAAGGCTCTATGAGAGGCCCCCTTTCTGGAGACAGGAAGTGCAGAAAGAATTCACTCTGGCCAAGGGCAAGCATTCTCAGAGAGCAGGAGACAGAGAGAGGCAGCAGAACTTGCTTTTTGCATGGTGTAAAAACCCCAGCCCGTAGTCCAATCTTACCTATAAGGGGTGGCAAGAAGAGAAAAAGTTTCTTCCAACTGTTATGGGCTGAATTGTGTCCAATCCAAAGTTCATATGTCAAAGTCCTAATCCCCATACCTCAGAATATTGCCATATTTGGAGACAGAGCCTTTGAAGAGGTGATTAAGTGAAAATAAGTTCATTAGGTGGGCCCTAATCCAATATGACTGGGGTCCTTATAAGAAAAGACTGATAGACAAACACACACAGAGGGATTAGTATGTGAAGACACAGGGAGAAGACACTGTCTACAAGCCACCTAGGGAGGCTACAGAAGAAACCCAAGCTGCTGACACCTTGTTCTTGGAATTCCAGCCTCCAAAATTATGAGAAAATTAATTTCTATTGTTTAAGCCACCACCCAGTCTGTGATATTTCATTTTGGAAACCCCTGCAAACTATTATACCCACTATCCCCAAGCTAATATACCTAATATACCCAATAGGGATTGGTTGAACTTCCTTATTTCACTGAGTCAAGGCAAGAACTTGGGGAGGGTAGTGTGGCATAGGGCTACATTGATGGCCCTGATGATCTACCTCTTCCCACATTCTTTACCACATGACTTTGCAGTTCCTCTCACTGAAGAAACTGAATCTGTCTCACTACCCCAGGTCTGAGTTCATCTTTTCACCTTGCTTTGGCCAAAAAGATGGGAGTGAATGTGACATAAGCACAAACGTGAAAGAGTGCTGATGTGTTTCCCATCTGCTCTTATTCTCAGCCTTGGCTGCAAGAGCATGCCTGGGCTGGCCTGCTGAATGAGGACACACGTGGAGCAGCCCATCTCCCCAGCTGCCCCAGCAAGCGCTCTTCTAGATTAGCCAGGCTACCACCAGTCACCAGAAATGAAAGTGACCCTAGCCAAGACCAGAAGAACCGCCCAGCTGAGCCCAGCCTAAATCAACAGCCACTTATGAGAGAAAGAAATGCTTTCTTCTTTTAAGCCATTGAGGGTTATGTTATTATGCAGCATTATTGTGGTAATAAATAACAGAGTCCCCTTACCACAGCATGTCTGAGCTGGGAAGGATCCTCATAAAATCTCAGCCAGTGATTTTAAATTGCTGTTTAAGAATTTCTCAGATGTTTGTTTCATATTTCAATGTTTTAATAGCATTGTTAACCCTTCTAAAAATGGAATAAAAAATAACACACAATCCAATGGATGGAGACATATTTTAACACACTGGGGGCCACCACAAATCTGTTATAACTTGGACTGCCAGGTTAACTAGATTTCATTCAGACTTAAGAAAAAGAAACACCCAAAAAACCCCCTCCTTTCATCTGTATTTAATTAATGCATTACCTGAGACAGTGAGACAAGATGTTTGAAGGATGTCACCATTTGCATATATTTATTTTTGTGAATGAGCATTACTGTACTTGCAATACAGTGAATCCAAACAAACTTCAGAAATGGAAATAAATTAGCTTTGGAGGTTAATAGAGACTGTCTCAGACGTAACTCCTTATTTTAAACATTTGTGTTCATAACCACTCCATTGCCCTCATTGTACACTTTTATAAGTAAATGTTATTGTAGACTAATAAAATGCCATTCATATAGTTTTTATTTTACCAGAATCCTATATAAGAATCTATTTGAAATTTTTTTTAAAGGGTTCTACATCTAAACAGAAAAAAAAAAGTTGAAAACAAGAGCAGGGAGGCATTGGGTAGAAATGACTGACCAGCTCTCCTAGCCCCTTTCTGAGAGGTCACTGTCCAGGAGCCACTTGGGGGAGCATGGCCATGGCGTGGACACTGCAGCAGATCCCAAAGGTGCAGCAGTCTGCACCCAACTTCACTCCTCATGGTTAGTTCTCTACACAGGGAGATCTGAGGGGCTGCAGCCAGTGGGGTCACAACTTTGGGGGCACAATTATATTTGGGAAAAAATCCCCTTCCTGTTTCCCAGGGGTCATAATCATAAGACTGAAGTCAGAATAAAATTCAGAACTGAGAAGCAGAAAAATTAAAGACCTAGAATTCCAGTACTATTAGGGAACTCTGGACATTCATTCACTCATCAGCCAATATTTACAGCTTGCTCACTCTGTGCCAGTCATGGGGAATTCAGACCTGGCCTGGTCTTTGTGAAGGCTGCATTCTAGCAGAGCAGAAGGGAATGAGGGGCAGTAGACAGTACAAGGGCAACGGAGTCACCAACGCAGGGTTTGAAACTCAGCCTCCTTCCCTTGGATTTGTGACCAGGAGTGAGTTGCTCCATCTTCCTGAGCCCTGATTTTCTTATGGATAATAGGAATAGAATCACATCTTGCCTAATCCTTGAGAGATACTCAAAAAGTAGCACTTTCCTTCCTCTTTCCCTTCTACTTTTTTTTAAGCTTCCAAATACCTGGCAAATTGTTAAGTTCTGCATTCGTGTTCACTTCGCCCCACCTCCACTCCATCTTTGCCTATCCCTCTCTTTATCCTTAAAGTAATAAACATGGCTCCTAGGGCTGTGGTAACAAAACACCACTAACTGGGTGGCTTTAAACAATCAAAACTTATTCTTTGGCAATTGCAGGGGCCAGCACCTGACATCAAGGTGTCAGCAGGGCCATGCTCTCTCTGAAGCTTCCGGGGGAGGATCCTTCCTTGCCACTTCCAGCTCCTGGGGTTTCCTAGCATTCCTTAGCTTGTGGCAGCATCCCACTAATCTCTGCCTCTGTCTTCCCATGGCTTCTTCTAGGCATAGTAGTCATTGCAATTAGGGTATACTCTAATCCAGTATGACTTTATCTTAACTAATTACATCTTGCAAAGACCCTACTTCCAAATAAGATCCCATTCTGAGGCTCCAGATGGACATGAATTCTGAGGGAACACTGTTCAACCCAGTACAATGGCCAGCTAGCATCCAACAGAGGAGGCATGTCATGGCTGTGCTGAGCCCACAACAGGTTTTAACTCCACAAACTGCAGAGCACTTAGAACAGATCCTGGACCATGGCAAGCATCCATGATCTTAATGTTATTATCAATCTTCACTGCCAACCTATATGGTGGGGGCTACCCACCATATCAACTCCATTCTGCAGAGGAAGAAATTGAGGCACAGAGAGGTAAAGTTACTTTCCCAAAGCCACACAACCCATAAGTGGTAGAAGCAGGACTCACTCTCATCCAGTCTGGTGCCAAGTCCCCTAAACACTACTCCCCAGTGTCCCATAGGGCTGCTGAGGGCCAAGGTGGGAATCCTCTCAACACCACTTCCTTGAGCCATTGTAATTCATTGGCATCATCAACTGCAACCCCTCTCCCATTTCAGAGATGAGAAAAGTGAGGTCCAGAAAAGCGAAGTGATTTGTCCATGACTGCAGTGCTGTGACTCGGCCACCTTGCATCTGGTGCTCAGAAGGCTGTGCCACCTCCACTCCATTCTCCCACCAGTGCTCCTCATTCTTCCAGCACAAGCTGGGCAACTTCTGCTCCCACCAGCATTCCAGACCTGGGACCCAGCACTGTGGCTCTGTGGCTGTGGCTGCTCAAATCTGTTTTGGATTTAGTGCTGCAAATTGTGCCAAGTACCCCAACCCGGAGCCATTTAACATTCCTCTGGTCCTTGAGAACGGAGCTTGAGAAAAATGTCTGCTTTGCCATTTTCACGCTGTGGTCATTCAAGATCCTGATGTACCAGAAAAGGCAAGTGTCCCAGGGGAAGCCTGGCAGGGCCTACAAGGGGCCTGGGTGCTGCAGAGAAATGCCCATCTTCTTCCGTCTCACTTTGTTCCTTCATTTCCTAAAGGCCTCTGGGTGAGTTTAGTCCATAACATGAACTCTGGACTTGGCTCTGACACAGCCCAACTACAGCCAAGAAGGAAAGCTCCTCACTTCTCACATAAAATGTTTTACACAGCCTTGCAGTCTAGGTCCTCAATGGCAAACTCATGCTCCAATGCTCCAAAGATTTGTTGTGAGGTATCCAGGAGGCTTTGGCCACCCCACGGGCTCCATGGCTATGGGTGGGGCAGATTCAAGAAGCCCCAAATCTTCTCTGAGGTCAGGAATCCTGGGGACATGATGTGTGGATATGCAGAGAACTTCCATAGACTAAGCCAGGGACTTACACACTTAAGGGCCCACAGGGGTTAGGCAGGAAACACAAATGAGCCAAGTGCAGTGGGTCTAAGGCAATAGGGAGTGGTGGGGCTGGGGGAACTGAGGTGCCCAGGCCTGTCTCCACGGCAACTACATCTCCACTCTGACTGAGTGTTGCCAGGTAGGAATACAGGCCCAGTATGCCCAGAGCTTCAAATCTGTCAACAGAAGCTGAACATCTAGACCTTTTGGGGAATTTGTTCCATTTTTGAATATCGGTCGCTAATTCAGCTTCTTTGAAAAAACACTATGAAGTTTGATAAAACACATGTCTGGGCTGGGCTATTTTACAACCCTTGGGCCACCACTCGGAGGCCAGTCGAGGCACAATGATTCCTGCTTCTCATTGCCCTCAGTCTCTTAGGAGTGGAGTGATGCTCTGTGAATTCCCATATCTACACTGCACTGGATCCTCCTTGTCTTGGATACGCTCGGGTATGTTCTCTTCTTGTCCATATTAACACCCTTGCTGACTTCACCCTATCTGATGGCTTTAAATATCAGCAGATGCTCCCCAAACTTGAATCTCAAGGCTTGTTCTCTCCCCTGAGACCCAGGCTCAATTCTCCAACTTTCTGCTTAACACCTTTATCTGGATGTCTATTCATTCTCTCGAACTGAACATGCCCTTGACCCAACCACTGAGGCTCCCTGTACCCACAACCCTGTTATTTCCAGTGTCTTCCCCTCCCAGTAAATGCCAACTCTATCCTAGAACATCCAGCTGCACCCAGCCTAGCTCAGCCAACCTCCACCCTAAAGATGCACGATTGGTACTTTAAGTCACTGAGCTTTGGGGGTGATTTGTTACACAATAGCTGGCTGATACACTTCTTGTTGGATAGCATCTTTCTTTCCACCATAACCACTTTCCTTGCCATAATATTCAATACTTGAGGGGACGTATTGTTTAACACCAGGCAAAAGCAAGGGCGCACTTTGATATCACTGTGGACAAGCACACGACAGCACAGATGGCTCACACCGAGCAGAAGATAGAAGGCCTCTTTCAGTGCCAACATCATCTGAAATACACACTCCTTTGGTTGACATGTGTATATATGATTCTGACAGTCTGTGGATTTTATCTGGGATGTAATTGGAGACTTTTCTCACTCATCATTTTATTTAGGGAAAATGTTATGTTGAGTTATTTAGACATAAATATAATTTTTAAATGTAAACACTGGTCCCTCAAAATGAAGTACTGTGAGATATAGATAGTCTATAAAATTTGGATATTAAAAGCCAAGGAGATGCCTCCTGGGAGCACATTAACCAAAGTGGTATTCTTGAGGAGAGGAGCCTCTATTTCCTCAATTCTAAGGCACCATCAGTTATAAGAAGCATCATGGATTTAGTAACAGCTTTCCTTGAAAGAAAAGAAAAAACCATTCTGCATACATTCAGATCTGGGCATCTCCGTTTCAGAAGAGTTACACAGGATCAATAGGATTCCTAGACTTGAGGACACACACATGAGTGCACAGAGACACACATGTACAGAGACACAGCAGCTGTTCCACTTGAAATTCCCAGCTGATGCTGGATGGCTGATGCTGGATGGCAGAGTCTGGTTGAACCCAATACGTCTCTCCAAAGCACTTTGGGATCACTTTAATTGAAGTGACAGGGCATGGCGTGGCCACACCACTTTGATCTGCGTTGAACTCTGGATGGAAACACATCTAAGCTTCCTGCCGAATGCTTCCCTGAACTTCAGATACGGGGCTGGATTCAGGCCCCAGGGATGCTGTCTCAGGGGTTCTGCCATGAAGGAATGCAGCTGTCTGTGTGATGAGCCTGCAGAGGCCTCTAGGAGGCCCTCCCAACCCCCAAATATCTCTCTCCCTGCCTGACACCATGCTTGAAATTCTAGTATTAAATTCTTAATTTTTTTTAATCTGGAAGAAACCTTAGAAGAGATTTTCGCCAGTCAGGGTTTAACCAGGAAAGTAGAAGCCACTTTCAGACTTGACAAGGTAGCAAATGTGTGTAGTTATACAGAGATTGCGACAGAAGGAGACACTGGCACCCCTATGTTGCAGAGGCAAAGGGAGATGGTGCTAGTGGAGCCAGGACTAGTGGGCTGGGCTTTATCCCAGGATGGCAGCTGAGCCATGCAGGAGGTGTGGTTGCTTCTGGAGATGCAGTGAGGTGGAGAACAAGGGGAGAGATCCTGCACCACTTCTTCTCCCCAAATTGTCCCTTGAGTGTCCTTCGAGAACCTTCCATTAGTTGAACCTTCCATTAAACTGATATGGAACCTGGGAGTTGCAGCCTGTGGGAGTCAGCCTCTGTAGATACCAAGCAGATCAGGGAAAGTGTGAGATCTGGATCTGAGGACCAACAGGTCTCTAGGATTCTCAGCAACTAATGCAATCTGTGTGTGTCCCATGCAAGGCCACGGAGGCCCAGAAATACTGCCTCTCATTTAGGATCATTAAATGAGATCCTGAAGGCTGCCTCTCATTTAGGATCATTGAGATTTAGGATCATTAACTTGTGACCACTGTGAGGTCCAGAGGGGAAAGGGATGCCTTTCCATTCGTCTTTGCATCTCAGGCTCCTAAACCAGGGCTGAGGACATAGTATGTGCACAAGAAATATTTGTAGGGGGAAAAAAGTGCATAAAAGGATGAATGAGTGAATGAATAGCATAAATGTGAAATGAAGTCACATCTCTCTCTGGGCTTCAGTTATCATATCAGGAAAAATGTTAACAATCATTGACATTTACTGTGCTTAACATTGCTTCAGTTTTGCCTTTATATCTTTATTGAGGTATAATTGACATATAATAAACTGCACATATTTTAGTGTACAATTGTATACAATTGACATATTTCTATACTTGCGAATTATCACAATCAAGAGAGTAAACAAATTAGTGATCCCCAACTTTCTGTAGGCCTATCTGTACTCTCTTCTTCCTGTCCTCCCCACCCCCTACTCAGGGAAATATTGACTTGCTTTTTGTCTCTACAGATTAGTATGCATTTTCCAGAATTTTGCATCAATGAAATCATACATGTGTACTCTTTAATCTGGTTTATTTCATTCAGCATAAGTGTCTTAGTTTGTTTTCTGTTGCTTATAACAGAATACCTGAAACTGGGTAACTTAAAAAGAAGAGGAATTTATTTCTTACAGTTATAGTGACTGAGAAGTCCAAAGTCCAGGAACCTCATCTGGTGAGGGCCTTCTTGCTGGCGGGGACTCTCTGCAGAGTCCCAAGGCAGAGCAGGGCACTCCATGACAAGGGGGCTGAGTGTGCTGGCTCAGGTCTCTCATCCTCTTCTTATGAAGCCACTGGTCCCAGTCCCATGATAACCCATTAATCCATTAATGTGTTAATCCATTAATTCATAAATGGACTAATCCCATTGGGTCCATAAATGAACCCAATCACTTCCTAAAGACCCTATCTCTCAATGCTGCCACACTGGGGATTAAGCTTCAACATGAGTTTTGGAGGGGACAAATATTCAACTTAGCAATAATGCTTTTGAGTATTATTCATGTTGTTGTATGTATCAGTTGTTCATTCTTTTTAGTTGTTAAGTATTCCATTGTATGGACGTACCACAATTTGTTTATGCATTCTGCCATTGGTGGATATTTAGGTTGTTTCTAGTTTCTCACTATTATTTAAAAAACTGCTATGGACATTCCCGTACAAGTCTTTGTGTGCCCAGATTGCTCTTGGGGATACACAGGAGTAGAATGAGTGGGTGATATGGTAGGTGTACATTTAACTCCATATGTCCAAATGCACAGCTATGAGCTGGTACAGCCAGGGTCCCAACCCCCATTCTGTCTGACCAAGTCTAGTCTCTGTCCACAATTCTGATCTATTTTCCTGCTCCTTTGATTTTAACAGTGGGGAGACTGAGGCCTGGAAAGGTGTCAGGACTTGTGAAGATTGCTGTCCCAGAAGACAAAGCCATGGCCTAAAAAGCAAACAGACCCCCAGGAGCTGAGCTCAGGGCCCCTTGTTGTAAAAACAGAACAAAAAAATAAATGTATGGAAATGTAAAGTGTTTCCCATTCTTCTGCAGTCTCTCTGGACTTGCTGTGGTGTATTTTAATTTGTTATTTAATGACATTGTAAGTTTTTTAAATTAAAATTTCATATTATTAGCATGAATTTCATGGTTCAGTTTCATAGTGTGTGATGCCAGTTTTAATGCACATATAAGAGTATTTAATGTGTAGGTGAAATTGCAGAAATCACACATTCGTATGGCGTATCTCATATCTGAATGTGCATGTCTTTCTTTCCAGAACTGGAAACACTGCACGAAGCGAATTCAGCTGTTTTTAGTTCACGTTTTGATATGTATGCATTCTGCCACCACTTTCTACCTTCAGCTTACAGAGGACTAAGGAAGTACTGAGTGGAAAAAAAAGCCTGTGATTTCCCTATCCTTCTTCGTCTTTCTTTGTCATCATTGTCAGCATAGGTGGTTGTCTTATACCAGGGAAGCAGCAGGAAAAGGCAAGGATAGAATGGGTTGTTCCCATTGCTTAGAATGTCACTGTCTTCTTTCTGCATTTGAAGCATGTCCTGATTGGAACAGAAAGTATAGTTTCTTCTTACTGTCCCCCGGCCCCCCACCTCCATAGCCACACATGTAACCTGCTTTCCTTGGACTTGATTTGAGTCCTACTGAATTCCTATGCATCCTGTGCCTCTGGGGCCTCAAAGATGCTTTGTGCAAACAGGGTCACAGGAACACTGGGCACACACAGAGCATGGAGCTCCTCTGCCCATGTGCATGCTCCACGGTCCCATCAGACTTCACTTACAAAACACATGTCCCCCAGGCTTGGTGACAGGCAGGGCTGCTTGGGGTTCCCTTCCTCACTCCACCACCAAAGCCTCCATTGCCTCAACCTCTCCAACTCTGGTCAGCTCCCCATGCATTCTGGGTGGGGTGAGGCCTCCAGACCCTTGTCCAGTCCATTTGTCTGCCTAGAATACTTGCCCTTCCACCCGCCAATGCTCAGTTCCAGCATCACCTCTTCCTGGAAGCCTTTCCTGACCTCAAGCTGTGTGGTCCCCTCCCTCCTTGGTGCCTTTCCCCCATTCTCTGCCTTCTACCAGAGAGGTGGCTCTGTGCAATGATGAGAGCTGAAAATCTCCAATTTTGGAATCTGAAAAGGGGTTTGAATCCCAGTCTCCCACTTACAATTTAGGAGATTTTAGCTAATGACAGCCTCCTGGAACTCAACTTTCTCATCCCTAAAATGAGACCAGTACTGGTACTGCAAAGCCTTGCAGTGCAAAATGAAATGGGAACACTATTGTGGGGCTGCCGTTATCTGCTGCAGAACATACTGAATGCACTGATTCCGTTGTTCATCTGCACCTTGCCCCCAGTGGAGTTCATCAGTGGAGAAGGGCATTTGTCCTTGTAGGTCCTGGGCTGGGCATGGGTACTCTCCAACCGTGGGAATGACATCTCAAGCAGGAACAGGAGACTTCCCCACGCACTCTGGACTTTCCCACCCTCCTGAAGTCAGTCTGCCCGCAGGATTCAAAGGATTCAAAGCAGATTCCAACTTCTTTCTTCATTTTCCACCAACCCTAGACAGAATTCCCTTCCTGCCCATCCCTTGAGTGTCTGTCCCAGGCTGATTTGCTGTTTACACTCTCATTTCTCTGTTTATGTTCACTCTCCCCTCCCGGGCCTGCAGCCTGCCTAACCCTGCCGCCGCAGCTCCAGCCCCCACTTGCCCAGGCCCCTCAGGGCAAGCGCCAGTTTACTTTCACAAACCTTAAGAAAAGAAAAAACAAAAGGCGGCCACTAATGCCAAAACTTTCCACGAAGTCCAGACACCGCATCATAGTCATCTGGGGAACCACTACGTAATCACGGGGCCCTGCCAAGTCTCTGGTTTAAAGGGGGAAAAATACTTTGTAAATAGACAATATATCAGGCTATTAGACATTTTCAGTGTAGGTTGCAAATTATTTGCAGCCCTGAAAGGAGGCAGACTACCCTGGGTTGGCGTCCCTCCTCTGCCACTTCCTGGTTTAGGCAAGTGAAGGGGCTACTGGGAGCCTCTGTTTTCTCATCTGTGAAATGGGTGCAACTTGTGGGGTCCTACACAGACCAAAAGATCTAAGGTAAGTGAAGGGTGGAACCCAGCACCCAACACCAGGAAAGCACTGAGCACATCTTTATTTTCTCCCCTACGGAGCAAAATTGCAAAAAGCAAAGGAAAAAAAACTGAGCAAGAGTTTACAAGCAGCCACTGGGGTGCCAGTAAAACCCAGAGGACAATTATTTCAAGCAGGAGCATAGATGCTACTGGAAGGTCCATGGGGTTAGGTGGAGCCAGCTTCTGAGAATCTAAGCATCTCTAAGGGGAAAAAATAAATTAAATAAATGGTTTCTCAAAGACACAGCCATCTGGAGATTTGATAAAAGTATTGGGTTTCTCAAGGCAATCCACGAGTGCTCCCTGGGCGCCACCGTTTATGGCTTAAATATGACTCGCATGTGGAACCAGCATTACAAATGGGAAACAGCAGCTCCTGAGCTTGTTCCCTAATGGGGGCCTTTCATCACCCAGTTACCCTTAAGCGTCTCCCTTCCTATTGTAATTGGCCCTAAATGAAAAGCATTAGTCCCGTCAATAAAAACTAATGGTTCTACTTAGTAAAGAAGAAGGGGGTGGAGAGAAGAAGAGAAGTCTCTTTAAAAGGCAGGAAGGGCCTGGCGTTGCTTCCCTTCCGGAACTTGGGGGATTTGATATTGGGGTGCAGAGGGCCATGCTGGGGAAAGTGTACCCAGCAGGAGCCAGCAGGCAAGGTCCCTACTCTGGCTCTTGCTGTGTGATGCTAGATGGGTAGCTCTCCCTCTCTGGGCTTCCCTCGATCTTTGTCAAAGTTAATATAATGAGGCCACTCTGGCCTGCTCACAGTAGGGCTGATTTCAAAAATCAAAAGAGAAGCTGGACCAGAAAGGGTTTTGAGAACCGTTAAGGGCTTGAGCTCTGGGTCGAGTCATGGCAATTTTATCCTTCCTGGCAATGGGAAAAGTCCCCCAGGCAAAGTCTTCTGCTGGGATCTAAAGGGAAGTCTATTCAGGGTCCTGTGCCTCAAAAAACGTGGCCTGCGGCTGCTCGGCCCACAAAGAGGAGCTGTTTGAAATTAAACTGAGAAAGCATTCTCCACCGGCGTGGCAGGGGGGTGGTGGGGATAGTTATTTATTTGTTTGCTTAAGACTTTTCAGAAATGGTCTAATCCTCTTTTGGCTAGTGGCCATCCCCGGCCGTGGGCCCCCAGTGCACGTCAGTGGGAAAGGTATGTCCTCCAGTAAGCACAATTACAAGAGCTTAGAGATGGGATGTTCAGGAGCCACCAGCATTTTCAACAACCCTCACTTCAGACTTGTCACACTGAGCTTCTATTTTGCACCTTGTCCTTGAGGAGAAGTACAGTGCAAGCCTGCTAGAAGGAATAGCCCTTGGGCAGAGAGGTAGGAAACTGAGCTGTGAACAACTGCTATGGCCAGAACCTTTCCAGGTGCTGAGAAGCCATCCATGCCTGCAGTCCTGCCAGCAACACTGCAGGTGTGGCCTGCTATCTGCATTTCATAGGTGAGGGATTTGAAGCCCATCCTGGTAAAGTGAATTGGGTAAAGCCACACAGCAACAAAGGAGGTGGTAGGTTCAGACTAGGTACAGAGCAGGTGCTTTGCCCTTCAGAGTAGCTTCCCCAGGACAGCAGGTAATGGGAAGAACCTCAATAAGGCTGTAGTTTAGATGCTATGGGGGCCACTCCTTTATCCCCTCACCCTCACCTTGCAAAGCATACTGCCCCATTTCCCAATGCCTGCCCCTGTATTTTCCGGCCTGATGGCTTTCTCTGGCCACCACAGGCAAAGCTAGAAGTGTCAGGAATCCATACCTCCCAGTAAATAGCCTTCAGTCACTGACATGGGGGAGTTGGGGTATAAATACCACAGCTCCCTCTCCCTTGGGTGAAAAAAGTTTGGGTCGCCTGACTACATTTATTCTCAGAGCTCCCTGCAGGCATGAGCCACACCTGGTTTCTAACACATTATTGGTTGTCTGGCTCCCCTTCCCTATCTCACTTCCCCCCTCATCTCAAGTCTGTCTCAGGTTTTGCTTCTGGGAGAATCCAAACTCAGATGTGTGGGATGGGCCCAGGGGAACTGACCTGACACCTGGGTCATTCCAGGCCAGGTCGATGTGAGCCCAGACCAAGGTTAAGACACAGTTATATTCATTCATTATTCATTCATTCAACAAACATTTATTGCATGCCTTGATGGGCCAGGCACTCTGCAAGGCACAAGGTTTCCAGTGAGAACAAAATAGAGATTGTGTCTGACCTCATGGAAATCACAGAGAGATGGCAAAATTCCATCAATAACCAATAAACAAATGAGAAATTGTGCAAGAACAGCACAAGTGCCTTGCAGAAATAAGAGGAGGGAACTCTGCTAGAGAATACTGGAGGAGGGGACATTTCTTCCCTAAAGAATGGGAAGGATCCAGGCTTGCGAGAGCAAGAGCATTCTCTGGGGAGGGCATAGCCCCTGCGGAGGTTCTGAACGTGGAGAAAAGATTCACAAGTAAGGAAGCCTCTTGTATTCAGAATAATGCTGAAGTGGGCTTTTAGGAATTGATGGACATTGAATAGGATTCTTTGGATGACAAATAATCGAAAACCTGATTCAACCTGGCTGAAGCATAAAAGAGAAAATATAGCCTTTAGGGATAGATGTAGTTCTGGACACAACCACAGTCAGGAATCCAACAGTCTTGGCGAGCTGCCTTTGCTCCTGTCTTCTTGGCTCACTCTCTCATGTTAACTCTGTTCTTAGACCAATTCTCCCCTCACAGCTACAGAATAGCCACCTAAATTCTGGCAAAAGGCCAGAGATTAACTCTTATTGGACCAGCTCAGGCATCTACCTATGTGGCTCACACCACACCAATTACTATGTCAGGGCAAAGTGATGCCCTGTCTTAGACCTGGGTCATGTGATCCTCCTCAGGGCTACCGAATGATGGCTTCTATTGGAAATCAATGCTTTCATCCAAAGAAGGGGAAATAATTGCTGAAAAGGGGGAAAACGTCTTCTAGAACGACCATGCCCCCATGGGAATGGCTGAAATTAAAGACTGACAGTATCAAGAGTTGACAAGAATATGAAACAACAGGAACTCTTGTGTGCTGTTGATAGAAGTCTAAAAGGGTACAACTACTGTATCACAAAGCACAATAAAGTGAGGTATGCCTGTACTTAGGAAAGATGCTTGGCATTTTCTACTAAAGCTAAACATACACATACAATATGACCCAGCAACCCAACTTCTGGGTATATATACCCAGCAGAAATGAGTGTTTATGTCCCCCCAAGAGTCATACTGTATTAGCCTGTTCTCACATTGCTGTAAAGAAATATCTGAAACTGGGTAATTTATAAATAAAAGATATTTAATTGGCTCATAGTTCTGCAGTCTGTACAGGAAACATGGCAGCATCTGCTTCTGGGGAGACCTCAGGAAACTTACAATCATGGTAGAAGGTGAAGAGGAAGCCAGCACTTTACATTACCAGAGCAGGAGAAAAGTGGGGGATTAGGTGAGGGGAGGTGCCACACACTTTTACAACCAGATCCTAGTGAGAACTTACGCACTATACAGTACCAAGGGGGGATGATGCTAAACCATTCATGAGAACTCTGCCCTTGTGATCTAATCACCTCCCACCTCCCTTGTGATCTAATGCCCCACCTCTAACACTGGGCATTACAATTGAACATGAGATTTGGGTGGGGACATAGATCCAAACCATATCACATGCCCAAGAATGTTCACAGCACCTTCATGTATAAAGCCAAAAAGTAGAAATGGCCCATATTTCCCTCGCCAGTAGAATGGATAAGTCCATCACATGAGATATAAAGAGTAATCTGCAGCAGTGAAGGAGAGGAAAGTAGAGCTGCCTGTATCAACGTGAGTGAACCTCACAGATGTAGTAGTGAAGGGAGACAGATACAAAGGAGTATTTACCGTGTAATCCGATTTACATAAAGGCTTAAGAACAGGCAGAACTAATATATGGTGAGAAAAGTTTGAATAGTGGCCACCTCTTCAGAGGCGCTGATGAGAAGGGGAAGCCTAACGGAATCTACAAGGGTGCTATATCTTTATCGGTGGTGGTCACCCGGTGGCAACACATGTAAAACCTGTAAACCAAAAATAAAATTCTAAGGCCTCACCGCAACCATCTGAATGGACCCCTCCTCTTGGCCAACGGCATTCCAGAGTCAACCTGAAAAACGAGTTCAGGACATGATGGAAGAGAGGATCGAACATGCCTCATCTACCCTCCAGCATTATCATCAATATAGACCTTAGTCTGATAAGAAACATTTACAATCTTTTCTCTCCGAAGCCTGCTACTTGGAGGCTTCAGCTGGATGATAAAGCCTTGGCCTTCACAACCCCTTACTGTAACCCACACATTCCTTTCTATTGATAATAACTCTTTCAACCAATTACCAAATAGAAAAATTTTAAAGCTACCTATGACCAGAAAGTGTCCCCCGTCGCACTTGAAATTGTACCCTCCTTCCAGATCAAACCAATGTAAATCTTACCTGTATTGATTGATGTATTATGTCTCCCTAAAATGTATAAAAGCAATCCACCCCCGACTGTCATGGACACATATCATCAGGACCTCCTGAGGCTGTTAACCTTGGCAAAATAAACTTTTTAAGTTGATTGAGACCTCTCTCAGGTAATTTTGGGCCCACAAACTTCATTGAGCTAGCTAAACACTTAAGACTTTTGTACTTAATATACGCACATTATACCTCAAGTTAACAGATTTTTAAATATTATTTTTAATGCTCCCAAGAGTATCATATATAGTTCTGTTGATTATCTTTTCTCTGGCTTTATTATATTATCCTTTATTTTCCCTTCATCCTGATTTCTTAATCTATTTATCTTTATCCTATTATATTGTGTCTCTGTAAACTATCTCAAACTCATTTGCAATGAGAGAAGTTAAGAATTTAAGGGAAAAAAAGTTTGAATAGGGGTCTGCTTTTTTAACTTAATGAAAGTGATTCTTTTTTATTGTCTTAGCTTCGTTGCTTTCAGTCCTAAATCAAGATTTTTCTCTGTCTGCCAATTTGCAAATGGACCAATTTCTACCAATTGGCCTTAACATATACAAATCAGTCTCATAAATAAAAACAAAAGTTTTCCAGCCGACACAGCTTTGGTTTCCCATCTTCAGACCCCTACCCCATGCTGTTCTTCTGGGAGTAAAACAAGAAAGTTATCGTCCTCTTCGACGCAGCATAAATTGTCATCTTTCCCTGGTTAAGCCTCAGATGCTTACTGCCAAAAGCAGGCCTCTGATTCATTCCACTGAGATTCCAGAGTAATCTGCCTCGCGGCTGCAACCAAAGATACCTTCAGCAGACCCCATTATAAATTAACGTTTAATCTTGGCCCAGAGAATGCTGGAGCTGAAACAGCCCACGGGGGTGGCTGAGCCCACCCGTGTGAAGCCCAGGAAGGAGCCCCATCCCTGCCCTGAGCCCCATGGACCCACCACAGTCCAGGGATGGATGCAATTTCCAGGTGCCTGGGCACGGGGCTCTGCTGCTGGTGCCACGTGATTGTGCACAGCCTCTGTGAGCCTCGGTGTCCTTCCCACTCTGCTCCCATAGCAGGAGATACAGGCTATAGGGCTGATGGACTCAACGATCTTTGCATCTTGATCCCTCAGGATTGCAAAACCCTGAGCACAGAGACTGTGTTGTAATCTTCAGTGCAGTGCAGTGCACACAGCAGGGACTAAGCCAATGCTTGTCAAGTGACTAAATAAGGACACGAGACACCACTGAGCAGTAGGATATGGGCTCTGAGGGAGGGGAAAGACCCAAATGTGGCAATGGGTTCAAGGCTTGAGTAACTGATCAGAGACGGTGGTGCCATTCTCCAAGGTAAGCCCCTAGGAGAAGGCAGAAGCATGAAGATGGGAGTCACATTTCATGATTTGCCTGCACCTCCCCACAAGCCAGCACCAGCAGAGGGAGATTCTGGTCTTTGTAACATGCTCAGAACAGTCCCTAACTCAATTGCTAACTCAGTCGCTCCTCATGGGCATAATAGACCCCATTGTTTCCAAGGGCAGGGTCCTAGCCTTACCGACAGGGAAAATCATCTTTTCTCAAGATGGAAATAGACCATGGAATCACCAAAGCCAAGTGGCACACATCTCTGAAAGATGGATCACAGGAAGAGGGGCTGCCAGCCTGCCATTGGGGCTGGGAGTGGGGTGGGGATTGAGGTGAGAGCTCAGGTTACAGTGGGGCATGTTCGCCAATGCTGAGCTCAGGGGACTCGCGAGAGGCTAAGCAGAAAAGAGCACCAGCACCCACCCAGGTTAGGGCTGCTACACATCTCCCAACTCCAGAGCTCAGGATACCCACGGATGACTCCCTTGCTGTGCCCTGAATCCATTACCAGAAAGAGGGGTAAAGTTTCACACTGAGAGGCTTGGAGAGGGAACTGGATGGGGCTCAGACAGGGCAGTGAGGCAGGGGTGGGGCGGGGGTCCCCTCCCAGAAGGCTCAAGGCCTGAGCAACACAAGGGAAAACCCAAGTGGGACCCGTCTTGAGTGTCACCCCTAACAGGATGTAATCCTCTGTGACCCCAAGGGATTGCCCTGACCCAAGTAAGAGTGCTACACAAGCCTGCGTACACTGGGTGATGCTTCCCAGGCAGGGGGATCAGGGAAGGGTGGATTCTGCCCTGCGGCTTCCCAGATTGTCACAGAGGAAAGGTCCTGAGCTGTGGGTGGGGAGTGGACAGGAGCTGCAGAGTGACTGGCAGCAGCCAGGAGCCATGCTGGATATGGACCCTTAGAGAAAGGGCCGCGTGAAATCCAGCACTCTCCACACTGCCCCTGTGCCACAATGGGCACCACCCACTGTGCTTATTGAAGCTCTTCATCCTCATGGTGACCCTATGAGGCATTTTATTATTACCATTATATCCTCATTTTGCTGATAAGGAGCCAGGAGGTAAAAATCAACTTCTCAAAACCTCTAAACTAGAAAATAGCAGGGTCAGGCTTTGAATCCAGGGAGGTGGACTCCAGAGACCCTGCACCTAACCTCAGTACCCCCACTTCTGTGGCAAGCCATGACATCACACCCAATTTGCAAAGCTGCCCCAGGCGACTGGAGGCAGGACCCTCAGCCACCCCAGCCCCCACCCGTGCCAGCTCAGAGCCTCAGGGGGAAAAGGAGCTCAGTTCTCGCCAGTGTCCTCCGGTGCTGATTCTGAACCCTTTATTGAGGAATTCGTATGGCCTTTTGCCATGAATTTTGTGATCTACTCAGCCAGTCCCCAGAAAGGCAAAACTTCCCTTATGATATCATAAGATCTATATATTACAACTATGAATAATAATAATACTTCACGTGAGTTCAGCTCTTGACAATTTATGGAATTTTCTCCTCCCCAAATGCAATTGGCTCTCACAGCAACCAGGCACAGACGTTACAGTCCCTTTCAGAGATGAGGAAACTGAGGCTGAGAGAAATTCACTGACTTGCCCAGTCTTGCACAGAGGACATCAGACTTTTCATCAGGAACATCTAACCTCAAATCCTAGGCAAGTATTGCCTCATGCCTGCAAGACTTTCTGATTTGGAGATAAAATTATTTAAAATTTAAAAAAAATTATGGGTACGAAGCAGCTTGATAATTTTAATAGAAGGAACCTTTCCCAAACTGTAAGTTATTCACTTTCCAACACAGGATCATAAGTGGTTTTGCTATTTGTATATGATTCTCTGTGGTGAAATCTGTTATAGGTTACACTTGCAAGGTCTACAGTACAGGAGGGGGAGGTGGGAAAAGCCCATTCCCTGCCACTAAGCCCAGTCCTCAGAGAGATTTGCCCAGGATTTGCTCTAGGTTACCACAAAGTAAAAGGAGTCCTTCCTACCATCTTGCAATTGCAGATTGCTGGGCAACTGAGCCATGAAAAACAATCCTACCCATGTTCCTCCACTGGCCTCAGAGAAGAAATCCTGAAAGCAAATTGTTGTGGTGGAAAGACTGTTGTCTGCATGCCAAGGAGTTCTTTCTGGGGAATGGGAGCAGTCCTATGCTTCCTAAGAAAGTATCCACAGAATTCATACATTTCTAGGTTAGCTTCGGTGCAAAGAATCATCTCCTTTCCCGGTTCTGATGGACGCTTGTGAGGTTGGTGACCATGGATGTGTTACTGAAGTTCTCTGTGCCTCAGTTTCCTCATATAAAATAGGGCATCAGGACCCACTTCCTCAGGTGGTTTGAGGATATGTAGATATGTATTAGTCTGTTCTCATATTGCCATAAAAAGTACTTGAGACTGGGTAATTTATAAAGAAAGAAGGTTTAACTGTCTCATGGTTCTGCAGGCTGTCCAGGAAGTATGGTGATTCTGCTTCTGGGGAGGCCTCAGGGAGCTTTTACTCATGGTAGAAGGCAAACCAGGAGCAGGTGTCTTCATGTGGCTGGAACAGGAGGAAGAGAGATTGAAGATGTTCTACATGCTTTTAAATAACCAGATCTTGTGATAACTCACTCACTGTCATGAAAACAGTACCAAGGGGATGGTGCTAAGGCATTCATGAAGAGTCTAACCCCATGATCCGGTCACCTCCCACCAGGGCCCACCTTCAACACTGGGGATTACAATTGGACATGAGATTTGGGTGGGGCACACATCAAAACCATATCAAGATATAATAGAGGTTAAACATCCAGCCAGCCTCATCCTGACACATGGCAGACACTTGATAAATGTCACCTTCCCGACCTTCCAAAGCACACACCCCCTCCTTCACCACCCCCCCCAGAGAACACCCTTGACTCCAGAAAGAGGAGTAAGAACTCCCAAAGTTGTAAACATATGGGTGCTTGTTTAGAGATGGAAAGTGAAATGCTGCTTCAAACCTAAGCTGCTTCCTGGGAAAAGCCAGAAGGTAAACAAGAAGAAACCACTGCTCAAGCTCTGTCACCTACAGCATGGGGGACTCAGATAAAACTTCTGCTATTTTTGTGTATGCTGGAAAGTGAGGGGAAGAAGTCGTCCCTTATTAATTTTTTTGTGGCAACCTGTATTCTTTGTTTTACCAACTCAGTGCACAGTGGACACCCCTGAACTTTGCCAGTCAGTCACCAAAGGCTTTTGTGTCCAACTAGCAGAAGCTCTTTTCTCCCTGAGGTCACCTTTACACACACCTGAACCCACCCTGCACCTGTATCATAATTGTTTGAAATACTTAGAGGCTTGCTTAGTCTAGAAAGGGTCATTCCTGCCTCTGAGGTTCACTTGGAGAAGCGGAGTCTGATCTATTTACTGCTGTCATTGCCTTGCGTGGCCACAGGTGTCACTGTTGAAGACAAGCTCTGTGCAGCTTGCCTAAAATACTTGCTCCTGCTGCTGGGCTGCACCTACTTATGGAGGCTACTATGCTGCCTCACTCTAGGCACCAACAATACAAGTCTTGCAGTTCACATTCCCATATCTTTTGCTTAGCTATTATTCCCTCAAACACACCACTTGTGAGGGTGACTGGGTCCAAAATAATTTTCTGAATAGATCTCAACTTCTGCCCAAACCAGCAACTTCCCTGTGAACACTCTGTGATGGTTCATTTTATACAACAGTTTGGCTGGGCCATAGTACCCAGATTTTGGTCAAACATTTTTCTGAATGTTTCTATGAGGGTGTTTGGGGATGATGTTGACATCTAAGTTGGTGGACTTTGAGTAAAGCACATTGCTGTCTGTAATGTGAGTGGTCTTCATCCAATCAGTTGAAGGCCTGAATAAAACACGAAATTAACCTCCCTACCAAGCAAGAGGGAATTGTGACAGCAGATGGTCTTCAAATTCAAACTGCAACATTGGCTCTTTCCTGGGTCTCCAGCTGCAGGCCCACCCAGCAAATTTTAGATTTGCCAGCCTCCATAATTATGATTATGTGAGTTAGTGCTTTAAAATAAATCTCTCTCACTCGCTCACTATTTCTCTTTCTCTGCATGCGCGCGCGCACGCACACACACACACACACATCCTATTGGTACTGTGTATCTGGAGAACCCTCCAACCCTATATTGAGACTTCGATCTGACTCTCCTGACTGTCACACAAGTTCTCCTTCAGCCTCTGAAGCTTTCTCTGCCTGCAGATCATAACCAGGTGACCTCCATCTTTCCTGACAGTAGACTGAGTCCCTGGGTTTTGTATGCAAGATGGTAAGTTCCACTCCATTGTCTAAAAATGAAGGTCCATTTGCCTTATACTGCACTGACAAACCAAGAGAGACCCCCAAAGGATTCTTTCCTGGACAAAGACGATCTGCTCTGAGATGAATGGCCCACCTCCTAGGAGCCAAGAATCCCAGATTAGCTTCTAGTAACCAGAAGCAATCACAGACAGATCAGTTTTGGGCCTGCTAAAAGCACTTTGCATAAATTTTCTCACCTGATTGAATTCTCTGCTCACCCTGGGAGGTGGGTGTTTTACATACACAATGAGAACACCAAGGTGAGTCACTTCTCTAAAGTCACATAGCCGGTTAATGGCAAAGTTAATATGCCCCTTATAATCTGTAATAATGTTTTAATAAAAGTGTTATTTCTTAATAGAAAAGTAAAGTTGGATTTGTGCCTTAATCCTCAGCCTATCTTAGCTAACTTAAGATGAGACTACACTCTAAACTTTTAAAACCATTTTTGGAATGATCAGCCAAGAACAAAACGGCTTCTAGGGAGTGTGCTTAGCAATGCCAAGCTATTAACTTCCAGCAGAAGTCAACCATGATACTAAAATGGAAGTTTGATAATATCTATTATTTATCATATTGTTCCCCCATCATCTCTTTATGATAAATGGATGGACGCCCAGAAATCCTAATTGCTATGCTTCTTCCAGATGGGAAAAGTAATAATTTTCTCTGTTCTGCCTTTTTTCTATTTGAATGAAGTTTATGATGAACTCTGAGTTGACGCCATCTGGTTCTTATGGGAAAGCAGAAAGTTCTGACTGTGTTCCAAATCTTTGGGATCAGTCTGCCATGAACTAGATATAGGACATGAGGAAGGTCACTCATCTTTCTATCATTAAAAACAAGAGGCAGCTCTAAAGTCCCTTCCAAGTCTGATGGTCCATCTGCCTCTGGTTCTGCAGATACCCCTTCAGGGTTCAGCTAGGGGCAAACAGCTGCTCTGGAGAGATGGAGGCCCTGACACAGTCCAATATGGGTAACACCTTCACAGTCAGAGCATTTACAAGGCCCAGATGCTGATCCTGGCTCTACCGCCATTGGCTACAAAATCTTGGACAACTCATTTAACATCTTGGCATTTCCTTATCTGCGTTTTCCACATTGGTAAGGTAGAGATGATAATGCTGGCCTGAAGCCTACCATTAAAAAATATGAAACAGCTTCTTTTAAAAGGCCATAAAGCTATAAGGCAGAGCGCTTCACCAAAAGAAGCACTTGGAAACAAGTTTGCCTGGCCACCAAGTCCTCAACCATTGCAGGGTTTCTATGCAAACACTGCCCTCCCAACACACATCGACTCCAGGCTGCTGAGGGTGACTCCTCTGTAAGGGTCCTCAGCTCCCCGAGGAGCTGCACCAGTTTCTGCATCCCAGATTCAAGAGGGGTTCATAGGATTAGCCAGAGAAGGGGAGAGTCACAGAGGGACAGTTGTGTGAGGTCTTGAGCCTCTACCCTGGCTACCATGGCTCCTCTCGCCTGTGTCTGGTGCACAGTTCTTGAAACCCAGAATGTTTATTTTCTAGGAGCTTGGGGAGTTCATTTCTCACAGACCCAAGAAGTATAAAACTGGAGGATTTCTAAGATCCATTTTCCACATAGATGTATATCTTCAAAATGCCATGCCCCACACATCTTACAAGCTCCTAGAGAGAGGGAAATGGAGTGGAAAGGGAGAGCTTTATGGCCTGTAGTACCTGGGTAGCTGTGTCCAGGACAGCATAGCCCCTGGTCTTCCAAACAACCGTCCCTGTAGCAGAGAAGCAAGAAAACCAGCACAACATGTGCTCCCACCTCTGTAGCTGGTTCTTCTCTGAGCCCTAGAGTAGGTATCCCCAGCCCCTGAATTGCGGACTGTTGCCAGTCCCTGGCCTGTCAGGAGCTGGGTTGCAGAGCAGGCAGTGATCAGCGGGCCAGTGAGTCTTACTGCCTGAGCTCTGACACCAGTCAGATGAGCAGCAGCATTAGATTCTCATAGGTGCACGAACCCTATTGTGAACTGTGCACATGAGGGACCTAGGGTCTGAGCTCCTTTTGAGAATCTAATGCCTGATGATCTGAGATGGAACAGTTTTGTCCTGAAACCAGTCTTCTCTGGTCTGTAGAAAAATTGTCTGTCAAGAAACCAGTCCCTGATGCCAAAAAAGTTAGGGAAAACTGCCCTAGAGGAGAGAACTTGTTTGAAGGATAGGATAGTTATCTTTAAAGTTGGGGAAAAGAGTTGGGACACTCATCTAAAGTTTCCTCTCCTTTCCTCCCTGTCTCCTCAGGCATGGCCAAGGTAAGCACTAGCCAGTGGGACTCTGGTGGTCCACAAGGAAGTCTATGCTAAACATGGATGTTTACAAAGGCAGATTTGCAAAAATGAAAAACATTAGTCTACACAAATGGTTGCCCCTACTGTTCTGTGGACTGATTACCAATGACAGTTGTTATTGTATAGCCCATAGATTTTGCACATAGGCAATGAAAGCCAAGATATAGCAGGGACCCAGGGGTTAACTCCAGTATGACCCAGTTTCTGGCTTGAACAACTGGGTAGATGGTGTCACATCTCAGATGGGGAGCCCTGGAGGAGGAGCACTAGCCCAGGGATCATGGGAGGAAGACCTGAGTTCAGTTTGGGACTTTTAAAGTCTAACCATCCAGGCCAATTCCTAAGAGAAAGGTATTCAATATTCCGTGTCTACGGAGCACAAGATACACTTCTGGACATGGAGGATTCATTGACAACGCAATACTCATATGGGTGATACAGCGGCCTTGGAACTTATATCACCCCCAAGCGGTGGGAAAAGGATTTGGTAGTAAGATGAGAATCCAGAGTTTGGGCCACAGGCACTGGGCCCCACAGAGGCTGTGTTTTAAAGCAGGAGTGACTGAGTTACCTGGAACTGGCAAAAATACATTTATCCCCAATAAAAAAAAAACTGGGAGAGTCATAAGACAAACTGAGGTCAATGGAAAAAAAAACTTCTGTTAAATTGCGCTTATCACTACAAGGGAAAGAGAAAGAGAGAGAGAGGAAGAAAGAGGGACAGGTCAAGAAAGTCACTTAAATATTGCCACTAAAGTGGAGGTAAAAAATATCCTGCTTTCTCATTCCACAAAGGAGTAAAATGAGAAAATGGAGGCAAAGACACTTTGCAAATTCAAAAATCCATCCCTCAGTGGTAAAATACTGTAACTTCTTATTTAAGATATAATATCTTTAAAATATGTATATTTTATTTCAAAGTATAAAATAGCTTGTAGACCCTTATAGAAAGTAGTTTAGTTATCAGTTCATCTCTAGGGCAGTAGTCTCCATGTTTTTTTGGATCTGGTCCTCATTTAGTAAAACAAATTCTCACCATTAATATGTATTGATTATTTCCTTTATAAATTCAATACATGTCTTATTATTATTGGCTTATATCCCAAGGTACGATAAGCCATGCAGGGCAAAACTTCAGCCAAAACTACAGAAGCAGTAGAAAGATCAGTGGTTCCCAGGAGTTGGGGATGAGGAGAGCGAGGGATGAGCGGATGGTGCCCTGGAGGGTCTTAAGGCAGTGAAATGATTCTGTATGGCACTCTCACGGGGGATCCCTATCATTATACATCTGTCCACACCTATAGAATGCACAACACAAGTCATAAACCCACATGTAAACTATGTTCTTTAAGTTACAATAAAGTAGCAATATTGGCTGTTGTCAGTTGTAACAAATGCATCAAGTGAATGCAGGACACTGACAATAAGAACTTTTGGGAGTGGAGGGGAGGGGCTATGGGAGCTCTGTACTTTCCATATTCAATTTTCCTAAAAACCTAAAACTGCTCTAAAGCATAAAGCCTGTTATTTAAAAAAAAAAAAAAAAAAAAAAAAAAAAAAAAGTTTGGCTGATCAGTAATTTTGGTCAAGAACTTCACGTTGTTTTAAAACATGTCAAGCCCCCTTAAAATGTGTTTTCAGCAACCCCAGTTCATGAATGTGACCATCCGTGCTCATCTGAAGGCAAAGTAGGCCAGTCTAATCCGGGTGAAAATCTATAGGCCAACTCCATTTGGACATCGTGAAAATCCATTTCTCAGAATCCCTTCTACCCCAAAGTGAATTTGATATGCCTTCCTTTCATCACCTGTGGGGTTATTCTAAGGGGGTGGTCTCCCGGTTCTTTTTGTTATTTCTGGAGTTTGAAATAAGCTCAGTGTGGTTATGGAGGAGAGGAAGGTACATGAAAGCTTCATAGATTTCATGTTCCAGAATTCAAATATTTCAAAATCAATTATTCGGCTTTTTGGTGGAATCTTCAAAACATGTCCTCTAAGTCATAACAGAGGCTCCTGCAGGGCCAGGAATGGGAGCCACCTCTTGGTTGTCATCAGATGCGACTCACAAGCTCACAGCTGGTGCATCTGCCTGGGGGCACACCCCTAGACACTGTCTTTACTTGTGTGACACGCTGTCCTCTCCCTTTTTTCCTCCTTTAATCACCCTCCAAACACTGGAAAGAGATTCACTTCCAAACCACTCCCACAACCACTACCCTTCCCTCCCCTGTTCTGTCCCCGGGGACACTCACAGGCACAAATCTGTCCAGATGCCAGTGAGAAGAGGCAGTCGGTCTCCAGGTACAGTCCTGAGTGCTTCCATTTATTGTGTTGTTTACTTATCAAACAATCTGAAGAGGTGTGTATCATGATCACCCCATTTTCCAGATGAGGATGCTGAAGCTGGAGATGCTAAGCTGTGCTATGCTTTAGACACAAGTAGCAAGTGTTTGTGACGTGCCTGCTTGAAGCTCTGCACTGTGTTGGTAGAAGGGAGAGGGCTCAGGCTTGGAGACAGGCAGACCTGGGCTCTAATCCGGACCCTGGCCAGGGATGAGAGCAGTGCTCACCTATAACCTCCCTCCCAATGTGCCAACCATTAACCCACTTTTGTTGAGCGCCCACCCTATACCTGGAGCTGTTCTGAAGGATTGGGGTGTGTCAGTCTTTGAGGAGTTTATATTCTTGTGGAACGAAACAGACAATAGCCAACATACAACAGCAAAAAATAAGAAGTTGTGTATGATGTATTGAGTGCTCCTGGCGTGTAACCTGGGCAGTTGCACCAGGCCCCATGCACAGAAGGGACCCCAGGTTGGTTTAATGCTCTGCTGTCTCTATCTCGAAATTCTAAATTACGTTTGAAGAGGGGACTCTGTATTTTCATTCTGCCCGGGGCCCTGCCAATTATGGAATCTGTCCCGGCTCCAGGAGGGGAGAGAAATGACAGTGACGTAGGGGGATTGGGAGGCCTGGGAGAAGAGTGGGGGTGGCCTGCAGTGGGAAGAGATGGTCCAGCGGGCCTGCTTCAGGAGGCAATGAGGGGCTGTGCTCAGTTCCCAGGGCTGCTGCATCACAGGACCACACCGGACGCCTTCAGACATCACAGATTCTCTTCCTCCCCATTCTGGAGGCCGGGTGGCAGCAGAGTGGATTCCTTCTGCAGACTGCAGGGGAACCTGCTCCAGGCTCTCCCCCAGCTCTGATGGCTGCTGTCAGTGTCAGCCTCCTCCTTCCTATGGTGTCCTCCCCATGTGTCTCTATGTCCCTGAGTCTCCACACAGCCTTCTTATAAAGACACCACCTGATATGGTTTGGATGTGTGTCCTCTCCAAGTCTCATGCTGAAATGTGATCCCCAGTGTTGGAGGTGGGGCCTGGTGGGAGGTGACTGGCTCATGGGGGTGGATCCCTCACCAATGGCTCAGTGCCATTCCCTTGGTGATGAGTGAATTCGCGTTCTATTCGCTCATGCGAGAGCTGGTTATTTAAAGGAACCCAGCATCTCTCTCTCGCCCCGTCTCTTGCCATGTGGCACGCCTACTTCCACTTCACCTTCTGCCAAGATTGGATGCCTCCTGAGGTCCTCACCAGAAGCAAGTGCCAATGCCATCCTTCTTGTAAAGTCTGCAGAATCCTCAGTCAAATAAACCTCTTAATAAATTACCTAACCTCAGGTATTCCTTTATGCCAACGCAACATGGACTAAGACACCAGTCTACTCCAGTATGACCTCCTCGTAACTTGGTTATGTCTGCAAAGACCCTATTTCCAGATGAGGTTGCGTTCATAGACACCAAGGATTAGGACGTCAATGTATCATTTGAGAAGGGACACACTGCAGCCCCCATCAGGGGTGAGCCCCATAGCTATCAGGGAAGGTGCTCTCAGCAGAGGGAAACAGTAGTACAGAGGCCCTGCATGTGCAGCCACAGGTGAGCATGCTTGCAGAAGCGCAGAGCCCAGAGCAGAGTGAGTGAGGGGAGGGTACAAGTGGAGGAAGCCAGAGCCAGGCATTTTCTGCATAATCCCACTGTGAAGCAGCTGTTATTGTTCCTATTTTATTGATTAGGAAACTGGAGTTCAAACCAGTCAATTAAGTAACAGACACACCCTGTGGTACACCCCAAAGGCCACAGGAGAGTTCAGAGGAACCCAGGGATAACACCTGGGCATCAATGATTGCCTGCCGTGGGTTTGTGGAACATGGGCTGAGTGAGGACAAAAGGAGAGCCATCCCATGAGTTATCCTTCACGGGTGAGCCAACTCTGCCTGGTACACAGCTGGGGTGGAGGAGATGCTGGGACATGGAGGAAGAACTGTGCAGTCAGCACATTCCGTCAGCTAGACCTGCTACATTCCGGTGACCGTGTACACACTGGGAACCCATTCCACAGTGCCAAATGATTCATTAGTCATTTGATTCAACCAATTGATACTTCCTGAATGCCTTATCTGTGGCAGGCCTGGTTCTGAACAGAGAAACATAAACAGGTTCTTTCCTCAAGGTGGGAGAGATAAATTAAGAGATAATGCTGTGAGCTAAACGTTATGGCAGAGAAGAACCCATTCGCCAGCAGATCAGAGGAGAAGCCCCTGCCACTAATGTTGCATGGGGACATGGGGACATGGGGACAGGGGCAAGGAGTTAGGGAAGATTTCCAAAAAGAAGGAAGCCCAGCTGGATCCTGAAGGAGGAGCGGAAGTTCACCAAGAGGAGAAGCTGGAGAAAGGACGCACCTGCTGTTGCCTGTGGACGGGGAGCAGGTGGAGCCCAGGGGCCACAGTGGTGACCCAGCATTAGCTTACCCTCTGTTGGCTTCTCCTTCCCTATCTCATCTTCTCCTCCCTCAGCTGTTCTCTGTGGAAGAAACAGCTGGAGCAAAGGTGTGCAGACCCAAAAGTCACAAGATCTGGCCACACTCTGTCTGCTGTGCTGCATGAGTTGTACATGTGAATATGTGTTTCTGTTTCCTAGTCAGGAGTTTCATGTGGCAAGAGGCCGAGCTGGTGCACAGCTCTGTCCTAGCACTGAATCCAAGGCCAGGTACATAGTAAAAACTTCTTGATGTGTGTCAGATTATCCACTCTTGGATAGAATCCTGGAGGTTTATCTAGAAGGGAAACGCAAGAGGCTAGTACCTTTTTCAGGTTGTAGACAGAGGATACCCGTCAAATGCCTTAACAGTTCGTGCATGCAATCTGGTCTCAACTGTGGAGTGAATCCCACCGGCTGCCCACCCACCTCCCCCGGGGTGGATGTTTTATTCTGGGTCACTGTTCCTCATCTGAAATAGGGATGATGGAGAAGCCAACAGAGGGTGTGTCACCACTGTGGCACCTGCGCTTAGTCCTGATGAGGACCCTCTAAGGAATAGAGTGGAACCTACTTAGAGTAGAACCTCATAGCGGTGATGCAGGAATGGCATGTGAGAAAACGCTTAGCACAGCTCTCAAGAGATTATGTTTACTGTGCAAACTGACAAGCAAAATAAGCCAGTCCAGAGAGAGAAAAGGAGAAATAGACTATGAATTCGACCTACCAAGTGGAGCCATAGACAGAGAGTATGACCCAGGGGTTCTTAATTTCCTGGATGTCATGAGTTCTTTAACAGCCTGTGTAAGCCAAGGGATTCTTCTCGGGGGGATAAAAAAGGTAACATATAAAATAAAATGGACTGGGCATGGTGGCTCACGCCTGTAATCCCAACACTTTGGGAGGCCAAGGTGGGCAGATCACCTGAGGTCAGGAGTTTGAGACCAGTCTGGCCAACATGGTGAAACCCCATCTCTATTAGAAATACAAAAAATTAGCCAGGCGTGGTGGCGGGCACCTGTAATCCCAGCTACTCGGGAGGCTGAAGAGGAAGAATGGCGTGAACCAGGGAGGTGGAGGTTGCAGTGAGCTGAGATTGTGCCACTGCACTCCAACCTGGGTGACAGAGTGAGATTCTGTCTCAAAAACAAATTAATTAATTAAAATAAAAGAAAGAGGATTATCAAGGAAAGCAATTATACTAAGATACCATTATCAAAATATTTAAAAATACATTTGCGAAATAGTATGTGCTGCTTTCTTCACCACACTAGAAGACACAAAGACACTATCCGGCATCAGATCTAAGGTGCTCATTCTGAGGCAGCGATGGGCACAAGTGGTCATAACCATGTGATGTGAAATATCTGTGATTTCTATTTGTGACGAATTCACAGGTGTTGCTAGTATTGCTCTGGTTTGTCATCTATAGTCATTAAGTGGAGGAAATGCTAAATTTCAATTCAAGATTAATAAAACTAAAGATGCAATCCTTTTCATTCAAGTTTAAGAGTTCTCCTGAATTCCAGATATAACCCTTGAGCATCTGTAGCTCCAGGCTGGAAACCCTTGCTCATCCCGTTCTGAGAGCAGGTGCTTCTGCCTGTTGTTTGCGTGAGATATCTTTCCCTTCCCCATCATCCCAATAAATCCCCCTTTGATGCTAGAGGGAGCCTGCGGGTCTCTGTTACTTGCAATCAGAAGAAACTGGTTTAAATCTCTGTCTATATTTCTACCCTTGCAGGGGCATTGGCAGTTGTCAAACATCAGTTTGCATTCTCCTTCCAGCTTGTGAGCATCAGGATGGTTTCTTTCTGTGCTGGTCCATGGGTACCTACGAAGTCAGGGAAGAGCCTAGCATGAGCAAAGTCCTCCTGTGGCCAGGCATTAGGCCGGAGGACTTATCATAGCCCTGCCAAGCAAGTGGCCTATTTTGCAGATGAGAAAATTTAAGACCCAGAAATGCCAGGAGACTTGCCTAAAGCCACACAAGTGAAAGGAGTGAAGCCAGGGCTCAGTTTCAGGTCTGACTCAAAGTCTATACACTCTCATCCCTTATATCATTGGAACAAAAGGACTTGACACTGTGTATGTTTTTTATATTAAAGTATGTGAAAAAAGTATGTGACTCCATTTAGAAAATGGGAACTGCCCATCATTTTGTAATAATTGTATTGTATTGGGGGAAAATGATACATACTCAACAATCTCTGAATTTGAACACTTCAACAGGTTGCTATAGATAAAATACACACACAACACATGCACATACAATGCACACACAACACACACACACACAACGGAGAAGGACTTGTGAAGATGAAGGGAGAGATTAGAGTGACTGAGCTACAAAACAAGGGACCCCAGCACTGCCAGCCGCCATCAGAAACTGGGAGAGACAAGGAACAAGCTCTCACTGTAGCCTTCACGGGAGTGCAGCCCTGCCAACCCCTTAATTTGAACTTCTGGACTCCAGAACCAAGAGAACAAATTTCTGCTGTTTTATTATTTGTTAATTTGTTAAGGCAGTTTTGTGATAATTTGTTAAGGCAGCCACAGAAAATTGATCCTGACCCCAACAAATGAAAATTCGAACCCACTTTCTCCCCACTGAGCAGAACAGAGGCTTCTGCTCTTCGCAGATTTGAGGGTTCAACATGCTTCCCCCATTGGAACCACTTAATCATCTGTCCACGGCGCAAGGGCTACATCAGCCTTGTACATCCCATATCCCCAGATGTGATGAATATTTATTGAATTGCGTTATACACCCTTATCACTAATCACTTGGGGTTCAGGTGTCAAATTCATGGATTAAGATCTCAGCTCCTACACTCACTATAGCTTGGTAACTGTGGCCCACTGGTCTCTGACTAGTCTCCACTGACTCCCCTGTTTCCAGGAGGATAGTTATGACCTCATAGAGTTGTCAAGGGCCTTCAGTGAAGTTCAGGGAAAGTTCCTAAAGAAGTGGCCACTGCTTAATAGAAGCTCAAAATCTCTTTGTTCTAGCCAGGCATGGTGACTTACACCTATAAATATTGGGAGGCCGAGGCAGGCAGATTACTGGAAGTCAGAAGTTCAAGACCAGCCTGGCCAACATGGCGAAATCCCATCTTTACTAACAATACAAAAATTAACTTGGTGTGTTGGCACATGCTTGTAATTCCAGCTACTCAGGAGGCTGAGGCACGAGAGTTGCTTGAACCTGGGAGGCGGAGGTTATAGCGAGCCGAGATCACGCCACTGCACTCCAGCCTGGACAACAGAAATAGACTCCATCTCAAAAAAAACAAAACAAAAACAAAAGAAAAACCACTTTGCTCTTTTCATCAATAATTATAATTATAAAAGGAAGGAAATTACTTTGTTATTAATAGTAGAAGAAAATACTTCTAACAGAATTAGAATAGAATTATTCCTCTATAAATATAAAAAGAAGGAAAATGATTGTATTATTAATAGTAGAAGAAAATCAGGGTGAATACTGGAAAACTGAGTTTGTTTTTCTTTTTTTTATTATTATTATACTTTATGTGCTAGGGTACATGTGCACAACTTGCAGGTTTGTTACATATGTATACATGTGCCATGTTGGTGTGCTGCACCCATTAACTCGTCATTTACATTAGGTATATCTCCTAATGCTATCCCTCCCCACTCCCCCACCCCACAACAGGGCCCGGTGTATGATGTTCCCCTTACTGTGTCCAAGTGCTCTCATTGTTCAATTCCCACCTATGATTGAGAACATGCGGTGTTTGATTTTCTGTTCTTGTGATAGTTTGCTGAAAATGATGGTTTCCAGCTGCATCCATGTCCCTACAAAGGACACGACTGAGTTTGTTTTTCTAAAAAAAAAGTGTTTATTTACTTTATAACGCTAGACTCTTCAAATATATAATCAGATATACAGGTTAATGTAATAACCACCTATGTTCCCACTACCTAAATTTAACAAATATTAATAATCTAGTATATTTGCTGCTGATTTTTCATAATGTTCCTGTGTTGTGTTTTTCTTGTTTATAGGATTTCTAGATATTTCTCAGTGATAATTTGTGCCTTGTCTTTCTCTCTCTCTCTTGTTTTTTTGGTGTTAGGATCTGGCAACATTGCCCAGGCTGGTCTCAGAACTCCTGGCCTCAAGCGATCCTCCCACCTCAGACTTGCAAAGCACTGATATTACACTGTCATCCTTTTTTTTTAAAAATCAGTCTTATAAGAGCATTATCAATTTTATCGGCCTCTTCAAATCTCAAACCCTTGGCTTTATTGATGCTATTGCACATTTCTTTCCTTATGTAGTAATTATGACTCCCATCTCTATTATTTCCTCCCTTTGGCATTATTCGTGTTTATTTTGTCCATTGTATAACTGCTGTGGTCTGATGTTTGTGTCCTCCCAAAGCTCATGTGTTGAACTCCTAACTCCCAAGGCAATAGTATTTGGAGGCGGGGCCTTTGGAAGGTGATTAGGTCATCAGAGTAGTACCCCTCATGAATGGGATTAGTGCCCTCGTAAAAGAAACCCCAAAGAGCTCATTGGTTGCTTCCGTCATACAAACACAACAAGAAGGCATGTCTACAAAGGAAGCCGGGCTTCACCAGGCACTGAATCTGCCAGCACCTTGACCTTAGACTTCCCGGCCTCCAGAACTATGAGAAATAAGTTTCTCTTGTTTATAAGCCATCCAGTCTATGGTATATTGTGATAGCATCCCAAATGGACGAAGGAACTAACTTTCTTAGACAAATACTATTGCACAATAGGGTCTCTCTAAGATCTAGGTACAGAATGGGCCTGTAGGATCAGTCCCTGTAAGGGAGGGAAACAACCAGGATGGGGCAGAGGGAGAAGTTGAACTGCAATGCAGACCCAACAAGGGCCTCTGCTAAGCCCAAAGGGTCAAGCACTGGTACTGGGATATGCCATCTGGTTTAAGGGGTGTTCTGTATCTTCTGACATTCTTTATTTGTCCATGTGGCATCTGTTAGTCACAGGCCAAACTTGTAGCTGAGTTGTTTCCTGCTGCCCTGAGATTCAGAGCTCATTCTGAACCACTTCTCTATCTAACTCACACACCAGTCAATATTTCCCTGCCCTAAATCAACCCAGGGCTGGGTACCAGACAACTAGGACAGCCCCTGTGGCCTAAGGACTGCCAGAATTATTCAAACTAGACAATCCTAAGCCATTGCCTCTGCCTTCCCTTTCCTGCAGAAATTCTAATACAATATCTTGCCTAAACTTGGCCCTCACTCCTGCTGTATGTCCTGACCAATCCTGGTGCTTCCCCACATGGCCCTGTGTGACATGGCATGCCCCCTTCTCTTGGGAAATATAAGCAATGAAAATCTGTCAAGGAGACCATACACCAAACTGCTCATAGTCATTTCCTCTAGGAAATGAAATGAAGGGGTGATATTCAAAAGTTTTACATTTTCTTTTGTAGTACTGATTTTTTAACAGTAATCATGTATTGCGTTTGAATTGAAAACAAAACTTAAAATCTTAAAAATATAACAACACATTCTTCTGCTGCTAATAAAACAATAAAGAAATATAGAGAAAACAAAAATCTTTCAGGGCATTGGCCTCTCTCTGCCGGCCCCCAGTCACCTCCATAAATTAAAGTTCCACAGGTATGACTGAGGCACGCAGCCAGACCTTTATTCTCTCGTCAACTAGCTATTGGATGTAGACCATATCTGAGAAGAGAATGTGGCCTGGGCAAGATGACTTTCATCAGTCAAGGGCAGTTTCCCAAAGAAGATTCAACTGAAAACTATTGGTTGCAGGCATTCCCAACAACTGAGGCAATGAGGGCTTCAGTCCTAAATGGGAGAACCTGGGCAATACAGTGTCTTTTACAGATGTTTCAATTTCCAACCTTTCTTTCTTTCTAATATTTAAGGCTAAGAATCTCCCTCGAAGTACACCCTTAGCTGCATCCCACAGATTTTACACTCATTGGCATTTTTATTTGGATTTTCTAAATTTTATTAATTTGACATTCTAAAGTATAATTGCTGAACTTCCCAAAATTTGTGAACTTTCTAGTTATCTGCTTTCAGAGGCTTTTGCAGCCATTATTGTAATTTACTCACCCAGATATGCTAGAAAAATTTCACTGGCTAGTCAGAAGATTAAATTAACCAGAATGTTTTTTCCTAAGCATTCTGGGTAATTGCCAATTTGTTGCTCCACAAAGGTGCACTAACTATGGTATCTGCAGATCATTCAGGCTAAATACTAATATTCTTTCTTCCCATTGCAGATCAGCCACGTGGCCTTGGGAAAATCCTTCAATAGGTTAAGGTCGTAGATGTCCTCTCAGTAAAATATGGAAGCAAACCTTCTGCCCTAGAGCAGAAATATGAATACATATGAATTCATGAATATGCATACATATTCATATTCACACTCGAAAACCATTTTCATTTCAAGTTTGTGACTTTCTAATAATAATCACTAATGCAAACTGAATACTTCCTATGTGCCAGGCATTACCAACTGCCTTATGTGTAGAAACGCAATCCTCACAACAACACTTTGGAGAAAATACTGTTATTAGCCCCAATTTACAGACTGCAATCTGAAGCACAAACAAGTTAAGTAACTTGACCTGGGCTCGCAGATAAGAACTAGCAATGTTGGGATTTGAACCTAAGAAATCTGCCCTTAGAATCCACATCTTTGGCCACTATGTTTTATTCCCTCTGAGCAAGCCAAAGATGTAGCAATTTATTATAAACAATATTTTTATTTCTGGGGAAATTCATATAGTAGCTCAAAGATATTATTTTCTTTTTTATCCTGTTTCCCACGAAGTTTGCTCCAAAGCAGAATTCTCTTTTGGTCCATTTAATTTGGCATCACATATTTTATTGGTCAAACATCCATTTTATTAACATTTCGTATGAAATTTCAGTATAATTGCACTGGTTACATTTTCTGACAAAATTATTTTCACAGCAAAAAGAACAACAAAGATGCAGCTTAGTGGAACCACTGTGTTTGAAATCAGGAGATAAAAGTCAAATAGACAATCTCTCTTACAAAGCATACTTCACCCTTCCTCCTTAGAGAAGGGGGTCACTGAAAGATTCCAAAAAGGGTCCTCATCACAGTTCAATTTAGAGTCTTAAGGGGACATTGCCATTTCAATCCTCTGATCCCATGGAAACTGTGAAATCAGAAGCAAGTATGCTGAATTTACAGAATGTCAGAGCCGGTTAAGAATCATCAGTTTAACCCTCATCAGAAAAATGAAGCTCAGTGGAGCCGTGTCCTGTTGAACATCATCCAGCCAATTAGCATCAGGTCTCAAGTGGGTTTTCTGGGGCTTGCACACACAGTTTCCTCACTAGTTCAGTCCAAAAAAAAAATTGAAAAATAAAATAAAGCAGGGTTTGAACTTGATTTTATCTTCAATAAAGTGGCGGAATTGAGTCTTAAATGTTTCAGTTACCAAAAACCCATAAAATAAAAGTAAGACATCAGGGGAGCATATGTGGGAGAGAGGACTATGAACGAAGCAGTACAGAGGTCTCACCAAAGAAATGGCAGAGTATCAGGCCTCCATCGCCTGTCAGCTTCTAGAAGACTCTAACTTCCAGAAAAGACAACTCCCAATATCTAACGTAACCTTTAAGTCTGTGTTGGCAAATACACAAATGCTTCAAAAAGGCAGTGTGGCCGTTCATTAAGAAGTTTTAGATGGCCTGTAATCCTAGCTCAAAGGAAATTAATGTTCTCTTAAACAGTTCCAGGTTTCTTGGTCCAAGCCAGAGGTCTGTAGTGCTTGGAGAGATATTACTGACTTATTAAAAATTATATGGAAAGAAGGCAGGAGGCCAAGTCTGATTGTCCTCATAGACTGTAAGCAGCTCCCATTAGTCCTGGCACCAGAACAGCTGAGAATTTTCACACGCTTGTGGGTGAGGTACAAAGTGTATACAACAGATTACTGTATGTGAAGAGAGGAGCAGGGTCTTGGTAGAAACACATGGGGGCTCCTGGTCAATGAACTGACAATGACATTTGCCAGCAGGTGGCCTTCAGGAAGCGTTGTCACGCAGGTGAATCACCTGAATCAACCAGTGGAGACCGTGGTGGACAAAGTACTGAGACCCAGATAAAAGTCCCTGCTTTGCTACATGTGAGCTATGTTATCTTTGGCCATTTACCTTGTTTGAGCCACTATTTCTTTACCTGAAAAATGGGCATCATGATGTAAGCATTACAGAACTAATAGGAGAAGTCAATAATGTCTGTGAATAAAGCATATGGAGGCTTTATCATTACTGATTACTACTACTTGTAATAGTATTATTTACTAATCGCCAACTTTGAACACATAAGAGTATCCACATTCTGAGGCAAGAGGTGTGGTGCATAGCCTGAGTGGGGTCAGAGATTGAAAATGTCAAAAATGGCAAAGTTAAGGTCTGATGAAGTGGGAAATATGGAGCCACCGAAGGCTTTTCACCAACAGAATCACGTGTTGAATTGGAGGCTTAAAAAAGATGGGTTTCACAGGATTATGCCAAGTTTACTAGAAAATGAGAAAGACCTAAGTCGGGGAGTCAGCTCAGAGATGATTATAACAATGCAGGCAGCAGAGAGAGGGAGACGGAGGAAATCACCAAACACCTAAGGAATGCTCCAAGATGAAATACAGAGACACAAACAAACAAGGGAAAAAAGTAACCTGGGGAAAACAGACTATGAAAGAAAGAGAAAAGATATTACATCCATGAAATAAGAACAGGCTACTATATAAAAGGAACAGTCAGAGAATACTTCCTTCCACTTCCCGCTCCAAAAAAAGTTATTTTGGAATTTAAAATTATAATCACAGAAAAGATAAAAGTAAAAGTTTAGAAGAAAAAGTTTGAGAAAATATCCCAGAAGGTAGACAAAAGTGGCAAAGAAAAAAATGGAAGAAAGGAGGAGAAAAGATAAGAAAATTAAGGCTCTGTTCAAGAAATTCAACATATGAATAATAAAAATTATCAAAGAGGAAACAAACCAAATAAGAGAGAAAATCTTCAAAGAAATAATCTTCAAAAATACTCTCCAGACCTGGAAAATTGCTGCAGTTGGCTCTGAAAATTGCGATGCTCTCACTTTGAGATAGTAAATACAGTTTGGAAAATTCACTGGGACAAAGCAAAACAAAACATCATGCTTTGTCTCTGGATTATTTATTGAGAATCACATGTTAAGAGCAGCAGAGAACATATTAATAATTGCTCATGATCCCTGGTTGGTCCCCTAAGAATTCATATTCCAGGCAATCACACTGTCCCTGCGGGAAGGAAGTTACTGTGCGAGAACTGTGCAGTCAGGAATCCATTTTTAAATCAGGAACCAGAAAAAGCTCTTGGCTTGTTATAAAGTATGAATCCTGATATTCTCTGGAAGAAAAAAACCTTTCACTCAGTGAAGGATTCCTTGTGTCTCCTTCTGGAAGGAATATTGGCCTTCTGCATGGGGTGAGAATGGCCACTATCCCAGAATCCTTCCCCAACACCCCTCGCCTTCCTCTTTTAAAACATCTCCATACAATGCAATAAAATAAATGAAAACTAAAGGAGCCTCAGTTTAACATTCAGGGGTTATAATTCAAGTGTAGCCAGTTGGACAACTTTCCTGTTAATCAGAAGAATAACAGTTTTTCTCCTAGTTTTCTTTGTAGAACATAAAACTCAGACTCTGCACAGAGGCCACATAGATATGTGGAAAGAGTGTAGATGGAGAATTGAAGCCTGGCTTGCCTTGGACTCACCACATCTCCCAAGAAAAAGTTCAAGACCAGATTTCCTCCAACCCAACTAAATTAGAATCATTTTCAGGTCTTCTTAAGAATTCAATTCCCTTTGGTTTATCTAAGGAAAAGAAAAAAAAATTAAAAAGAATTTGTATTCCCAAGTCCCATCCCAGGCCTTCTGAATCTCAGCCTCCAAATATAAGAGTTCCAGAGCCAGGTTTTTATAGACTCTCCACGAAGCTCTAAAAAGAGACCAACTCAGCTCCTGCCGACACCCAACACTGGAGAATGCTGTGCTTAGAGAGTTCCTTCCAGCCCTGAGATTCTAGGATAAGACTGCCAGTATGGTGAACCATGGGCTCAGTCATGGGCTGGTGTTTGATTTAACAAAGCAGAACTCAAGCAAGAAAATAAAAATGAAAAAGAGGATCAGAGTTCATTCAGCTAGCAAGAGGAGCACCAGCTTTCTCTTTAGCTGAAGTCTCTCTTTTTGACTGTAGGCCACTGCGGAATTCTTTAATTCAGATTGGGGTGGAAATGGCTTTCTCTAGTGGTGGTGAAAGAGCAAATGAGAGTAATGGTACATCTTTTTCATTATTATTTTAGATTTAGGGGATACAGGTTTGTCACATGGGTATATTGCCTGATGCTGAGGTTTGGGCTTCTACTGATCCTGTCACCCAAATAACGAACATAGTACCCAATAGGAAGTGAGCCATTGTTCATCTTTAATTGGTAGAATAAGACAGAGGGTTTGTATTCAGGAGGGGTTTCTGCCTAGTACTCCTTACCTAACTGAAATCCATCAGGAAAAAAAAGAAAAGAAAAAAACAGAAACAAGCAGCTTAGATGATCTCCTTTTTGTTCAAGAGCTCCAACATGGTGGATATCTCATCACAGCCCACAGCAAAACCACTCCAGACCACCTGCGGGTCCCTAAATGTACCCTGCTGTCTCACGTCTCTAGCTTTTGCATGGACTTCTGCTCCGCTTACAGTGTTCTCATGCTCTCTCTGTCCTTTCATTCCCTCCACCTGTTACACCAACGTTCACCCACATGTACCTAGTGATTACAGGTTCATCCTTCAAGGGCACCATTTCCACAAGGAGCTAATGACTCATCGTTTTTCCCACTGTCCCTCAAGCCTTCTCATTGATAAATCAAAGCCCAAATGTGTGACAGGTTTCTTTGGGGATAAGTGACTGCTTTCCCCTCTGGACTCAGTCCTCTGAGTGCTCCGTGGGCTTCCTTTGTGGCCCTAGACAGACTCCTCACCTCTGCCATACTGCCCTGTGCCTGGGGGATTACCTCCATTATCTGTGTCAATTGATTTCCCTTGCCCTCTGGCTTCCAGTTGGGTTCAGGCAACAGGAAGCATTGGCAAAAGCTGCAAGGGAAGGATGAGGAAGGCCCCAGCCTGCTGGGCCTCAGATGCACAAGGTCTGTGCTGCTCTACAGAAGGGTGCAGCTTGTGTTAGGTGGCCCTGCCCAGAGCTTTGGCTACAGCTACTACTGGGTCCTGTAACTCACCTGCCCCAGCCCTTTAAGTCAAGTGAGAAGGTCTCCTAGTGTCACTAGTCTTGGGGTGCTTTGTCACATCTTGCTGGTTTCCTTTGAAACAGCCTCTTTGGCTGCCCTGTGTAAATGTGCCCTCCATTTCCTGGTAAGACCCTAATACAAGAATATGTAGCTTTGGGGAAGGAGGGCACCTTGATACTTCTCAACTGGGTTTTCAGTTCTACCCCTAGTCTGAGAACTTTTAACTCTGTTACTGACCCTCTACTAGTAGAATGTTGGGAAATAATCTTGATTGTCTTGAAAGTGAGGCACTGAGGTTCCTTTGTTTAAGACTAACTTGTTGCTGTTGGTAAAGAAACAGCCTGAGACTATAGAGTGTCTTATTCCAGAACAAAGGGTAGATTTGCTCACAATCTTGGAAGATAAAGATAGTGTTTCTTTCCAAAACAAAGAGGATGAAAGTTTACTACAGATTATTAAAGACTTCAGTTGCCTAAGCTCAGGGCTTCCCACCTAAAATGCAAGCTGTGTAGGCATCACCCGCTCCTCCTCTTGTCACCTTATGGAAATCAGGGCTCGGGGAATTGCACAAGAAAATGATGATATTCTGCCTACTTCTATCTAGTCAGTAGTATACTGTCCTTTGTCTGTAATCCAAGAGTCTCATGTCTTCTGCAAGCATCCAGGAAATTGTGATGGGCTCACTTGTTAGCTTGCAAGTAGGGAGAAATCTCAGCCCCTGTACAGTTCTTAACATAGATGAACTCATAATGCTGGTAAAAAGCAAAAAGTCATAAACTGTAATCTCTCCACCCCTTCTCTTAATCAAGACCTAAGAATAGAGAGATACCTGTCTCTTCAGTGCCCTCAGTGGACTAGATATAATGAAAATCATACCCCTTCCAGCTTTTGTCAGTCCTCTAAGTTCAAGAGACACTCTGAGGGTGACATGAGTTCATATACATAGTAGATACAAATTATAGTTCACAAAACATCACTCTCTTGGGTGTCATCAAGGAAGGAGGTACAGATTCCCAGTCTTCTATAATTCACTACCTTTGCCCCATTCCCAGCTTCAAGGTCTCTCTCTTCCCTCCAAATGCTTCCAAAAGCACTTCTTTCTCTCACCTTCCCATCAGAGTTCAAGCTTCTGGAAAAACAAACAAACAAACAAACAAAAACAGTGAGTCAAAACTTTTCAAGGGGATGAATATGTTCATTATTTTGATTGTAGTGATGATATCACAGGTATATACGTATGTCAAAACTTATCAAATTGTACACTTTACCTATGTGCAGTTCATGGTATGTCAATTATACTTCAATGAACTTGTTGTAAAAGGCAGCAAATCCAGTAGTCTGGGGGACAACTTCTGCATTCAGGCTTATAACACAACTATCTACAAAAGCAACAAAGAGCAGATACATACACCTTGTTAGCGTACGAAGGCTAAGCTGCTCTAATCCAAGGTTCCCAAAACACAGTGGTTCAAATAGATAGAAGCTTTTTCTTCTGTCTCATGATAGTCCAGGGGAAATCAGGCAGCCCAAGGTGGGCAAAGGCCTCTGCTCCACGGGTCACTCAGGGCCCCAGCTTCCTTCCATCTTGTTCCATGACCACATGATGGAAGCTGATCATCCATGGCTATCCATGATTACATTCCAGGCTGCAACCAGGGTAAAGAGAGAGAAATTGAAAGGCAAACAATTTTCATTTAAGAAAATGTTGCTGAAATTGGCACAGAACATTTCCACTCATATTCTACTCGTGAGAACATGGTCTCATGGCCGTATCTTACTGCAAGGGAAGCCAGGAAACATAGTCTCTGGCTATTAAAATCGGGGAGGCTGTTTCTCTTAGTAAAAGGAAGGAGAATGTGTACTGAAGAGCAGTTAGCCATCTCTGCTCTAGAATGTTTGGGACAGAGAGAGAATACAAGTCTCCATAAATTCTATTGCCACGCACTCAATAAATTATATTGTCTTAAGAACTACAATGTGTTTAACATGATGAGTGGTAGATTCATTTCTTGGACTGCTGTAACTAAGAACCATAGAGCAGGTGGCTTAAACAGTGGCAATTTATTGTCTCATAGCTCTGGAGGCTAAGAGTTGAAAAGCAAGGTGTTGGGAGGGTTGGTTCCTTCTGGAGGCTGTGAGGGAGGATCCACTCCATGCCTCTCTTCAGTTCCTGGTAGCTGCAGGAATTCCTTGGCTTGTAAATGACTATCCGTCTTCTTCCTGTGTCTTTATGTTGTCTTCTTTCTGTGTGTGCCCCTGTCTCACCATGTGACTTTTATTAGGTAGAGTCTTGCTGTGTTACCCAAGCTGGTCTCAAACTCCTGGGTTTGAGTGATCCTCCCACCTCAGCCTCCTAAGTAGCTGAGACCACAGGCACCCATCATTGTGCCCAGCTTGGCTTTTTGAAAAAATGACACCAATTTCAGGATGCTGAGGCAGGAGTATTGCTTGAGCCCAGAAGTTTGAGGCAGCAGTGAACTGTAATCATGACACTGCACTCCAGCCTGGGCAACAAAGCAAGACTCTATCTATAAAAAATAATGAGAAGAAGAACACCAGTCATTGGATTTACAGCCCACACTACTCTGGTATGAACTGATCTTAATTATTAATAATTACATCTGCTATGAACCTATTTCCAAATAAGGTCACATTCTGAGGTACTGGAGGTTAGGACTACAGCATACACATTTTTGAGAAACACAACAAGCGGGAAAAGAACTGAATTTGAAGGCAAGAACCTTAACTTCCTGTCCCAGCTCTACATGGCTGGCTGTGGAACCTTGGACAATTACATGAAGTCTGACCTCATTCTCCCCACTTGCTGATGATGAAATAACCACACATTCTTCAAGGGCTGAGGTTAGAGACAGAGGAAACGATGTCTGCAACAGCAGAGAGCCAACTGTAAAGGGCGTGTGGCTCACACTGGTCTGCCTTCCACCCTTCTCTCATTAAAAGGTCAACTCCAGAGGAAGACGGAACTTCGGGCACTAGCCTGTCCTCTCTTCCTGGAGCACACTCTTCTGAATTAAATCTGGAAGAAGATTCTCCACACTAGTCAAGTCAGAAGGGGCCTCTTAAGAGAGAAACTACCACAGGGCAAAATACCTCCAATTCCCTTTAAGGGGGAAAAAAAATTCCCTTTTGGTCTGCAGATGGGTAATTGTATTCACTGTTTCCAAATGTCAAAATGCCAGCCTGGGCCAGCTTTCCACTAAGATCAAACGTGCTCTTCAGGGCCTCCTCTCTACTGATGTGGATGCGCGTTTAGCCACAGTGGAAAAGGCTGATTGCTGAGTGGAGTGGCCTTGGCGGACTGCTGTGCTCACACAGCAAAAGAGAGATTGGATGTAGACCTTCCTGCTAAGTCACGCTCCAAGGAGTCACACCCAAACCCAGGAAAACCCTTCAAGCTACCAAAAATATACAGTCTTCATTGCCCAATATGAAGAAATAAAAACTGGAATATCTCAGGGAAATAAGGCAAGCAAGGTTGTCCAGTCTATGTTCTTAGTTTTGTAATTAAAGATCAGACTAATTGTATTAGTTGTTTTCACACTGATGATAAAGACATACCTGAGATTGGGCAATTTACAAAAGAAAGAGGTTTAATAAACTCACAGTTCCACATGACTGGGGAGGCCTCACAATCATGGCAGAAGGTGAAAGGCATGTCTCACATGGCAGCAACGACAGAAGAGAGCTTGTGCAAGGGAACTCCCCTTTATAAAACCATCAGATCTCATGAGACTTATTCACTATCGTGAGAATAGCATGGGAAAGACCAGCCCTCACGATTCAATTACCTCCCACCAGGTCCCTCCCACAGCATGTGAGAACTGTGGGAGTTACAATTCAAGATGAGATTTGTGTAGGGACATGGCCAAACCATATCACTGACTCTTTCCATGAATTGATATTTGTTCTTGGTTTTAGAAATTAAACGAGTTAGCAGCGTAGTGTTGATGAGGGTGGAGGGCCCCAGTGTATGCTCCTGGAGGGTGTGAAGGTGGTATGAACTTTCTAGAAGGCACCCTGCAAATGGGCTACCAAAGCCTTGACAGTGCCTTCAGGCTAAGGGAAGAATCAGACCAGCCTACAAAGTGGAAGGTGGTTTGTTCTTACTGTTTATAACAGCAAGGAATGGAAACACCTAAACATCCAGTGATGGATGGCCCCTCGGGGCTCATCTCCAGTGGGAGCTCACATGGGAAGGCTTGCCGACAGCCCCAGCAGGTTCAAACTCCTTCTCTGGTTCCCAAACCTCTCGCACACCTCCGCCCTAGCAACTGCTTGCGTTAGGATCCTTTCTCTGGCATGTTTCTTTTAGCTTCGCCAGAGGCAGGCAAACCACAGGTGAGCCAGGCCACCACCTCTTTCTTCCTTTCTTTCTTCCTTCCTTCCTTCCTTCCTTCCTTCCTTCCTTCCTTCCTTCCCTCCCTCCCTCCCTTCTTCCTTCCTTCCTTCCTTCCTTCCTTCCTTCCTTCCTTCCTTCCTTCCTTCCTTCCTTCCTTCCTTTCTTTCTTTCTTTCTTTCTTTCTTTCTTTCTTTCTTTCTTTCTTTCTTTCTTTTTTTCTTTCTTTTCTTTTCTTTCTTTCTTTTTCAGGGTCTGGCTCTGTCACCCAGGCTGGAGTGCAGTGGCACAATCTTGGCTCACTGCAACCTCTGCCTCCTGGGTTCAAGTGATTCTCCTGCCTCAGCCTCCCGAGTAGCTGGGACTACAGGCACTTGACACCACACCTGGCTAATTTTTGTATTTTTAGTAGAGATGGAGTTTTGCCACGTTGGCCAGGCTGGTCTCAAACTCCTGACCTCAAATGATCTGCCCACTTTGGCCTCCCAAAGTGCTGAGATTACAGGTGTGAGCCACCATGCCTGGCCCACCACCTGTTTCTTAAATAAAATTTTGGGGACACAGCCCCACCTATTTGTTTACGTAGTGTCTGTGGCAGCTTTTGTGAAGGAAGTTACGTGACCTGCAAAGCCTCCAATATTTGCTATCTGTCCCTTTACAGAAAAACTTTGCCAGTCCCTGACCTATGCTATAAAGCTCTTGAAAGAAACAAATAATCTTACTCATGTCTGCATTCCATGAAGCCTGAGTGGTGCCGGGGGCACAGAAGGTGTTTCATAAATGTGTGTTGGGTTAATTCAGTAACTTGAATCTCAGACGGACAGTGGCTTACACACTTACGTGTGCATCAGAATCACCGTGGGCATTTGTTAAAATGAAAGTTCCAGATTCCCAAGAGTGTGATTTGAGAGTCCTGGGGTGGAACCAGAGAATATACATTTTATTAATTACACATTTCCAAGGTGAGTCTGATGCTGATAGACTTAAATTAATCCTGTCAAGAGACATTGATGATGACACAGGGAATCAAGTGGGTTTCTAGCAGCATAATGGGTGGACCAGAAAACCTGAAAATCCTTCTGCTATGTGCTTAAGAAAAACATGCAAAACTTGCAAAACTTAATTAAATGCAGAATTAAGTTCATAAAGTCAAATAAAGGAAATTTGCAGGGCACAAAGGAGTGACAGGAACTGACAACCAGAGCAATCCACATGAGCTTACCTGTGGCTGCCCTGGGGCAGGGATTAGAGGGTAGGCTTTGGTAACTTAAAGGCTGGGGTGTTCGTGGGCCAGCTGAGGTCAGGAGACAAGGCCTGAGGCCCATGCATGGTGGGGAGTTAGAACTGAGGACATCACCATAAAGCAGGGACCCTCAACAGATTATAACCCTGGAGAAGAGTGGGTTAGAAAAACCCTCCCACTGGCCCCAGGAGCTGCCCAACAAGCTAGTCTCTCTCAACTTTGTCATCCTTTAAGAATTCGCCAGACGCGGTGGCTCACGCCTTTGGGAGGCCGAGACAGGCAGATCACGAGGTCAGGAGATTGAGATCATCCTGGCTAACATGGTGAAACCCTGTCTCTACTAAAAATACAAAAAATTAGCCAGGCGTGGTGGCAGGCACCTGTAGTCCCAGCTACTCAGGAGGCTGAGGCAAGAGAATGGTGTGAACCCGGGAGGCAGAGCTTGCAGTGAGCCGAGATCGCACCACTGCGTCCAGCCTGGGCCACAGAGCGAGACTCTGTCTCAAAAAAAAAAAAAAAGAATTCACACCCACTGAATGTAAGCTAGCACAACCACTATGGAAAACGGGGTGTGGAGATTCCTTACAGAACTAAAAGTAGAACTACCATTCAATCCAGCAATCCCATTACTGGGTATCTACCCCAAGGAAAAGAAGTCATTATATGAAAAAGTTACCTGCACATGCATGTTTATAGCAGCACAATTTGCATATGGAACCAACCTAAGTGCCCACTGACCAACAAGTGGACAAAGAAAATGTTTTATATACATATAAATATATATAAAATATATGAGTACTACTCAGCCATAAAAAGAAATGAATTAATGCCATTTGCAGCAACCTGGATAAGATTGGCGACTGTTATTCTAAGTGAAGTAACTCAGGAATGGAAAACCAAACATCATATGTTCTCACTCATAAGTGGGAGCTAGGCTATGAGGATGCAAAGGCATAAGCATGACACAATGGACTTTGGGAACTCAGTGGGAAAAGGGATGAGGGATAAAAAACTACAAACTGGGTGCAGTGTATACTGCTCGGGTGATGGGTGCAACAAAATCTCACAAATCACCACTAAAGAACTTACTCATGTAACCAAACACCACTTGTTCTCCAATAACATATGAAAATAAAAAAAGAAATTAGAAAAAAGATTTCACACCCATAGCTTGTCTGCATTCATATTTACTGTTAGCATTGATACTCCCCATGTAGCTGAAGAACCTGAAGCAGAGAAATTTACCTAAAAGGCCAGGCTCGTCTCATGAATCAATATTTGTTGTTTTCGAAATTAAGGTAGTAGTCCATTGTTGATGAGGATGAGTGTCTGAGATGCCCACAAGAAGCATATGCAAAATTTCCTTGGAGATGTATCCCTCAACCTTAGCTGCAAGGTTTGTCTGCTGAAGATAAGCTCACACATCACAGTCCCAAAACAGTGGGAGCAAGCTGACAGACGCAACCAAGTACAAATAACGGAACTATCATATTCTACTGTTTCTTGCCACTTTCCTGACAACACCTGGTCCCAGTCACCATCCCCTCTACCTGGGATGACTGCTTTTGCCCTTGTTGTCACTGCAGTGTGTTCACTTTGGCAATCAGAGTGATTCTGTTAGAACATAATCTGATCATGTCTCTATTCTGCTCAGAATCTTCCAAAGGCTTTTCCATCTGATACAGAGTAAAAGCCATGAGACTTTGCATCCCCCAGCCCCTCACTGTCTTTCAGTCCTCATTTTTTATAGTCCCACTCTTTCTCTCACTCTAGACTTAAGGGCGTCCTGTGTTCCCCAATCACTCCAGGACTCTACTATTTGTTTTACTTATTCCATCTTGTTTATTCATCTTGTTTGTTGTCTGTTTTCTCTGTTATGTTGTAAGTTCAAAACAGATACTCTGTTTTGTTCCTTTGTCCCTGGTATCTAAAACAGTGCCTGACACATACTAGATGCTCAATAAATACTGAAGAGTGAATGAATGAATGAAGACAAAAGAGAACCACTGCAGAATTTGAATAAAAGATAGAACCTGCTCATACTAATGCTTTAGAAAAATCACTTTTCACATTAGGACTGCAGTTATTGCTCACCTACTGTATACATGTATGGATTTAATTGCCATGGCTACCACATGAGGTCAAGGAGAAGGAAACTGTTTTTAACCCTACTTTGTAGTTGAGTACAAAACGGTTCCATGATTTAATGGCTCACCGAACTTCATACAACTGGTGGGTCTGAATTGGACCTATGCTTTAAGATTCCTCACTCTGCCTCTTGCTTTTGTATTTACCACCCTTCCCCTAGTTTCAAGTTTCAAGTGTGAAATACCTCTTGACACATGAAGGATTTAGAGCTGAAACCTCAAATCAAATGTTACTTAAAGACCAATCCCAGGGACGTAATGTCATTTAATGAGGTGTCTCATGGCAGGATTATCTGTGCAGATATTTCATCCAGGAAGGGTGGGAGGTGGGAAGTGGCTGCCTCCAGAAGGTCAATTTTGATGTGGTTGAGGTGAGGTGGGAAGCTCACCCAATGGGACATAGAAATCCTAGCCTCCAGCCCAGCTCCACCCCCAGCAAGCTGTATAGCAGCTGGCAGGTTCCCTGACCACCCTGGGTCTGTTTCCTCATCGACAAAGAGACAGAAGCTCAAACCAAAGTAATGTTATGTCTTTCTCAGCCGTAAAGGCTGTGCTTGAAGAGTTGATGACTGAGCTTGGGACACCAAAGAGCTGGTTCACTTTCTCTATTAAACACTTCATTAACCATTTCTCTGTGTGTGAAATAAACCCAAACACACTTCTCAGCCCCTCCAGCGACCCTCATAATTCTTAACCACCCACATTGTTTGACTGACCTGGTCCAGAGCACCATGTTTAAAGCCCAGGGTCTGAGACCTGGCCTTGAATCCTTACTCCACTTCTCAAGCTAGACACCCCTCAGTGAGTGACTTAACCTTCCCTCATCTGGAAAGGGAAGATCCTCCCAGCTCCACCTGTGGGGAGCAGAACTCAATGGAATTAGTGCCATAAAGTACTGGGGACCCACCCATTAGAAGAAATTGCTTTCCATCATTGAGCATCATCAGACCCTCAGCTGGAGAGGGAACATGATTCCAGGACTCACAGTGTTGTGATGGGAAGACCTTCATCAGTTCATCCCCCTGCTCCGAGCCAGAGTCCACCAGGAACACATTACATTTGTGCTTTTGGCATGAAATATCCGGCTTTAACAACCCAGACTTGCAGAGAAATGAAAGGACAATTTGCAAACATCAACATCCAAAGGCCCAAGGGGATATTGCCAACCACACAATCCATCAAAAATAAACAGTGATGGATTTTATTGGGAAGATGTGATTTGTTAGCAGAGCTTTATCCTGAGAACGCTTCCTGAGGCTTGGAGGCAGGCCATGTGGGGAAAGGGCTGCAGAATCCCTGCCCACTTCCCCAGCTCTTTCTCATACCCCTCGCTCCTCTGCCCCACTGCACTGTATCACACCTACACTCTGTCACTTCCAGCACCACATAGGTCATTCCCTCTGGTGGACTGCTCCCCCACCCCATGGCGGCAATTTCTCCAAAATCAGTAGATCAGTCTCTATTTAAAACTGACCTCTGGCCGGGTACAGTGGATCATGCCCGTAATCCTAGCACTTTGAGAGGCTGAGGTGGGATGGTAACTTAAGGCAAGGAGTCCAACACCAGCCTAGGCAACATAGCAAGACCCTGTCTCTACAAAAAATTTTTTAGATTAGCTGAGTGTGGTGGCACATACCTGTAGTCCCTGCTACTCAGGAGGCTGAGGTAGTAGGATCAATTGAGCTGAGGAGGTCATGAGCTGCAGTCCTGCTATTGCACTCCTGTCTGGGCAACAGAGTGAGTCGATAGATAGATAGATAGATAGATAGATAGATAGATAGATAGATGGTAGAGAGATGATAGATAGATAGATAGATAGTAGATAGATGATAGATAGATAGATAGATAGATAGATAGATAGATAGATAGATAGAGAGATAGATGATAGATAGATAGATAAAGATAGACAGAGAGATAGATGATTGATAGATAGATAGATAGATAGATAGATAGATAGATAGATAGATAGAAGATAGATCTGACCTCCCACAGGACAGGCCCCATCAGGTTGGTGCCCTCTGGGTTGGCTCTCTGATCCCCCTGTGGATGCTGCCTTGTAGCACTTTTCACACTGGTGACTCAGAAATGGTTTGTATAACTCACTGTTTGGTGTCCATCACTCCCAAGAGATAATGGGAAAGGGAAGAGCCGTCCATGACTGTCCAGTTTACTGCTGTCACCGGGCCTGGCATTTAGTAAGTTCCAAGTGGTCACATGAACAAATGCGAAGAAGGAGAACCAATATTTTTTGAGTTCCTCCTACAAGCTGTTGTCTCATTTCTTCCTCCTTACCTTCAGGGAGGTAGAGGTTTTGGATGAGAAAACAGACTCACAGAGACAAGAAAATAGCCCAAGGTCTCCCAGCCAAGAAGCGGGGGAGTCAGGAGTCAACTCCAGCATGACACCAAACCTATCCATGACCCTTGTAGTTCCATCCTCTGGGATTCCAAGTGATCCCCTGTAGTCTGTGAAGTCACTCTGATAGAGGCCTCCACATTGGATATTAAGTGGGTATCAAGTCACTGGCATGAGGAAACATTCAGGGAACACAAGTCTCCCTTTTCTTCTCAGTCCTGTGCAACTTTGAGAGTTGCACAATTTGCTTGAATATATCTTGGCTATTTCAGGGTGTGCAAAGGCTTCATCCCACTTTGCCTGACCCAGGAGTGGAGGCTGGAGGAGGCTGAGAGGGGTTGGAAATGCCTGACTAGACTGAGCACAGAGGGGTGATCTGTGGGGCTCTCATGAAAGCAGACAGGGCTTAGTGAGGCAAGGCTTCCGTCGGGCACGGGCAATTCGGTGGGGTCACTGAGGCTTCAGTGCCAGCACAATGGCGTTCCGGGAGGCCGGCTGGAGGGAAAACAAGATTACACAAATCCCCCGGCTCATGGACTCATCAGGGTAATGAGGCTTGATGCCTGCTGCTTGGTGGTAAAAGAAATTAATTGTGGCTCCCGTGCCTGCCTCCCACGGCAGAAGATGGAGCCTCTGGCTGCACATTTGTGGACCTACTCCTAACACACTGGCCTTAACTGTGGTCTTGAGGGAAAGTCTTCCTCCTTCCTTCCACCCTCCATCCATCAAATATTATGAAGCAGTCAGTCCTCCCTTTGAAATGTACCTACTACCTGTCTGACTTTGACAGGAAGCATATATTATGTATAACGGTTGTGATGACCAACATTTGGGTGTTTACAATGTGCCATTCACATGCTTTATACCACATAATGCCCACAACAATCTGATGAGATGGGGACTGTTATTATCCCATTTCACAGTGGAGGAAACAGAGACTTGGGGAAGGAAGTAACTTTCCCAAAATGCAGAGCCAAGATCTGAACCAGGCACCAGAATTACAGTGGGAGCACAGGACAGATGTCACAAACGAGGCCCTGGGCTAAGCTCTCTATCTCTCAGAGCCTCAGTCTTCTCCTCTTTTAAGTGAGTAGAGAAAGCCCCATGTCACAAGATTGCCATGAGCATGCAAAGTGTAAATGCATGTGGAGTGGGATCCCCACATGGGACACAGAGTAGGGCAGAAGAATGGTTTATGGTCTGACAGCTCATGGAAGCAGGAAGGGTCCAAAGGTCAAGGCACCTTGAAGCCTAGTGCCTTCAGGGTTCAGGCAGCTTTAGGATGGAATCCTGGCCCACTGACCTCCTACAAAACTGTAAGCTCCTCAACTATGGAGATCTAGCTATAGGCTTCTTAATCTGTTTTCTGATGCAAAGCCCGGGGGATGGCACATGGGATGGGTAGGTAGGTTAATGGATGGGTAGGTGAATGGATAGAAAGATAGATGGATGGAAGGTTAGATGAGTGGATGGAGAGATGGATGAGCAGATAGATGGATGCATGTATACATGCATGGATGGGTGGGTGGATGGATGGATGGATGGATGGATGGATGGATGGATGGATGGATATACGCATGGATAGAAAGATGTTTGAATGGATGAATGGATGGATGGGTGGATGGATGCATAGATACCTACATGGATGCACGGATAGAGGGATGGATGGATGGATGGATGGATGGATGGATGGATGGATGGATGCATACATGCATGGATAGAAAGATGTCTGAATGGATGAATGGATGGATGCATAGATACCTACATGGATACACAGATAGAGGGGTGGATGGATGGATGGATGGATGGATGGATGGATGGATGGATGGATGAGGGAATGGATGGACAGAATTCCAAAACTACAAGGAGGTGGCCAGCTCAATCCACACATTCCTCTTCAAGTGACCAAAAGCCTGAAGTGGGGAGGTGACTTGAATCACACAGTTAATTAGGCCCAAGACTGAGAGATTCCGTCCCACTTCACTATGCTCCTCCCTCTTTTTAAGTTCCCTGGTGTCATTTATTCCTTCCTAAACTTGTAGCACAGAAACTAGATTATACCATCCACAGTCCCTACCCTGTGCTTAGGGGTCTAGGGTGGGGAAAGGAGGGAACACCTTTGTTTCTGGCTTGAGCTACACGTGGTGCTGCCTCAGTCAGTCTTCATCTCATGAATCCTCAAAAGATAGGAAGGCGGGTTCAGGTGAGTCTAGCCCTCACCTGGACTCTTACACAACCCAGATACTGGAAGACTTGAAGTCAGCAAACTTGGGGTCTAGCCCTGATTCTGTCACTAACTGGTTGTGTAACTGGGCAAAAGTCACTTAATCTCTCTAAGCCTCCAAAATAACATGTGAGGGCCATTCTGTCTCTTTTATGGTGTATGGTTTATGGATGTTGGTGAGAGATAACCCTTCAGGGCAAAGGTTTTCCAAAGCCATCCTGAGGGCTCAGAAGTGCGAAAAGGCAATTCACAAGAAAACTGCCTACAAAAAAAGGGAGGGCACAGGGAACCTTGGTGCCTTCTGGAAGGTTCCTCACCTATAAAGCTTCTTCAGGAGCTGAGGGGAGGTTTGCACGCAGCTCCAGATGACGGGCTTCCAGGCTGCCAGGCTGCCCAGTCACAGGAAAGGTAATGAGGCAAAGGCACAGTTCCACCGTGCCTCTTATTAAAACAGTACAAGAAACTGTCTAAACACTGGCAAGCTGCCAAGGCCACTGAGGCCTCCTGCAAGTTTGTCATTCCATGAGCTGAGAAGAGAGAACCATGCTGCCGCAAAACGGCAGGGAATTCTGCCAGCCAGGGCACTTCAAAGACACTGATGTCCTTGTCCAGCAGCTGCAGTGATTCCTGCAGCCTGCACAGAACGGACTTTTTACCCTGGAAGGCCCGCTTTAAACAGATGCGAAGGAAGGAGAGTTGGAGCTGAGCGGGAGCAGGAGCTGGGAATTGGGGGAAGCCCTCAGGCCAAGGTCAGGGCTGGCAGGGGGAAGCCAATGAGTCAGCAGAATCCTCCAATCCCTGTCGCTATTCATCAGCCACCACTGGGGGACAGGGGCTGATGGAGATCCATTGTCATTCTCACAACAGGCATGTAGAGCAGGTGGTCGGTCCAGCCCCACCTCACGCAGGAGAAAGCTGAGGCTCTGAAAATAAGGAAATTGCAACTGGCTTTCCAGAGGTGATTCCAGAATTTAAATCTAGGTCTGTCATCTCAAAGTTAGTGGGTCCTCTTCTCAGCCTGCACTATTCCTCCTCCTGGCCATGGCAGGACCCCAGAAGCCTTTAGTGAACCAAGGAGAAGAAGTGTGCCCTTCTCACTTCCCACCATCCAAGTTGAGTAGGTAGGCGTTCCCACAGACTGGTTGCACCAAAGGGAAGGCAGCCAGCCTTTAGGAGCAATCAATGCCTGGCCCGCAGCATCCCATGGCCCAGAACTCACTGAAGATCACTCTCAAACAAACCCATGAGCTCCCCTCTCTCTGGCTGCAGGAGCTTGTTTGGCTTGGCACACAGAGCAAGTCAGAAGTGCCAGGAAGTGAACACCCTAGGAGTGACCTTCAACCAATGAAGGACAAGAGTTGGGGGATCAACACCCCATGTTCCTCGCTCTGCATGGGACAGCTCTGAGCTCCACCTCCACATCCTCCTGCAGAGGCTCCCAGGGGGCTAAGCCCCAGTTGCCCTCAGCGAAGACTGAAGACCTGACCATCTCCCCCCACGACTGACTTTCCCTACCTTCCTGCCTCACTTTCCTTTCCCTCCCCGTGCTTCCTGGATCATCACCAAATAAATTGCTTGAACCAATCCTTGTCTCAGGATCTGTTTGGGGGGGAAATTTAAATTTAGATACCATTCTGTAACAGGTGCCATGCAAAAGGGGAACCCCCAAAAGAAAGAGGCAGGGGGAGCTCCAGGCCACATTTGCACTCAAAGCCTCATCTCTGACTCATTCTCAACTTCTTTCTGCCACTGGATTGCACTTTTTTCTTTTTTAGACAGAGTTTTGCTCTTGTTGCCCAGGTTGGAGTTCAACGGCACGATTTCGGCTCACTGCAACCTCTGCCTCTTGGATCCAAGCAATTCTCCTGCCTCAGCCTCCCAAGTAGCTGGGATTACAGGTGTGTGCCACCATGTCAGGTTAATTTTGTATTTTCAGTAGAGATGGGGTTCCCCATGTTGGTCAGACTGGTCTTGAACTCCTGACCTCAAGTGGTCCAACCACCTCAACCTCCTGAAATGCTGGGATTACAGGCATGAGCCATTGTGCCTGGCCTGCACCTCATTTTCAATTATCTGGGTACTCACCTGGTGATATCTGTATATCTGTTTCCACTTTCCTTTCCATTTTTGTGATGGTTAATTTTTTTCTTTTTTTTTTCTTTTTTTTTTTCTTTTTTTATTTTTTGAGATGAAATCTTGCTCTGTCGCCCAGGCTGGAGTGCAGTAGCACGATCTTGGCTCACTGCAACCTCCTCCTTCCAGATTCAATTGATTCTCATGCCTCTCAGCCTCTCGAGTAGCTGGGATTACAGGCACATGTCACCACACCCAGCTAATTTTTGTATTTTTTGTAGAGACAAGGTTTTGTTATGTTGGCCAGGATGGTCTTGAACTCCTGACCTCAAATGATCCACACTCCTCGGCCTCCCAAAGTGCTGGGATTACAGACGTGAGTCACTGTGCCCGGCTGTGATGCTTAATTTTTTGTGTCAGCTTAACTAGATCAAGGGGTGTCCAGATATTCTGCTAAACTTTATTTTTTGTGTGCCTGCCAGGGTGTTTCTGGATGAGATGAGCATTTAAATAGGTGAACGGAGAAAGGCAGGTGGGCCTCCTCAGTGCAGGTGGGCCTCATCCAATCTGTTGCAGGCTCAAATAGAGCAAAAGATGGAAGAAGGGAGAATGTGTCCCTCTTCTTTGCCTGATGGTTGAGCTGGGACTTGGATTTTTCCTGCCCTCAGGCTGAGACTTACACCATCAGCCCTCCTGGTTCTCGGGCCTCTGGATTGCACTGAACTCCACCACCAGCTTTCTTGGGTCTCCAGGGTGGGGGATTTCCCAGCCTCCATAATCATGTGAGCCAATTCCTCATAATAAATTGTGTGTGTGTGTCTGAGTGCATGTATGTGTGTGTGTGCACATCCTGTGAATTCTGCTTCTCTGGAGAGCCCTGACTAATACACTTTGCCATAGAAATTAGACTTTGGGGCCAGTTGCAAGGTCCCTACATCACGTTTTCCGCTTGGAGTCACTCAGGTAGGTGCTATCCCTCGGACCCTGAGCCCAGCCATGCCTTCCTCTGGGCCAGCCTTTCTGGCAATAGGATTGCCAAATGTGCCTCATTCTAACTTATTTTCTCCAACATTCATGGGCATTTTACTCCACAGAGTAGCATATGTCTGCCTTGGGCCACTGGGTGGACAGTGATACCATTTAACAAAGGGGACGCCCAGGGTGAAGAGCTAGTTTAGGGAAGGAAAAAGTGTTGAGTGGGAAGTCCTGAGGGACTGCTGGGAGAAATGCCTCAGGGTGGCTCGAGCCATAAAGCTCAGGCTTAGCTAACTGAATGGATCTGAGAGGTTTTTGCCCAATAGCTAGTGGGCAAAGCCATCAGAGTGGGTGACAGTCCCCAGAGACCAAACCTGAGCCAGATTTTGAGGGGCCCAGAGCTTATACAATCTGGGGGATGGTGAAGTGCTTATTAAGAAACAAAGCCGGATGTGGTGGCTCATACCTGTAATCCCAGCACTTTAGGTGGCCAAGGTGGGCAGATCACCTGAGGTCACGAGTTCAAGACCAACCTGGCCAACGAGGTAAAACCCTGTCTCTACTAAAAATCAACAAAATTAGCCAGGCTTGGTGGCATGTGCCTGTAATCCCAGCTACTCAGGAGACTGAGGCAGGAGAATTGCTTGAACCTGGGAGGCAGAGGTTGCAGTGAGCCTAAGAGAGAGAGAGAGAAACAAAACCCACAAAATTGTGAAAACAAAATCACAAGGCCTTTCTCAGACCCGGGTAGAGACCCATGCAGGTGAGGGACACTGAAGCTTAAGCTTCATGCTTCACTGTATACCCACCTCTGAGTGGGGTCTAACAGACAGGTACATTACAGTGACATTACTTTCTAAGTTTCTGTCTCCATCACTAGAGTGTGAGTGTCTTGTGTTATGGAATTAATTGTGTCAGGTTCACCTGTAGCCCTAGGGTTTTGCACAGTGAATGACTGTATCAGCAGAGTTCAGTCAAGGAAACAGAAATGTGTCTAGGTATTTTTGGCAGTGAGGTATTCAGTATGAGGAAATAAATGGGTGCTAGAAAACTGTTGGATCAGCTGGAGGAGTGAAAGTGATAAGGCTGCTACCGGGCTTTAGGCTTCAAGGTCACTTTGCTTTGATTCTGAACTCAGGATAATGTAGGCAATCCCAGCTGGTGCCCCACTAGTCCCTCACTCATGAACTGATGAAGAGAGAGTATGACCACTGCAAAGCTCACTCCTGCCAGAGCCTGCCCATCAGCTGCCACGGCCAGAGCAAATTCTGCTTTCCAAATGTTGCACATGTGCTTCTCATTGGCAGAGGCTAATTTTTTTTTTTTTTTTTTTTTTGAGACAGAGTCTCACTCTGTCACCCAGGCTGGAGTGTAGTGGCGCGATCTCAGCTGACTGCAACCTCTGCCTCCTAGGTTCAAGAAATTCTCCTGCCACAGCCTCCAGAGTAGCTGGGACTACTGGGACTACAGGTGTGCGACACCACGCCCAGCTAAGTTTTGCATTTTTAGTAGATACAAAGTTTTACCATGTTGACCAGATGGTCTCAATCTCCCCACCTTGGCCTCCCAAAGTGCTGGGATTACAGGTGTGAGCCACCCCGCCCCACTGTCAGAGCCTAAATTTTATCCAGAACCCTAGCAGCAAGGGAACATAGGCAATAGATTTCACCCCCTGTGAAAAATCAGGGTTGGGAAGTTCATAGGAAGGGGTACAAATGGATGCAAAGTGTCCACAGAAGACATTTAGAACAATGGCACAGAGTGGGTGCTGTATGAGTTATTGATGTTGGTGTATGAGATTACCCCAAAACTTAGTGGCTTGAAACAACATTTATTATCTCGTGGTTTCTGTGGGTCAGAAATCCAGGCACTGCTTATCTGGGTGCTCTGCTTCACGGTCTCTCGCTGATGCCATCAAGGTGTGTCAGTCCAGGGGCTGTGATGTCATGGGAAGACTCCAAGGGGGAAGGGTCCACTCACTCAGTGGCTGTTGGCAGTGTTCAGTTCCATGTGACTGCTGACTGGGGCCCCGGTTCCTCACTGATTTTTGGCTGAAAGTCACCTTCAGTTTCTTGCCACATGGGCCTCCTGCTGATTTCATCAAAGGATACAAGCCAAGAAGTCAATAGAAAGAATTTGCTAGCAAGACAGAAACCACGGTCTTTTTAGATCCTAACCACAGAAGTGACATCCCATTATTTCTGCCATATTCTATGATTAGAAGTGATTCACTAGGTCCAGCCCACAGTCAAGGGCAGGGGCTTACACAAGGACGTGAGTACCAGGAGGAGGAAATCACTGGGGTCACCTTTGGAAGCTCTCTGCAATACTTGGTGAACACCTGAGTAAGGAAAGACCAAGAGCAAGAGGCAATGGAGTCTGGTGCTCCAGGGAGAGGTCTGTGGCTGTCCATGCATAACTTCACACGGTCATGGTGTCCCAATGGCAGCACCTGGAAAAGGGTGCCCAGAGGTGGCCAGGCTGGAGAATGGAGGAGGACTGCTTCACCGGGACCAATGCATATGACATGGATGGCTAAACTGCATGTCAAATTCTCTTCTGTTGTTGCTTTTTTTTTGAGACAGAGTCTCACTCTCTTGCCCAGGCTGGAGTGCAGTGGTGCGATCTCAGCTCACCGCAGCCTCAAACTCCAAGGCTCATGTGATTTTTCCACCTCAGCCTCACAAGTAGTTGAGACTACAGATGCACACTACCATGCTTGGCTAATTATTTTGTTTTTGTTTTTTGTAGAGATGAGGTCTTGCTATGTTGCCCAGACTGGTCTTAAACTCCTGGGCTCAAGTGATCTGCCCTCCTCGGCCTTCCAAAGTGCTGGGACTGCAGGTGTGAGCCACCGTGTCTGGCCCCAAGTACCCCTTTTACAATGAGAAAGGTAACTGGCATGAGGTCCAGAAGGTGGAGTCAGCCGGATGTCTTGTGTTTGGATCATTGTCTCAATTTGATTTAATCTTGCCTTCTCCTCTTCTAACGTTCCTATCTCCCCTTGTCTCTTTTTTCATTTTATGGCACAAAAATCCACATAGTAGATAGCTGTGACTGAGGGGCTTCATTCGGACACACTCATGTGCTTAGCACCCCCCGGGCACTGTGCTAGGCAACGGGAATACAGAAACGAGTAGGACATTTCTCCTCCTGTTTTCACGGTCTTTGCCGACGCTGGTAGAGACATGAGCACAGACAGGAGGATTGAGTACGGGCAGAGCCAACCAAGGAGAGGCCCTGAACTCCAACTCAGAGAGGATAAAAGGCCTCCAGAAGAAGCAACCCAGGAGAGGAGTCTCAGAGGTTAAGAATTTAGTCAAGGAAAAAGGAGAAAGGACTCCAGGGAGAGGAGACAGCTGGACAACAGCAGGAGTGGGGATGAGAAATGGGGTGACAGGGAAGCAGATATCGGAGGCAGTGGGAGAGCTCACGTTGCAACGAACCAGGGAGCTGCCTCGCTAGATGTCGTCTGGGCTGCCCTCTTGAAATCGTTAGAAAGAATGCAATGTTCGGGGGCACTTTATTTTAGGCTTTGTTTAGACTGAAAAATAAAGCAAAGATGGTGGTGTGATCCTTAATGAAAGCCTAGCAGACCCAGGCATCAGCCAACTGGAAAGCAACAGTCCACTCCTTGGGAAAAGCAAACAGTTGCTCTGGGCGTCGGTGTTTCCATCCATAAATGGGGCTGCCTATATTTTACACCTACTCGCTTGATGGAAGCACTGGGGATAAATAAAGGCGAGGTTCCCAGGCAAGGTAAGTCTCCAGGGAGCTGGTCTCCATCTTTAAAAAGGCCTTTGAGGTCCTCAAGATGAAAGAATCTGTGGACGAGAAATTCTGTGATTCTCCAAGAACAAAATGCCCGGACCAATTTGTAACCCATGGAAGAGGTGACTCATCGGCTTGAAGGGAGAGATATTGAAGGAGCACGGAGCCAGGGAGGAGGGAACGCAGGAACACGATGGGAACCCACAGGTGGTTTATGAAGGCAGCCCTCAGAAACACAGAGGAGAAAATCAACAATATCTCAAACAACAGAATGTGTAGCTGTCATGGAAGTTGGTGTTTACAAAGGTATTACAATGACACCAGGATGTGTTTGATAAGAAGTGAAGAAAAGGAAAAAAAGGCAAAATTGTGTATGTAGTTATGTGATTATTATAAAAATATATATACTTACATACATGCACATGTGTACACACATACATATATGTATGATCTAGATATAGATATAGATGTAGATATAGCTATATAGACACACATACACACAGGGGAAAATGATTGGATGGAACTTTGTTTAAAGGAAAACATCCAGGTAGTGGAATCACAGATTTGTATTTTACATGTGATTTTTTTTTCAAATTTGCCAGTTTTTTTAGGAAGGGCATGCTATGTTTTGAAATCAGAAAAATGTTTAGAAATGCAGAAAGAAAAAATGGGGCAGGGGAGATAAGAGAGGAAAGCTGGAAAAGTGAAAGGAAAAAGTATTTTGGAAAATAAGAAATTCAGTCCATTTCCCCAAACATTTCACTTGACCACACGCTGCATGCCCAGTATGGCACAAGTAGAATAAGATAAAAATCATGCCCACCCAGGACATAGGCATGGGCAGGACTTCATGTCTAAAACACCAAAAGCAACGGCAACAAAAGCCAAAATTGACAAATGGGATCTAATTAAACTAAAGAGCTTCTGCACAGCAAAAGAAACTACCATCAGAGTGAACAGGCAACCTACAGAATGGGAGAAAATTTTTGCAATCTACTTATCTGACAAAGGGCTAATATCCAGAACCTACAAAGAACTCAAACAAATTTACAAGAAAAAAACAAACAACCCCATCAAAAAGTGGGCAAAGGATATGAACAGACACTTCTCAAAAGAAGACATGCATACAGCCAACAGACACATGAAAAAATGCTCATCATCACTGGCCATCAGAGAAATGCAAATCAAAACCACAATGAGATACCACCTCACACCAGTTAGATTGGCAATCATTAAAAAAATCAGGAAACAACAGGTGCTGGAGAGGATGTGGAGAAATAGGAACACTTTTAGCCTGTTGGTGGGACTGTAAACTAGTTCAACCATTGTGGAAAACAATGTGGCAATTCCTCAAGGATCTAGAACTAGAAATACTATTTGATCCAGCCATCCCATTATGGGGGATATACCCAAAGGATTATAAGTCATGCTGCTATAAAGACACATGCACACGTATGTTTATTGCGGCACTATTCACAATAGCAAATACTTGGAATCAACCCAAATGTCCATCAGTGATAGACTGGATTAAGAAAATGTGGCACATATACACCATGGAATACTATGCAGCCATAGAAAAGGATGAGTTCGTGTCCTTTGTAGGGACATGGATTCAGCTGGAAACCATCATTCTCAGCAAACGATCGCAGAACAGAAAACCAAATACTGCATGTTCTCACTCATAGGTGGGAATTGAACAATGAGATCACCTGGACACAGGAAGGGGAACATCACACACCGGGTCCTATTGTGGGGAGGGGGGAGGGATAGCATTAGGAGATATACTTAATGTAAATGACGAGTTAATGGGTGCAGCACACCAACATGGCACATGTATACATATGTAACAAACTTGCACGTTGTGCATATGTACCCTAGAACTTAAAGTATTAAAAAAAAAGTGCCCACCCAGGAGCTTCAGTCTGGGAGAGGCTGAAAGGTAGCAGGCTGTCTAGTACCTGTGGTGTGTGCTAGGGCTAACAGGAGGCTGTGCAAAAACAAAGGTGACAACTCAGTCTAGGAAAACCCAGGAAGCCTTCCTGTAAGAGGCAACACTTGAACTGAGTCTTAAGCAGTGGGAGATGGCCTAATACAGCAAGGATGATGAGGAAGGATGGACAAGGGGAGACAGACATCTCAAGGAGGGTTAACTTGTGAATTCTGTCAGGAGACAATTAAAAAGAGTGTCTTTCCAACTGATTCAGCCAATATGTGGTCCCCAGTGTCAACCCTCATGTCTTCAATCTCTGGGGGTTATGAGGTTTATTTGTTTAATATCTTCATGTAACAATAGTGCCCTATTGTTTTAAAAGGCCTTTGTACGTTGTCTCATTTTATCCTCTGACAGGTCTCTGACATAGATATCATCAAAATTGTCTTTTCATACATGATAAAATTGAAACTTGGGAGCCTGGGGGGAAGCAAATGAAGCCATAAGGCGAGGCCCTGGTGCAATAGAATTTGTGTCCTTGTGAGAATAGGAAGATGCGAGGAATGTAATGCACAGGAGAAGGACCATGTGAGAATGCAGCAAGAAGGCAGCCATCTGCAAGCCGAGGAAAGTGACCTCAGGAGACACCAACTCTGCCGACACCTTGATCTTGGACTTTGCAGCCTCCAGAACTATGAGAAAATAAATTTCTGATGTTTAAGCCACCCAGTCTGTGACATTTTGTTATGGCAGCCCAAATAGTTTGATACAGGTTCCTATATCAGCTTTATCACTATTAGCTGTGTGACCTTGAACAAGTTGCTTAACCTCTCTGTGCCTCCATTTCCTCAACTGTAAAATGAAGATAGGAATAGTGGCCAAATTCATAGTGCTGTCGTAGAGTATATGAGTTAATATCTCTATATAAAAAGCACTAAAAACCCCTGGCACAAAGTAGGTAGTAATAAATAAGGGTTATTTACTATTTTAGTGACCTGTCCAGGGTCATCATACTGTAGTCAGTGTATGGAACAGAAACTCAGACCTGAACCTGGCACAACCCCTGCTTCCCATTGCTCCCCTTAGGTGGATGTCATAAAACCCTTTTGTTTTACAAATATAGAAGCCGATGGGAGAAAGTTTTGGTTCATTTTTGCCCGAGGGAAGCAGCACACCTGAGCACTGAGGCAGGTCCTACTGGAAGGCACCTGCCACCCACCACCACAGCTCAGGCCTCCACCTTAGAGGCGTCCAGACCCACGAACCAGTCAGTAGACCCCAGAACTGACCGGCCTCTCAGCGGTCCGCACGTTCCTTACAGTCCCGAGGGACCAAAGCATGTGGTTGAGATATCAAGTGTTAATTTACAGTGAGAAATGAACGCTCCTGTGGCTGGACATCTAGGCCACCCCTGATTTCATCCATTCACTTGGTAAACGCCGCCGAGCATCTGCTATGCTCCAGGTCCTAGGGATGAAATGGGGAGCGATATAGACTTAAGCCCTGCCCCCACGGAGCAGGGAGCCTGAAGAAGGACAGGCATGTTAATGAAAGACCTGTGCACGTTCATGTAAATTATGTAACCAGAGTTTTGAACACAGAGGATTCCTGTGGTGTAATCAGAAAAGCAGCTGCAGTTTTGTTTCTCAAAGTCCCTGCCTGACTGCCTGCCCTTGATCTCCTGTCCCGGTGAAAATGCCGTAGTTCTACAACTCTCCTGCTCCTTCTTAGACAATAGAAAGTTCTGCCATCACTCTAAGCCATAATCCTGGTTTCAATTCGGCATGAAATAGCCAATCCCAGGGAACAACCAAAACTCAGAGCTCAATTTAAACTTGGAATTTTCTTCTCCCTAGCCCAGACTGGCTCCAGATGGGGCACCTGCCCGGGAAGGGGAATTCATCCTCCTTTGCCTTCTCCCTTTCTCCCATGCTGGTTGTTCTTCCCGACCTCACCAGGGTCAAAGTGGGGGGAGGGGCCAGGCATGGTGGTTCACGCTTGTAATCCTAGCACTTTGGGAGGACAAGGTGGGTGGATCACTTGAGGTCAGGAGTTCGAAACCAGGCTGACCAACATGGCGAAACCTCATCTCTACTAAAAATACAAAAATTAGCTGGGCGTGGTGGTGCGTGTCTATAATCCCAGCTACTCAGGAGGCTGAGGCAGGAGGATCGCTTGAACCCAGGAGGCAGAGGTTGTAGTGAGCCAAGATTGAGCCACTGTACTCCAGCCTGGGCAACAGAGACTCCATCTCCAAAAAAAAAAAAAAGGGAGAGGGAAGAAAACCAGAAAAATACTCCTGTGATGAGTACTGCCTTCAGATGGCTTCTTGCTCTCTGCACCCGACAGAGATTTACAGGTGACCCTCCGTATGTTGCTGCCCCTTCAGCTGCCTCCAGCAAGAGGCAGGCACCAGTGCCCTGTGCCCAGCCACAGGGCACACAGCAAGCCCTCCGATGATCCTTTGGGTGCCTTTTTTTTTAACCAGGTTTCGGATCTGTGCGGAGCATTCCCCAATGCCCAGCCCTATACACCAACAACTTCCTCCAAAAATAACTTCCCGTTTCCACTCTCTTGATCTGTTTAATGTCCTTGCCTTAGACTAAGGGTCCAGTAGCCATTGTTGGATATTTCCTGTCAAGATGTGCATTGTGGTAGGCTATCTTGCAAATTCTTTTTTTTTTTTTTTTGAGATGGAGTCTTGCTCTGTGGCCCAGGCTGGAGTGCAGTGGCACGATCTCAGCTCACTGCAACCTCCGCCTCCTAGGTTCAAGCGATTCTCCCACCTCAGCCTCCTGAGTAGCTGGGATTACAGGCACCCGCCACCATGCCTGACTAATTTTTGTATTTTTAGTAGAGACGCGGTTTCGTCATGTTGACCAGGCTGGTCTCAAACTCCTGACCTCAGGTGATCCTTGGCCTCCCAAAGTGCTGGGATTACAGGCATGAGCCACCACGCCTGGCCTATCTTGCACATTCTATCACTGTCCAATAAACTCTGTATTGGTACCTCAGCTAAGACATGTGACCACTGGGTCACATTTCACCCCCAGTGCCTACCACAGGACCTGGCATACAGTAATGCCCAAAAATATTTTTTGAATGAATTAATAACATGATAACATGAATGTCTGGTTGGCCTGTTTATTTTTGTGAATTAGTTCATTGCTCTCTGCTCAGTGTGCTTTTGCTTCTTGTGCTTTTGATTAAGGGAAGGACAAGGCACTATAACACCACATGGCTGGGCCATCCAAGGAAGAAGGTATAGAAGAGAGGGGATAGGGGAACAGCATGGAAGGAAAGAGGGAACAGCATGCACGTAGGCTCAGAGTATGTGTGAATGAATTAACAAAATTGAAAAAAGAGGGAGAATAATGACCAAAAGAGCTACTCTTTATATATTACTCTTCAATATTTATGGAACATCTTGTGTCAGGCTCTGTTCTGCATTCTTTATAGAAGAGGAAATTGAGGCAGGAGGGTCTTAAAGTAATGCCCCACATATTAGAAACAACCATGTTTGTCAATAAGGCATCGATACTAAATTGCAGTATAGCCCACACTGGCATCTGATAACAGTGCAGCGACAGTCAGAGTAAGGAAGTTCATGAGCTGGTCTCCCGCCGCCTCCAGGATGGAGAGTTAGGCAGGAAAATCAAAGTGCACAGCAGAAGGGGAGAAGGGGAAGAAAAGACTACAGTCGTATATTGGCTTGTGTGCGCAGAACCCATCTCTCAAAGGATACACGAGAAACGTGGAACATTGGAAACCTTCTGGGAAAGGAATGAGGAGGCTGGGGAGAGAGTTACGGAGAAAGTTTTCCCTGTATATTTGCTTAGACCTTTTTTATTTTGCTTTATGTGACTATATTAGCTATTTTCACAAAAATGTTTAAGTTAAGCCAGGCTCAGTAACTCACACCTTTAATCTCAGCTACTTGGGAGGCTGAGGCGGGAGGATCACTTGAGGCCAGTAGTTTGAGACCAGCCTAGGCAACATAGTGAAAACTCATCTCTTAGATAATAATAACAACAATAATAATAATAGCGTTTAAGTTAAAAGAAGAAAATAAAAAATATAAAGGTCTTTGCCCTGTCTCTGGAAATGAATGGCTGGGAGTTAAGTCTGCAGCTGGGTCCTCGGTCTCTAGCTCTCCTGCCTTCCTATCCATTGCCCTCCATTCCTGCTCCTGAAACAGGTATAGCTGGGGGAGTCTGGCTGGGAAGAAGAGTGGCAGCTGTCACAAAGGCCAACCGATCACCACCCTCACTTGTCACCTAGACCACCTGACCTGACCCCAGAGTTCCCTTCCAGCCAGAGCATGTGGAAGAGACAGCCCCAACTGGAACATGGCAGAAAAAGGACAGCTGCCCCTCTGCTCACGATGAGCTGCTTGAAGGACATCCTTGTTCTGCCTGAAGCTATGGGATGTCCTTGAGCCTCCTCCACTGAGGGCCCCTAGGATCAATCCCACCTCCCTGATGAAGAAACTCAGACCCAGTAACAGAAGGAACTTGATCAAGGATATGGCTACTAGAGGGCCAGGGTGCAGCTCATGGCTTTACATCAGCTGCTGTGAGGGGATGACTTGTGTTCCCCCAAAAATCTGTATATTGAAGTCCTAACCCCCAGGGTCTCAGAATGTGGGTGTGTTTGGAAATAGAGCCTTTACAGAGGTAATTAAAGTTAAATTAAGTCATTAGGGTGGGCCCTAATTGAATCTCATTGGTGTCCTTACAAGGAGAGGATTTTAGGACACAGACACACAGAGGGAAGACCATGTGAGGACACAGGGAGAAGGAGGCTGTCTTCAAGTCAATCAGACAGACCTCAGAAGAAACCAACCCTGTAGATACCTTGATCTCAGACTTTCAGCTTCCAGAATTGTAAGAAAATGCATTTCCATTGTTTAAGTCCCCAAGTCTGTAGTACTTTGTCATGGCACTATCCCCATCCTGCCCTGGGCATACATTATCTTATTTTATCTTCACAACAAGCCCTCGGGGTAGGTATGCTATTCCCATTCTATGAGTAAACCAAGTGAGCGAAGTTGCTTTTGAGTTAACTTAGCCAATGAAACTATTAAGAGAGACAATCAGCAGAAATCAAAGGACAGACTGGACACAGGGGCTCACACCTATGATCCTAGCATTTAGGGAGGCAGAAGCAGAAGGATAGCTTGAGCCCAGGGGTTCAAGACCAGCCTGGGCAATATAGCGAGATCCTGTTCTCCACAAAGAGAAAAAACAAAAACAAAAACAAAACAAAAACCAAAGAAAGAGAAAGAAAAGGAAAGAAAAAGTGTAAAACTTTAAAGAAACAGGCATGGTACTTTGTTCTACTGTTAGAGTAACCCCATCAGTTAATACATCACTTAGATGAAAATTAACATAGGATGCTCAAGTCTGCAGGACTTTTTGCAGCCGTGGTGTCAAAGTCAAATTTCTCAGCCTGGAACAGCCGTACAGTCTCCTAGATGAAACATAAGTGCAAAGAGCTTTAGATGCCAAAGACCATGCTCCATCCATGGTACCTCCCATGGCCGCCCCCTGCTCAGATAATCCTGGGTACTTTCACATCCAGCAATTTTATGGAAACATAGACATTCGTAAGTGTATGTATGTAATAAGTATATATACACATATATATGTATATATATAAAATATTTACTAATGTAATAATACATAAATGTATGTAATGTGACCACCTCTGTCCTGGATGCCGTCTAAGGATCATACTCCACCTAAGAAAGGCAGCACGATGTGGAGTTTTCTACAGCATTGGAGTCCAGCAGATGTGGGTATGAACCTGGCCCTGGCAATTCCTAGCTCTGCCTCCTTCAGCAATTCACTTGCAAGTTCCAGGCGAGGCCTGAAGATGCATCATGGGTTTGCACTTCCTCTCTATGCATTTCTGCTGTCATCCTGAGAAGAGAGTCCCCAAGTAGTTGCTGTTCCTTCAGAGATAACAAAAAAATGAGTAGACAGAGAGCAAAGCCATCCCAGCCAAGCTCAGCCACCAGACTCCCAGCTTGAAGGAGAACTGCCCAGCTGAGGCCAGCCAAAATGCACTGCCCCAGATGACTTCTACCCCCATAAGAAGTAAATATTGATTGTCGAATGCTTCCGAATATTGTGGTTGGTTGTTACACCGCATTACCAGGCAATAGTTGACTAATACAGGCTATCAATGGGACTTAAAAGTAGTTGTACATCATCACACATTGCTTTAAATTGGTAATCAGTTGCTCCTGTTATAGCTTGAGAGAGGAAGAAAGGCCCTTTGCCTTTATGACTAAAATCCTAGCAATAACAAAACCAACAGTGAGAGTCAGGTGGCATAGACTCAGAGTTCAAAGCTAAGTGTCATCATTCAGTAACTAAGTGACCTTGGTCAAGTTACTTAACCTCTCTGTCCTTCAGTTAATAAGCTGGATAATAATCATTCCTAAAGAATAGGACTGTGTGGGAATTGAATGAGTTCCTATATGTGCAGTATTTAACACAGTATCTGGCACATATTGTTAGTGACTGCTATGCATTGAGCACCTATTTCATTCTAGGCCCCAGGCTGGGCACTCTGCCTTGTTATTGCTCATCTTCTCAACAAATCTATGAACCCCATGTACCAATGAGCTCAGAGAGGCTGTTCCATACAAATCTCTCCACCTATCTTTCTACCCCTGGTCCAAACTCTGGAATGCTCTTCCTTTGGTGCCCCTACCTATCTTCTTGAGACCTCAGCCTTATTTTCACATCTTCAGAGATATTTTTCTACCCTGCCAGCAGCCCATCCCTCCTCTGATAGCCTTTCACAACACCAGGTACCTGCCTGTCTTGCAGCTGCATTAGTCAGGATAGGCCAGGCTCTGCTGCAGTAACAAACAAGCTCTGAATCTCAGTGGTTTGACAAATGTTTATTTCTCCTCGTGCTATGTGTTCATTGTGGGATGCCAGGGGGTAGGAGTGTAATTCATCAGAGCCACTCTGGGACTGAAGCCTAGCAGAGGCTTAATTTAACACCTGCTTCCACACTCACTGCCACAGTGGAAAGGGAATGTGGCAAATGGTGCACTGACTTGTAAAGCTTCTACCCATCACTGAGACACATGGCCCTTATGCTTGCATTTCATGGACCAAACAAGTCATGGTCATGCCTAACCCCAAATGGGGTGGGAAAGTACAATCATACCATGTGTCCAACAAGAAATGAGGGGACAAGCTGGGCGCAGTGGCTCATGCCTGTAATCTCAGCACTTTGGGAGGCTGAGGCAGGTGGATCACTTGAGGTCAGGAGTTCGAGACAGCCTGGCCAACATGGTGAAACCCTGTCTCCACTAAAAATACAGAAGAAATACAATTTAAAAATAAAAAACCTGTCTCTACTAAAAATACAAAAAAAAAAAAAAAAAATTAGCAAGGCATGGTGGCACACACCTGTAGTTCCAGCTACTCAGGAGGCTGAGGCAAGAGAATCACTTGAACCAGGAGGCGGAGGTTACATTGAGCCAAGATTGCACCACTGCAGAGTGAGACTCCATCTCGAAAAAAAAGAAAAGAAAAAAGAAGTGAGAGGACATCACTGGTAACCGCCATGGTAGTTCTGAATGTCCACATATTTGTGTGATTCTGATTAATATCTACCCCTCTGCTAGACTTGGCTCCTAGGAATAGAGCCCATCTGGTTTAGCTCATCTTTGCATCCCTTGTGCTTTGCACACAGTAAGCACTCAATAAAATGTGTTGAGTACATTATTGAAAAGTGACTATTCCAAAGTCACCTTATGGCAAGATCTGAACTTCAACCCATACCTATATAATATAAAAACTTTTATCCATATTGCTATACCACTGTTTACTTCATTAGTCTGAATTCTATTAACAATAGCTAAATGTGGTATCCTCTTTTGAACTGTTAAATGTGTGTGTGTGTGTGTGTGTGTGTGTGTGTGCGTGTTAAGAGACAGGCTATCACTCTGTTTTCCAAGCTGGAGTGCAGAGATGCAATTATAGCTTACTGTAGCCTCAAACTCTTGGGCTCAAGTGATCCTCCAGCCTCAGCCTCCAGAGTAGCTACAGGCACATACCATCACACTCAGCTAAATTTTTAATTTTTTATAGATAGAGGGTCTCGATATGTTGTCCAGGCTGGAAATCCTGGCTTCAAGCAATCCTCCTGCCTCGGCCTCCCAAAGCACCGGGATTTCAGGCATGAGCCACTGTGCCCGGCCCTGAACTGTTTTGTTTTTTGTTTGTTTTTAATTCTGAAAAGAGTTTAGGTAGGAATGGAAGGATTAGTTCATGTCTCAGTGGGAATTATTAATAATTCAGCCATACAGTTTTTTTTTCTCAAAATCTGGCTTAGCTCTACCTGAGAAGCTAAATCTGGGGTGGAGATGCTGGTATGGATCATGGGTTTCACGAATGAGATGAGGATGAAAAACAGGAAGGGGATTATGCTCATTTGGAACCTTTACCACCCGTGTAACAGTTTGAGATGAGACGACTTTTGAAGGACAACCTTTGAACATTCCCTGGTTTTGCCCACAGTGGACTCTGATTGCAAAAGTGACACATCCCCAGTTGGATAATCCATGTCCCTTCCTTAGAAGGCGCTGTCATTAGGAAACTAAGTCATCTGTGCAACTTGAGCACACAAGTAAAACAAGGACTCTGTGGACATATAACTTTCCCTTTTCTTAATTGTGGCTGGAAGTAATTTTGCCAAAAGCAAGCAGGCCGTGGATATGAAATACTTTTAAGAAAGTTACCACCACACAGCACCCTGTAGTTCTCAGGGCCTTGTACAAGGGGATACCAAAGTGCCCTCTTGTGTAGAACCGGAGAACTACAAGCCCACTGCGGTCTTGGCTTCTCAAACGCATCCTTTACATCTTGCAAAGGGGAATACATGTTTTGCAAAGTATGTTTCCTAATACTTCTTCTTTGTTGTCAACCACAAGCATCTCAAACACAACATCGGATGGCTAAAAGACGTCTATTAACTGCTGGATTGTTAGCGGTGTGGGAAAAGTGAGAAAAGATGGCTGTAAACTGATACGCGGTACTGACAATAACATGTCCACGGTAATGAAGCCATTCAGATATTTTCAGTAATTACAGCCTTTGCTCACTGCCAGCTTGAACTGCATAATGGGAAAAAGGGAAGAATGTTTTGTTTTTAAGGAAAAGAGAAGACACACTCGGAAAGTGGCTGGAGCTGAAGGTGGGGGCGGGGACTGTTAATGTAGCACAGACATTTTGGCTCCGAGAAGCTAAAGAATTCAGCGGAGAGACTTCTTCCAAGATGAATAAACGCATTTTAAAGTGATCTGCGATTCATTTCACATCTCGGTTTTCAAAAGCCTCACTGAGAAGCGCACTCAGGTAGGGCATTTAAATTTAGCCTGGAGATTTCCTGAGTCTGAAAATACATTTCTGCAGACTTTACTACTTGTGGCTCAGAAGTAGCCATATCAACACAAGAGATTTTTTAACCTCAAAGACACGGCATCGCTGGCACTTTTACTGGCTTCATACTTGAGGTCGATGTAAATCAGGAGCTCCCAGGAAAACGCCCACACCCCAGCCCTGCTTGCACCCTAAGCTGGGCGGGAGAACTTCTCCCACCGGCAGTACCCTGCTGAATGAGGTTTCCCAGCTCAAAATGCCAAAGAATTTCTTAACAAGTCAGAGCCCTTTTTTGGTGGTGGTTGTTTTGGTTTGGGGGTTTCTGTTGTTGTTGTTTGTTTTTTGTTTTTGTTTTTGTTTTTTGTTTTTTGGTGGGGAGGAAGGCAAAACGTTTGCAAAGACTCACAATAGATATGGTTCTAGTCATAAAGAATCCATAATTGCCAGTAACGCTACATATTTAAGAACAGGAAAAGACAGACAAGAAAAGATGGAATTAAAAAAAAATTACTAAAGAATAGGACATAGAAGAGTGAAATTGAGAAGGTAAGGAGGAGGGGGAAGGATGTAAAAACTATGACAATACACGGGTTATTCAAAAAGTAGCCTTTCTTCCACATGAGGCCGCCACGCAGAGTACCACTTACATGAGGATGGCTGTGACACTGGTACTCATGGGAAGCTCTGGGAAATAAATTTGCTCCCCTGGAGAAGAAGTGGCTGTGAAAATTCTCTGAAGGGGTAAGTGAAGACCTTTCTGGAAAGTTCTGGAAATGTCCTCCTCAAGCCAACTCTTCCATATGGATTTGGGGGAAGATGTGGATTCTCATTCGTGCACATTTGGGCGTGTTTCTCCATCATCTTTTATAGTGGCACCCCCACTCTCTCAGTTGTTTACTTTGAGGCAAACACTGTCCTACCTCAGCTTCCCTCCTCTTTTCTCCAAATGTCATTTGAAAATTTGAAAAAAGAAAAATTAAATTTTTTGGTCAGAGGGCCCAAAAGAACTGAAATAGCCCCAGGAAAGCCCAGCTACAAGAGAGTCCTTAGGAAAGCGAGTAGGAAAGGGAGTAGTGTGCTTCTAAAATAACAACTGTGCCCTGTTTCCAATCTCCTCAACGCTCGACGGTGATCAATGCTGGCTTCTTGGGAGTGGACGGTATTAGCGGTGAACTCCCCATGGCGGTTGGAAGCCGAGAGCTTTGTGCATGGATACACACACAGGTAGTGTTTCGAACCGGAATCTTTCCCCACATGGTGGTATTTTTGGCTTAATCCTAAGCTAAATTTTATAAAAGGGCTTCTCTCTCTCAAGCACCTATTGGACTGATACAGAAGTTGCCCTCAAAGTAAACAACTGGGGAAGTGGGAGTGCCACTATAAAAGATGTTGGAGAAACACACCGAAGTATGCATGAATCATGTGCCCTCCGTTAGAACTCCTGTCTGAAGTCAGTGCAGACTCCAGCTAGAGGAGCAGCATACCCTCCAACAGAGGCTGAAATGACCTGCTTTGTAAAATGTGAATTCTATGACAGTACACCTTTCTCTCTATTTTCTTTTTAGCTGAGAAACTTGTTTGTGAAAGATCAAAGCATTTGTTAAGCCAACTTTAGGATCTTCTTGTTATCCTCACTTTATTTTGGATGCCAATTCAGCCTAAAATGCTTTTTTGCTTATTATTTATTCCATTTATTTGAGATAGCCTCTCTTCTTAAATGCATCCTAGAGTGATTTCTAGGTAATTAATAGAGATATAAATATTATAGTTGTTTTCTACTTTTAATAGAAATGCCCCCATACAATATGCCTATCCTTATGCTTACATTAAAACACACACACACACACACACACACACACACACACACCCCAGATCTTGCCTTACAAATTTCAGGACAAAGTGAGTCTGTAACATAGTATAACATTTGCTGTAAATCATTGTAAATACCTCTTAATTCTCTTAGCTTCAGGCCCAAGATGCTATCTGCAAAAGGAGATATTTCAGAGTTCAGAAACTCCTCCTCTGCCAAAAGCCCCCATAAAAGCCACGAGAATCACAGGCATCCACCTCACCAACCCACCTGCTTAGGAAAGAACAAAAGCAGGGGAGGCTCCTTGGTGAAACTGGAACTCCACAGTAACAATTGAAAGTATCTTCATAACATGGTGCAAACTAGGAGGTGGGAGGAGGCAGAGAAATTTGATCTTTATTAAAATGATTCAAATATTCAATGGAGGAATTTCAAAGAGACTGGGGGCCCAAGGTGGGGAGCAGGGGAATGACTTAGAAAGGTAATAAAGCGTAACCTTTCAGATGTCCCTGCAGGAATAAAGGACAGAGAGAGAAAGATTCTTAGATATTCTCATCTTCTTATTCCGTTGTGTTATAAACAAATAAGAGAGCAGATTCAAGAAGATGAAGCTGGAAATGACAGAAAAGATGGGTGAATGGGTGGATGAATGGATGGATGGATAGATGGATGGGTGGATAACCGGATGGGTGAATGGATGGATGGGCAGATGGATAGGTGGGTGGATGATGGGTAGATGGATAGGTGGGTGGATGGGTGGATGGATGGATGGATGGATGGATGGACTGATGGATGGGTAGGTGGATTAAATGTGTAAGAACAGTAGACAGGTGGGTGGATAGCTGTACAGGTGAGTGAGTGGGTAGATGGGTGAGCAAGTGGGTGGGTGATGGATAGGTAGATGGATAGGTGGATGGAAGAAAGGGTGGGTAAATGAGCAGGTGAATGGATAGGTGGATGGGTAGGTGTTTGGAAGGAAGAAGGGTGGGTGGGTGGGTAAAAATAATAAGCCTTTTCCTATTCTTATATGTAATTTCATTACAGCATGTCCCCCTCAATATTCACAGGTCTTTGATTTTGAAAATTGCTGTCAAGTGCTGAATGTAGTAAAATAGGCACTCATACACCCACTGCTAGTGGACACATAAATTGGTACAACTTTGCCGATGATAAAGCTTATTAAGAATCTTTAAAAGGCTGGTGCACCCACATGTTCATAACTGCATTATTCACCATAGCCGAAAGGTAGGGACAGCCCAAATGTCCACCACAGATGAATGGATAAATAAAACATAATACATACAAGATCGTGCCACTGCACTCCAGCCTGGGCAACAGAGTGAGACTCGGTCTCAAAAAAAAAAAAAAAAAAAAAAGTAATACATACATATGCAATGGAATATTATTCAGCCTCGAAAAGGAAGGTGATACTGATACATGCCACAACATGGATGGAGCTCAAGGACATTATGCCAAATGAAACAATCAGTCACGAAAAGACAAATACTGTACTTGTCTGAGGTCCCTAGAGTAGTCAAACTCATAGAGACAGAAGCGGAATGATTGATGACTGTCAGGGCCTGGAGGAGCAGGGGTAGGGTTCATATTTAATGGAGACAGAGTTTCAGTTTTGCAAGATGGAAAACGTTCTGCTGATGGATGGGGGTGATTGTGGTATAATAATATCAATGTACTTAGTGTCATTGAATAATACATTTAAAAACAATTAAAAGGTAACTTTTAGGTTACATATATTTTACTGCAATAGAAAAAAAAAAGGAAAAAGAAAAAGATCAGTGCTCTCTGATCCCTTGTAAATCTACTGAGAGCAATCAATCCTTAGGAAATACGTCAAAATGCCGAGAAAGAATTGTGCACAATTATATGCGTCACCTAATTGTTTACTGGAATTAATATACATGTCCAAAAAATTAGGGACTGATTAGGAAATGATACCTTCTTCACACCATGAATTATTAAGCAGCCATTTAAAAATGAGATTTGAGGCCGGGCTCAAATTACAAGCCTGTAATCCCAGCACTTTGGGAGGCCGAGACGGGCGGATCACAAGGTCAGGAGATCGAGACCATCCTGGCTAACACGGTGAAACCCCGTCTCTACTAAAAAATGCAAAAAAACTAGCCGGGCGGGTTGGCGGGCGCCTGTAGTCCCAGCTACTCGGGAGGCTGAGGCAGGAGAATGGCGTGAACCCGGGAGGCGGAGCTTGCAGTGAGCTGAGATCCGGCCACTGCACCCCAGCCTGGGCGACAGAGCAAGACTCCGTCTCAAAAAAAAAAATAAATAAATAAAAAATAAAAAAAATAAATAAAAATGAGATTTGACCTGACGCGGAGGCTCAGGCCTGTAATCCCAGCACTTCGAGAGGCCAACGTGGGTGGAGCCACCTGAGGTCGGGAGTTCCAGACAAGCCTGACCAACATGGAGAAACCTCCTCTCTACTAAAAATACAAAAAGTTAGCCGGACGTGGTGGCGGGCACCTGTAATTCCAGCTACTCCGGAGGGTGAGGCAGGAGAATCGCTTGAATCCGGGAGGCGGAGGTTGTGGTGAGCCAAGATTGCACCATTGCACTCCAGCCTGGGCAACAAGAAAGAGAGATTTACAAAATTATTTTAAAGATTATAGGTAATAGGTGAGATCGTTTTAAATGATAAAAACAGAACACAAAACTGTCTGCATAACCTACTAATAAACTCATAAAGAAAAAGAAATAGACTATTAGAAACGGGCCAAAAGATTATCTCCAGTCCTCAGAGAAGGAAAATAATGGATAGAAGCTTTTCAGTTTTTTACACCTTTATGTTCTAAATTTCCTACAATATGTGTGTGATGATGGTGGGTGGAGTTAAGATAGCAAATGGGAGGAAGAAGTATGGAGATGTGTCTCTTTGAGCAAAGTCAAGGGGTAAGGGAACGTGATCTGAATCGGCGTCAGGATAATGTGTGCAGAGAAATGCTGCTAATGCTGCAATCAGCAAAGAGGCTTCCAAAAGTCCACCAGGAGTGGAAGACCTGAATGGAAGACGAGCTGGGCGTGGGCGTGAGGAGAATGGGCGTGGTCCTGAATGGGGTGGGCGTGGCCTGGAATGGGAGAGGGGCGTGGTCCTGAGTGGAAGAGAGGCTAGTCCTATAGGGATGCGAGTGGTCAGGGAGGGTGTAGGCGTGGTCCTGAAGGGGACAGGGGCTGGGATCGGGAAGAAGTAGGTGTGGTTGTAAAGGGGTGAGGGGCGTGATTATTGCAGGACTCCAAACAGATGCTTTTGCCAAGCTCCTAGGCAGCCTTCAGAGCCAGAATCTCACAGACTCCTTTGTCCTATAGTGAACAAACCAGGCTAGAGTTTTAAGGGAGGTCTAAGGAAAGGACTCAGAGAGGAGTCAGAGTCAATTAAGAGCTTTTCAGAACTAGATATATTATTGAAATAGCCAATGGACTGATTATTTCTACTCTATAGATTTTTTCAACACTGGGGACAGAGTGGAGAGTAGTTGTTGTGGGGATTTTTATAAATGAGAGGATCAGACAAACATTCTCTTCCTGAAAGCTGCCTGTGAGTGAGTGTACTACCCATTCATCCGCCAAATACTTATCAAGTGCCTACTATGTCAGCAGGGCACTAGGCTCTGGGGAGATCAGTGACCAAAACAGATGAAGGTCCCCGCCTTTGTGGAGCTTGCATTCCAGGGGGAACAAAGGACAGTAAATGTAATAAACGTGTCCAAAGGGAGTGGCACGTCACTGTGTACTTGGCACCACCCTGGTGCTGAGAATGGAAACTCGAGTGTCTGTCTGCTCAGGGTACATCACATATCCACGCCTGCCCACAGCGTCCTTACTGGAGTCAACAGCACTTGAATAATGGAGAAAGACCCTAATACTTGGGATATTGCGCATTGCTGAATTCAGTGTCCAACACATGGCGAGCACACAGTAAACTTGTACTGAATGTACTGAACAGTAAATGAATGAATGCATCAATCAGTGACTCAATCAATGACATCACTCACTTGAAGGGCAGAAAAATGAGGGTTCTAGAAAGAAAAGTGTACCAGCAAAAAGGGGTTTGCCAGCATGAGGACCTACTGTGTATCAGGCACTCCCTGTCCACATAAGACAGACAGCCACACACCCACATACACCCACACACGCATGCTTGTGTAAGGCTGAGCACACGTTGACACAGAAAGGCTCTATGCCCTGCACACAGGCCCACACCCATACTCAGGGAGCCAGGGTTTATATCCAGGTCTATCTTTTCCTTCCACTCCCTTCCCTGGGTGTCTCTGTGAAATCAACTCAGTTGCTAAGTTTTCTCTTTGCCCCAAGTAACTAAACCCTGAAGAACTTCCCAGGAATCCAGACATGTTTGCAGCAATGGTGACTAAATTTGGTGCCTGAGACGGGCCCTTTGTCATCTTTATCTAACATGTCAGAGGTTTCTTCTAATTGGGTTTGTTTATGGGTGTTCCGCCCAGCCCTACAAATTTCTGTCAATAGAATCCTAGGGACTGACTAAGTTTAAATGTCATCTTACAGGGAGTTGATAAAAGCAGTGTCACCTCCTCTGAAGAGGGCTGGAAGGTAACTGGAAGCCCAGCAGACCCCTCACTCCCAATCCCCCACCCATAAAGAGTCTGCCCTCTCCCAGCCCAGTTGACAGTAGGTATTTATACTCTGAGACCCAGAGATGCTGTTCCGTGTATGATGACCCTAATGGCTAGCAAGCCAAGATACTGTTTGGAGAAGGACATAAATTAGACCTGGAATTTTCAGGATAAACATCTTCAAGATTTACTTCTGCAGCCACTCCTATGAGCACTGGTTTCAGAGTAATCACAAGTCTTCTAGGAAAAGGTCCTGCACATTTTTTTCTGGAGCCACGGTGCTGGGAAAAGGCCACAGGCCCATCCTCAAAGCTCACCAGAAAGAAAGGTCCCTCCTGAATGGCAGGAGCTCTCACCCTGGGCGGGAGACTGCTCTGAGAATGCAGCACTTAGGAGGCCTCCAAGCTTGGAGTTTTCCCCTGGTCAATGCCTTAGCAAAGGCTTTTTTTTATTCCACCAACTTCTGCTTCAAAAATTAGCTTTAGCCATGTCCGGGGTAGCGCAAAGTGCTTGGGTTTTGTAAGCTAGAGGTAGGCTTGGGAGCCAGCAGGAGGATACAGAACGCATGTCCTCTTTTGTAGAGACAGGGTCTCCCCATGTTGCTCAGGCTGTTGTCGAACTCCTGGGCTCAAGCGATCCATCGGCCTTAGCCTCCCAAAGTGTTGGGATTACAGACATGAGCCACCGTGCCAGGTGGGAATCATTTAACAATGGCATCCTGAGGCTCAGGACACCAAAGTAAGTTGACCAAGACCACAATGCTAAGCAGAGGAAGAACCAGGATTTGAACTCAGATCTGCCTGCCTGCTTGGCTTTTCATTGTTCTATGCTGCCTGCCTCTTGAACACAACCGATCACATTGAGGTGCAATTCTGCCTCTCGAGGGCTGCCTCTGTGGCAGGGCTCAGGTCTGGGCCTGGAAGGAGCCAGCACTAGGATCTGGGTGCCAGATGCCCATGGCCAGAGCCAACTGGGAAGGTGCTGAGTGACACCCATGCAGTCAGTCTGTTACTGGAAACGAGTCCTGATCCAGAACCCAAGAGAGGGTTCTTGGATCTCGCTCAAGAAAGAATTGGAGTTGAATCCATAGAGTAAAGTGAAAGCAAGTTTATTAAGAAAGCAAAGGAATAAAGAATGGGTACTCCATAGGCAGAGCAGCCTTGAGGGCTGCTGCCTGTCCACTTTTATGGTCATTTTCTGATTATATGCTAAACAGCGGTTAGATTATTCATGAGTTTTCCAGGGGGTGGGCAGTTCCCAGAGCTGAGGATTCCTTCCCTTTTTAGACCATATTGGGCAACTTCCTGACGTTGCCAAGGCATTTGTAAACTGTCCTGGTGCTGGGGGCGGGGGGGGGGTGTCTTCTAGCATGCTAATGCATTATAACTAGCATATAATGAGCCATAAGGATGACCAGAGGTCACCGTCATCACCATCTTGGTTTTGGAGGGATTTGGCCGGCTTCTTTACTGCCAGCTGTTTTATCAGCAAGGTCTTTATGACCGGTATCTTGTGCTGACTTCCTATCTCATCCTGTGACTTAGAATGCTAACCTCCTCGGCCCGGTGCGGTGGCTCACGCCTGTAATCCCAGCACTTTGGGAAGCTGAGGCAGGCAGATCACAAGGTTAGGAGATCGAGACCATCCTGGCTAACACGGTGAAACACCGTCTCTACTAAAAATACAAAAAATTAGTGGGGCGTGGTGGCGGGCGCCTGTAGTCCCAGCTACTCGGGAGGCTGAGGCAGGAGAATGGCGTGAACCCGGGAGGGGGAGCTTGCAGTGAGCCGAGATAGCGCCACTGTACTCCCGCGTAAGTGACACAGCAAGACTCTGTCTCAAAAAAAAAAAAAAAAAGAAAAAAAAGAAAAGAATGCCTAATCTGGTAATGCGGCCCATCAAGTCTCAGCCTTATTTTACCCAGCCCCTATTCAAGATAGAGTTGCTCTGGTTTGAACACCTCTGACCAAATCCAGCCTCATTGATTCATTCATCAACAAATGTTCATTGAGTGCCTGCAAGGAGCCAGGTGCTGTTGTAGGCATCGGCAAAACAGTGGAGAAAAAGTGCAGCCCTCATGAAGCTTGTATCCTACTGGGCAGAGCCAGACCACGAAAATAAAACAGGAACTATGTCAGCTGGCTGGTCATGAGTTCTATGAAGGAAAGTAGAATGGGGGAGGGTGATAGCTAAGGGGTGGGGTCACCGTTGCCCATAAGGTGGTCAGGAAAGGCCTTTCTGCTCAGAGACTTAGAGGAAGCGAGAAATAGTGGGGAAGGGACAACGGCCGTCCAAAATCCCAAAGGTGGTGGGAAGAACACATTAAAAATGGAGCCAAGGCTGCTTCGGAGGAACGGAGAAGGGCGAGCAGAGCGCCCACTGGCGTCGGGGACCGGGAATGCCACAGCTGTGAAGTCCAGAAAATGCTGAGCCCTCCTGAAATCAAGGCCGGCTTCCTCACTGAGGGTGTCTAGGGCCTCAGGAATGAGGCACAGGATATCAAGCTCCCAAGCCTAACCGACCCCAGAATTGTTGGGGAGGAAACACATCCAGGATAAACACTCCTCAGAAAACACATTGGAACCTCAGAAAAGGGGTTTCTGCGATGTTCGGCAGGAGCTGTTTTCTAAGCTAGAAAGGACAGTCAGGTCTCACGTCCTCGAGCTGTGGGCCTGGGGGAAGCAGACCAAATCCTCAATGAGCACAGCTCCCTGCCTTTGAGGAAACGACGTTAAAAAACGGCCGCGTGTGAACGTGGGTTAGCACCGGCTCCTCTCTGAGCCTCAACTTGATAGTACTTGCTAGGCTGGATTTTTGTGAGGATTAAACGACTCAACTTGTGGCAGAATTGTCAGGCAAACTGTAAAGTGTTGAAGACATATGAGTCATATTCGTATCTCCCTCCAATGGCTTAGCATCCTTGAAATACTTTTTATGTCAACTGGGGCAAAACCTTAGTCAAATTAGTGACTTTAAGGATAAAAATATTAACCCTGAGGACAATAATAAAAATTCACAGCAACCCTGTGGGGTAGACATTACCATTTTCACTTTATAGATGGGAAACCCAAGCATCAGAGAGGTTAAATAACCTGTCCAAGGACACACAGCAGGCAAAGATGCCACTGGGAAGATATTTGTTCATTCATTTAAGAAATATCTGCTTGCTACTTTCTCTGTCCTGTTCCCTAAGGTTTCAGAGGGGACTTCCCTCCTGCACCACCTATTACTTGCAAATAGGTCACTGTGGTGAAATGAAGTGATGATACAGGCATACAAAATGTACTGCAGAAACAAACTCAGGCCTGGAGGAAAAGAAGGCTCCCTGGAGGAGGTGATGCTAGTGCTGAGCTTTGGAAATGAGTGGGAGGCAATTTGGAGAGAGAGGAAGAAAAGGGGGCTTCCAGGGTAAGCGAACAGCTCCAGAAAATACATCCAATGAAGAACAGCAACCTAGACCTTCTCAATCAAACCCTGTCTTCTGCCCTCAAGCAGAGCCATTCCTGGTGCCTGGACAGTAGGGAACCCCATGGAAAAACATGCTCACTTCTCAGGGCATTGGTTTTGAACAGTGGTTTAGAAAGTGTTCTCCCCAAACCAGCAACATCAGCATGACAGCATGACCTGAGAGCTTACTAGAGACACAAATCCTCAGGTCCCCCCCGAGATTTGTGGAATGAGAGCCTCTGCAGGAGGGGTCCCGCGATCTGCATTTTAACCAGCTCTGATTCTGATGCTCCGGAAGGGAAAGTCTGAGGACGTCATGTTTGCTACCCGAAGTGTGGGACTCTGATCAGCCCAGTCAGCGAGAATGTTAGAATCTCAGGCCCCATCCCGGACCTACTGAATCAGAATCTGCATTTCACAAGATCCCCAGGGAATTGTATGCATATTAACATTCGAAAAGCTGGTGACACCCAAATTCGGAATGACACCTCCTTGCAGCTGTAAAACTCCAACAGAAACTCTTGGGAAAATCACCCAACCTTTTATTTCTTCTTCTGAGAAAACTCCCAGGTGGGAGGCAAGCCCGTCAGGCTCAATTAGGGCCGTGAGACCCTTTGATTCTTTCCAATCTCCCGATAAGAACGCGAGGCCAAGGGGCGCTGGGGGCAGCCCTCTCCCAATAAGGAGAAAGTGCTTCCCTCCAGGAGGCAGGAAGCCAAACAGTGCTCTTCTGCCAGCTTGGCCAGGGAACGTCCCCCTCGTGGAGCCTCTGGAATTGGGAAGAAAATTCCTTGCAAATTCCACGGCCATCTCAAGCCAGTGCGAAAATGCAAGGGCAGCCCAACGTGGTGCAGCCCAGCTCAAAATGAGTTCAAAACAATTACGAGCCAACATGTGTTTCCTATGAATGGTGCAAGTGTTAAAACGGATTTAATTTTCTTTTGTAAATAAAGAGGCCCATCCAGACCGGCCTGTTTATCTCCCTGGGAGAGATGAAAGTGTTTCATCTGCCAGTAGCCTCTGCCGGCTGCGGAGGTTGGGGGCAGCTCTCTGGACCCCATGTGTTCTCTATCTTGTAATCCAAAGTCATCTTTCCCATGTGGAACTGTTTGAGCACCATGAGGTCTTTTCTCGAAGTCTTACTTTTAGTTATCTAAAATAGTCCTCCCCTTTTTTTTTTCTTAAACATATTAGTGATTCATAAACAGTAAAATTAGTCTGCTAGAAGCTGATGGAGGTATTCATCCTGGTGGCGCCTGCTTTCCTGGGTTAGTAGTTAAAATAAATCATTGCTGTCACAATGGAATTCAGGCCTAAAAATCACCTGTAGGAATCCCTACCCGCCCCCTTCACCTCCCCCAGGCCTCCAGAGCATCTAGGATCAAAGCTATCTTCCTCACTCCTGCTGAGCGGGGAGAGAAGGGAGGAGAAGGAGGAGGAGGCACAGAAGGAAAATCCCAGAAGTTATACCAAACCAGGAAATTAATGTCTCTGCTCTATTGTTGAAACTGGAAGCACAAAAGTATGAGGCCAATTTATGATATTAGTGTTTCTAAAGCAAAATATGATTAACCACTTCATTATGTAAAGTTGTTTCCACTTAACCTCTTTGTGCTGGCATCCAGAACTTTTTTTTTTTTAACTGCAAATTTAATAAATTCCAACATGCCCAAACTTCCTGACTTCCACTGTCCACCACTGGTTTCTTTGGGAAACTTCAATAGCGAGAGATAACTGGCGAGGTCTGCTCTGCCTACCTTCGCGGCACATGCCATAATCCAGGATCAGGCAAATAAGCTTTCATCTTCGAAGCACTTAAGTTAATTACATGGAGGCCGGTGGAGGCCCCGGAGCCGGTTCTGCGCACAGCCCTCCCAAAGTCAAACATCATAGGATCCAGATGCAAACCCTTGGCAACTTAAGCCCAACAAATTTCCTTTGTCAAGAAATGCAAACAGCCAAACACTGAAGCATAGGCTACTTCAGTGAGTCGGCCTCCTTGTGCGCTAGGGCCTGCAGAGCCCAGGCCAGAAACCCAGATCAGAAATGATTCAAATGTGCAAGTGGTCAGGACCTAGCTGGTTCTCAGGAGGACCATGGGTTGTTCGATTTTATTTTGGACGGGTTACCGACCGTGCGTGCTGCCTCCTTTTGACATTTTGACAATTTGAAAGGAAGGCATCTCAGAAGCGAGGATGTGGGGGGAGTGTGTTGTGGGCGGGCAGGGGGAGTGCTGTTCCCACATCCAGCGGAGTTCTCACTGCAGGGTTTCTGCCAAGACTCCTGCGCCCTTCCTCTCTTTCTGACTCCTTCCTATCTGTCCCATCTACAATCATCTCTTTTCCTGGATCCCTCTACAGACCCAAGCACCGTGTTTGGAGATGTCCGTGTCTGTCCTTTGTTCCCATTGTGCACTGCACAGCCCATGCTCATCATCTGGAATTTTCAGGATAGGGCAACCTCCTGCCCTGGCTGCATGCTCCAGGTTCCATGAGAGGGACATTCATGGTCATCCTCGTCCCTCCTGCCTTTCAGGGTGGCTTGGACTGCGTGGGTGAACCTGCCTGATTCTGGGGGTGGCCAAAGGAGGTGCACTGGTGCAGCATTTATCTGACACAGTCACCAGCTTCTAGACACAGCACAGCGGATGCTTTGGTGCTGTCCCCCCGACTTCAGTGGATTTAGAGCTCAGGCAGATTCAAAAGAGAGGGGTGTGCTTGTTAAGCATCTTTTAATTTTCTTTTTTCTTTTTTTTCTTGAGATGGAGTCTCACTGTGTTGCCCAGGCTGGAGGGGAGTGGTGCAATCTTGGCTCACTGCAAGCTCCGCCTCCTGGGTTCACGCCATTCTCCTGCCTCAGCCTCCCAAGTAGCTGGGACTACAGGGGCCCGCCACCGCTCCCGGCTAGTTTTTTGTATTTTTAGTACAGACGGAGTTTCACCGTGTTAGCCAGGATGGTCTCGATCTCCTGACCTCGTGATCCACCCGCCTCGGCCTCCCAAAGTGCTGGGATTCCAGGCGTGAGCCACCGCGATCGGCCAGTTAGCATCTTATTACAGGTTGAATTGGGTCTCCACAAAAGATATGTTCAAGTCCTAGCTTGTGGTGCCTGTGAATGTCACTTGGAAACAGGCCCTTTGCAGATGCAATCAAGGTAAAATGAGGTCACATCGATTAGGGTGGGTCCTAATCCCATGACTGGGTGTCCTGGTAAGAAGAGGAAGATTTGGACACAGAAACAGACACACGAGGAAAGAGGCATGTGAAGAAAGAGGCAGAGATGGCAGCCATGCAACCAAGAGCCAAGGAAGGCCGAGGATTACAAGCAATGATGGAGGCTGGAAGAGGAGAGAAAGGATCCCCCACCCCCAAGAGCTTCGGAGGGAATATGGACTTGAGGACATGTGGATTTCACTTCCAGCTTCCAGAACTAGGGGGGAATCATTTAGGTTGTTTCAAGCCACCCAGCTTGTGGCACTTTGTACTGCAGCCACAGGAAACTAACGTACCTCCTAAAGCCTCAATGATAATCACCTGCTTAGGGTTTCCCAAGTGGACTCTGAGCATTGCAGGGGGAGAAAACTATACCCTTTCCTCCCCCATGACAAGCTTCATAGCCAACACCCTATAACAAAAGACATATTAACAAGAGAAAAGTGCAACACATTGATTCCATCTAAGTTTTATGTGACATGGGAAACTTCAGAAATCAAGACTCAAAGACACAGGAAAACAATGCATTTTTCTGCCTGGGTTTGCAAAGAGTGGAGAGTCGTGTGATTGAAGAGACGGGGTGTGATCTCAGGGTCATAAACTGGAGGCGCTCAGCAAGGCCCTGTTTGTTCAGATGCGTCTTGGCATTTCTGTCTCTTCATTCCTTTCCTCTGGGTGCAGGTCAGGACACCTGTCACATGAGGGTCTCTGCTTTCAGGGGAGTGGGTCAGAGAATCCTTTCACACCAGCTGTCATACAGCAAGGCTGGGGAAGGGCAGACAGTGGCCTTCCTGCCTCTGCTGTTTTCTCAATTTCTGAGGTGCTATGTATTGGGGTTGTATGTCCTGCACCCTGTCAGCAACACAGGGAGTGGGGACCAGGTTATCCACAGCTTTGCCTGCTCTCTTTACTGGCACATAGTAGGGATTCAGTATGAGCAGTGAAGCCTGCACTCGCTCAGCTGGACTTATGAGCCCCGCCCACAAGTGTCTGGCTGCCTCTTGCATTTCATCACCAGCCCCCAGGCCCCATCTGCTTAGCCTCAGCTACCCTGTGTCTTTGCATGTTCCTGGACTGGAACTGGGATGCCCCGCCAGCCCCCAGCCCTCAACTAGTCTGTTCTCCCTCCCTGTCTTACCCATCCTGCTTCTACACCTGGCCAGCTCTCACTCAACTGGCAAGACCCAACTCAGAGGACCCTGCTTCAAGGTTCCAACAGAGCTTCCCCAAGCCCCAACCAGCCTGGCTCAGGAACTCTGTGTCCCCACAGCCCCTTGCATAGCACCTGTCACACAGTACTGTCATTGTGCATTCAAAGGACTCACTCACAACCACCTGAGGGCAGGGGTCATGCACCACCCACCTCTGGACCCCCAGCCCTCTGCCAGTCAATGACACATGGGATGCGTGTTGAGTGGATAAATGCCTAAAATGAATAAATGCTCCATAAATAACTGAGTAAATTTCAACAGTCTCCCCAAATGTGCATCCATATGAATCCCAACTTCACCTCAAAGGTCATATCCTGACATAGGAACAGAAATAGGAGACAAGGAAACCAGCAAGGCCTCTGTTCCCTAAAAGAGCAAAGATAAGTAAAGGGGAAAATCCCTGTAAATTCCCTATGTTGGGCTCCCTTTAAGCTGGACATGAAACATGCCTCATGAGCCCTTGCTCTTTGGGGTGTGCATGTAAGAAAAATTATGTATATTTTTTCCTTTTTTTGTTTCTGAGACGGAGTTTTGCTCTTGTTGCCCAGGCTGGAGTGCAATGGCGCAATCTCAGCTCACTGCAACCTCCGCCTCCCCGGTTCCCCGGTTCAAGCGATTCTCCTGCCTCAGCTAATTTTGTATTTTCAGTAGAGACAGGGTTGTTCCATGTTGGTCAGGCTGGTCTTGAACTCCTGACCTCAGGTGACCTGCCCGCCTTGGGCTCCCAAAGTGCTGGGATTATGGGCGTGGCTACCGTGCCCAGCAAGAAAATTATATTTGTCTAGCTGTAGAAAATGTTCTTCTTTATGAGCTTCCAAACCCATCTTATCAGTGTGCAATGTTGACTGTTTGCTTTCTCCTGAATGAATATTGTTGCTGGCAGGAACAGCGATATGATTAATCCCCTGGGAGTGGTTAGTTTGGGATGACCAAGAGGGACCCACTGGATAACTTTGTAACATTGATGCTGGGAAGAAAAGTTCCAGATGCAGGTTGGTGTTTAATTTCTCACAAGGTCCCGAATCTAGAAAGAATATTTCTAAAAGTTAAACAGCCAATCACTAAATATTTCCCAATGACCACAACCCACCCAGAAGGGGAAGTTAGAGCAGGCTGTGTCCCCCTGGTGTGACAGTTTTTATCCTAAACTTTGTCCTGGACAAAGTGGCCGGCGACACAGCAGCTGTGATCATGTCACTGCACTCCCCACTTCCATCCACAACTTCTTGCCAAGCCACAAATTTGCCATTCTCTTGTTTCCTCTGCCTGACACTACATTCCCTTCCTGCGCTGGCCCTGCCACCAACTCCTCCTGCAGGTCTCAGCTTAAATGTTACCGCCTCAGGAGACCTTTGAGCCCCATTCCAGCTCAGCCCCTCCTGCAGGTCCTTGTGTGATGGTCCCCAGGTAAGGTGACTGCATCTGCCCTGGCCACACCACACTCCAGCACCCAGGCTCACACCTGGCACAGAGTGAGATCTCAATATCCGGAAAGTAAAAACAGCTTGGCCATCTCTTTGCAGCCTCTGGCTTAGTGAAAGGCACACACTGGCAGGCGGACAGAAACTGTCATTCATGTATAGTGACTCTAAGAGAGACCTAGAATAATCGTGGCTTAACAAGAGAGAGGTTTGTTTCTCTCTCACCAGGGACCCAAACTTCCTCTGTCTTCTTGCTCTGCCTAACAGGAAACTCCCACCTCATGGCCCAATATGGTTCCTCTGGCTCCTGCCCTCACATCTGCACTCTAGCCAGTGAGAAGAAAAGGGGCAGAGGAAAGACATGCCCTGCAACTTGCACACATCACTTCTGTTCACAGCTCATTGGCCGGAACCTGATCCCATGGCCACACCTGGTTGCAAGGGAGTCTGGGAAAGCAGGCGTCAGCTAGGCAGCCACATGCCAGCTGAGAACTCAATTACTCTAGAAGCAGGAGAGAATGGACATTGGGAGACAGTGGAGGACTGCCACCTCCAGGGATCATCCTGAGCAATTCTCACCATCCTCTCCTCATAGACAGTCTCTAACCAGTCACCGCGTCCTTGTCCCTTGGGTTTAACCTTCCAAGGGTCCTCATCCCTCGGCTGGAATGCCACAGTAATCCCCTCCCCCACCAGCCCTGCCACCCCACCACAACCACGCTGGCCCCAGTCTATCCTCCACATCTGAGAGTCCATGTGGTACAACCCTGCGGTGAGCAATTTGGAAATATATGTCAAAACTGCAAATTCCCATGGAGCCCTTGATCCAGCAATTGTATATCTAGGAATGTGTCCTGCTATGCTGCTTATATGCAGACAAAGTGTTGCTATCCATTGTGCTCCAGTGCTGCTCAGTGCAGGGCTGTGCATGACAGAGAACAACCAGAAACAACCCAGTAGCCATGCTTGTGGGATTGTGAATCAATCATACTGCACCTGTGCATTGAGACCCTCCCTATTACTCACAAACAAGGAAAGGTGAGGTAGGTGCAGTGGCTCACTCCTGTAACGCCAGCCCTTTGGGAGGCCGAGGTGGGAGAATCCCTTCAGCCTAGGAGTTCAAGACTAGCCTGAGCAACATAAGGAGACCCCTGTCTCTACCAAAAATTTCAAACTTAGCCGGGTGTGGTGGCACGCACCTGTAGTTTCAGCTACTTGGGAGGCTGACGCAGAAGGATCACTTGAGCCAGTGAGGTTGAGAAGGCTGCAGGGAGCTGTGATTGTGCCACTGCACTCCAGTCTGCGTGAAAGAGCAAGACCCTGTCTCAAAAACAAAACAAAAAAAAGTTCTGTGTTCTGATATGCAAAGATCTTCAAGATAAACTGTTAGAAAAGACATTCATGGTAGCCAGGGCAATAAAGGAAATAGAAAGAGCTGGGCATGATGGCTCATACCTGTAATCCCAGTACTTTGGGAGTCTGGGGTGGCAGATCACTTGAGATCAGGAGTTCGAGACCAGCCTAGCCAACATGGTGAAACCCTGTCTCTACTAAAAATACAAAAATTGGGCCAGGTGCGATGGCTCACGCCTGTAATCCCAGCACTTTGGGAGGCCAAAGAGGGTGGATCATGAGGTCAGGAGCTCAAGACCAGCCTGGCCAAGATGGTGAAACCCCATCTCTACTAAAAATACAAAAATTTGCCAGTGCAGATGTGAGGGCAGGAGCCAGCCTCCCAGCTACCCGGGAGGCTGAGGCAGAGAACTGCTTGAACCGGGGAGGTGGAGGTTGCAGTGGGCAGAGATCGCACCACTGTACTCCAGCCTGGGTGACAGAGTGAGACTCTCTCTCAAAAAAAAACCCACAAAAATTAGTTGGGAGTAGTGGTGGGCACCTATAATCCCAGCTACTGGGGAGGCTGAGTCAGAAGAATCACTTGAACCCGGGAGGCAGAGGTTGCAGTGAGCCAAGATTTTGCCACTGCACTCCAGCCTGGGCAACAGAGCAAGACTCTATCTCAAAAAAAAAAAAAAAAAGGAGGAAACAGAAAGTCAGGATTCTTTGTGGTGTGATGAGAGTCTTTTAGAATGAGATAGTGGTCACAGTTACACAACTCTGTAAACATCCTGAAAACCCACTGAACTGTACACTTTAAAGGGTGAATTTTTCATCACTAAGCAAAAAAAGCCAGGTGCAGAACGACACCATAATATTTTGTGTAAACAGGAAAAATAAGAATCTTCATTCGCCATTGTTTCATTTAAACTCTGAAAGGCCACACAGAAAACTAACCTGGGAGACTAATGAAAATGAGCATGGGGACATGGAAGAGAAACTTTTCCGTTTCCCTTGTATATTTGTTGGTTTGGGAGCCATGCGACTGTATTGTTGATTCAAATGTTTTAATTAAAGAAGCAGACCCTGCTTCTTTAGAGGCTCCCTGCTGCCTCCAGCATCAAGTCCAAAATTTTGAGGCCACAAAACAGCCTGGTCTCTGACTCACATCCTGCACAACCTCTGTTGCCTCCCTAGCCTGGCTGTGTCATCATTCTGGGTATCCTTGCTCTGGCTGTTCCTTCTACGAAAAACGCTGTTCCCCAAGTTGTTAACCTACTCACTCCCCAATATAGCTATAGCCACAAAGCAGGTGGGTAAGGCATCGACCTTCATGGGTCCAAAGCCAGGCTCAAACTCTTCCTAGCTGGACAATCTGGGTAATTACCAAGCCTGGTCTCTTCATGTGCAAAATGGGAGCCATAAATACCGCCTGCCTTGTGCAAGAAGCTGCGTGTGCCTGGCACACAGGGCCCAATGCGTGGTGGATTTTCTATTTGGTTCAATCACAAAAGTAAAGAGAAGCAGGGGGCCCTGGTGGGAGGAGCCTCTCCTTTACCTCCATGTATCTCGGGGTTGGAAAAACTAAATACGTGTTTTCTTAACCTCCTTTTAGGTCAGGCATGGCCAAGTGGAGGTTCCGGTGATCTACTGCTGCCAGTTATCTTTCGGCCGGTGTGGAGGCTCCAGTTACCTACCAGCGTCCAACCAAACATCGCTTAACTTAGGAGCCTAGGACAACCTCTGTATTTTGCTGATGGTTTTGTGGGTCAGGCAATTGGGAAGAGCCAGCTGGGTGGCTGTCTGTGCTCCACATGGGCCCAGTTAAGGTGGCTGGGGCTGAAGGACCCACCTCCAGGATGGCCTTCTCATCTCAGGTCTGAAGCCTCAGAGCCCCTGAGCTCCCCCATCTCTCCAGGTGGCTTTTCCTCCTCCAGAGTTTCTCTTAACACGGCAGCCTCTGAGTTATCTGACTTCTTGCAAAGCGGAGGGAGGAGGTGGAAGCTCCCGACCAGTTACGGGCCACACTTGGAGCTGCGCACAAGCAATTCCGTTGTGTTCTAAGTATAGGATCTTCCCAAGTTCAAGACAATGGAGAAACAGCCTCCACCCCCTACCTTTTTTTTTTTTTTTTTTTTTTTTTTTGAGATGGAGTTTCACTCTGTCGCCCAGGCTGGAGTGCAGTGGCGTGATCTCTGCTCATTGCAATCTTTGCCTCCTGGGCTCAAGTGATTCTCCTGCCTCAGCCTCCCAAGTAACTGAGATTACAAGCGCCTACCATCACACCCAGCTGATTTTTGTATTTTTAGTAGAGACAGGTTTTCACCCTGTTGGCCAGGCTGGTTTCGAACTCGTGACCTCAGGTGATCCACCTGCCTTGGCCTCCCAAAGTGCTGGGATTACAGGCGTGGGCCACCACACTCAGCCCAGCCCCTACCTCTTGATGGGGGAGTGGCAAGGGCACCTTGCAGAAGAGCGTGTGTAATGGGAACTATCGCTGGGACCATCTTTGGAAAACACAATCTGCCATGCTGGGCTAAGCAGAAGCCTTTAGCAGATTCTGGAAAGCTTTGACTTTTTCAGCAAAACGGTTCACATGTTGCTGGTAATGCTCCTGTTCCCCTTTCTTTCGTCCTTGAACAGGAATGTGATGGTCAGAGCAGCAGGAGCCATCTTGCAACCAAGAGAAACAGTGAAGAGAAAAACAGGTATGTCAGTCCCACTCCCTTGAACTGCTAAATCAACACCAGCAATCACCTGCCTTCGGGTTTCCTGTTGCGTGAGAAAAATAAACCCACTTTTCCAAACAGAATTCCAACTGATACAAGCAGGAGTTCTGACGTAAGACAGAGTGGGTTTGAATCTCGGCCTTTTGCGGGGCAGGAATCTTGGCTCTCTCTCCTTCAGTTTCTTCATCTGTAAAGTGCAGGCAACAATACCCAGCATCCGGAATCTCATGAAGACCACATGGAAGACATATGTGAAAGTTCAGAACCCAGACTCCTTCCATCATGCTGTCCCGCCAGTTTAGCATGTGGCTTCCAGACCCAAAGTCCTCTCAGGATACAAGAGAGCTGCTAGAGTTCCAGACATCACATCTACATTCCAGACACCTGCAAGGAGGAAGGAAGGAATGGTGGATATGGATGAGTCAGCTCCCTTAAGGAATCTTCCCACAAGTCCCTCTGACACTTCTGCTTTCATTCATTGGCCAGAACTTAGCCATATGACTACACCTGCCTTCAAAAGAACCAGGAAGTAGAGTCTTTTAGCTGGGCACATTATAGCCCTGAATTCATTAGGTTTTGTTACCAAGGAAAAGAAAAGAGATGTAGAGTGGGCAGCGGTCTCTGCCCCAGCTCTGTGCATCTCCTCCGAGGCTGTTCTAGCACCCTAACTTCATCTCCCACTGGTTCCCATCCTGCAAGCTCCACTCCAGGCAGGCCTGTCCCCTGACTCCCCTGGCTGCCATGTGCTGGGTGGGCATCCTTTCCCCTTTAGGGCCCCAGGGTCCTCCTCTATAAAATGACTGTTGAGGCATTGTTGTGTCTAAGCCCCCACATCCGTCTGACAGCAGCAGTTCTCCATTCTGTCTCTCTCACCCCTACTGTCATCTCCACCCCTGAGACACACACACAGATCTTTCTCACCTGCTCAGTTCCTACCTCAGAGCAGCCAACACTGAAATATACCCACAGCCCATCCCCTCCCTGCTTTCTCATTGGAGACCAGCCCCACAGGAGAAGCCGAGACTGCCAGCCAGATGCTCACATTCCCAGCCTCCCTGACAACAAGGAGTGACCCCTTGTCCTAGATCTGCTAAGTGAGACATCAGTGATGCCTTTCAGGGCAGGGAAGCTTCTGGGACAGTTTTTCTTCACTGAGGAAAAAGAGAGGAGCGTTCCGTGTCACTCCCTTCCTGCTGTGCTATTGTCGGGTGAGGAGATGATGCTCAGAGCCAGGCTGACACCTTGTGACTGTGGGAAAGGTCAGAAGAATCTTAGAGAGGCCAACCAAGGGCCCTAAAGTGGTTGGGCTCTTGGCAGTTTCCTTGTAAAGTTCTTGGATAAGTTAGGATCAGGATCTCCTGCGTAGGAGCATTAAATGATCCCGCTCAGAGTAATCTTCATGACATCCATGGAGTAGGTAATCCTGTGACCCCACTTCACAGATGGAGAAACTGAGGCAGTAAAGTAGATTTCATGTTACTTCTAGATGATAGGCTGAGGAGGCTCAGTAAGTAGGTCACACTGTGACCCCACTTCATAGATGGAGAAACTGAGGCTCAGTAAGTGCCCCACACAGCACATAAATAGAAGTGAGACCCAAGTGTGCCAAACACCCAAGCTTAATAGTCATTGAACAATTCTGCGAAATGGAGATTTAAAAACACAAATGCATTAAATGATAGGCCTGGCCCCCTGTCAGTGTGCAGATTGTAGTTATTATTGTTATTGACAGCACACGGCTTCCCTGGCCAGGAGGAATGGCAGGTCGGAGGGTTGCATCCATTCTAAGCCTTCTGCATTAGTCAGTTCTGATGCTATCACAAAATACCTGAGACTGGGGAATTATAAAGAGCAAAATTGGATTTTTCAAAGCTCTGGAGGCTGGGAACCCAAAATCAAGGCACCAGCAGGTTCAGTTCTGGTGAGGACTGCTCTGTGTTTCCAAGACAGAGCGCCTTCTTGCTGCATCCTCTGGAGGGAATAAACGCTGTGTCCTCACATGGTGGAAGAGAAGGGCAAAGGGACGTATGCAATGAAGCCTCTTTTCATAAGGTGATATGGTTTGGATCTGTGTCCCCGCCCAAATCCAATGCAGAATTGTAACCCTCAATGCTGAAGGTGTGGCCTGCTGGGAAGTGATTGGATCATGTGGGCAGTTTCTAATGGTTTAACACCATCCCCCTAGAGCTGTCTCATGATAGAGTTCTCAAATCTGGTTGTTTAACAGTGTATGGTGCCTTCCATGTCTCTCTCTTCCTTCTGCTCCAGCCATGTAATGTCCCTGCTTCCCCTTCACCTTCCACCATGTTTGAAAGTTTCCTGAGGCCTCCCCAGAAGCCATCATGCTTTCTGTACAGCCTGTGGAACCATGAGCCAGTTCAACCTTTTTTCTTCGTGGATTATCCAATCTCAGGTATTTCTTTATAGCAGTGGGAGAACGGACTAAAACATAAGACATTGGTCCCATGCATGAGAGTGGAACCCTCGAGACTTAATCATCTCCTAAAGGCCCCACCTCTTAATACCGTTACACTGGCCATTAAGTTTCAACATATGAATTTCAGGGACACATTCAGACCGTAGTGTCTTCTAAGGTCAAATGACCATGCGGTTTTTATTAAAACTCATATTGCTTTGCATTTTTCCTTCCCTTCCCTACGTCCTCTGCTATTGTATCTACCCTGAAAAGTTCAGCCTGCTCCCCCCTTTTTTTTTTGTTTTTTGTTTTTTGAGATGGAGTTTCGCTCTTCTTGCCCAGGCTGCAGTGCAATGGTGCCATCTCGGCTCACCACAACCTCCGCCTCCAGGTTCAAGCGATTGTCCTGCCTCAGCCTCCTGAGTAGCTAGGATTATAGGCATGTGCCACCATGCCCAACTAATTTTGTATTTTGTAATTTGAGTAGAGACGAGGTTTCTCCATGTTGGTCAGGCTGTTCTCGAACTCACAACCTCAGGTGATCCACCCACCTTGGCCACCCAAAGTGCTGGGATTACAGGCGTGAGCCACCGCGGCCGGCCTACCCTGCTCCCCTACTAAGCTCCTGTGTGTCTCCCTGCCTTTGCCCATACTCATTCCCTGTGCTGCCTGCAGTGTGCTTCCTGTTTGTTCTTTCTTCCTTTCTTTCTTTTTTTTAAATATTAAAACTCCTATACATCCTTCAATGCCTAGGTCAAATGGCACCCCTGTTTGTAGCTTTTCTTCATGCTGCCTTCTACTCCTGATAAAGGAATCATTGCTCCTACCACCATCCTAGAGGGCCTGGAAAGGGCCTAAAATGTAAGCACTTACCAGATCAAAATGTGGTTACTATCAACTCCTAATCATCCACAAGTTGAGAACTGCTTTTCTGATGATAGAAGTGACAGCCCATCACAAACCTGGGACCAACCACCTCCCAAAGCAGGCTCACGAGTTAAGCCAAAGAGGAACCCAGACACCTTGTGAGTTGATCTGTTTGACAAGAACCAGGGACCCAGAGTCCCACCCTTCTTGCCTCCTCCTCATCAGTCCTACAGCCCAGGGCTATGGATTGGCCTCCTCCTGTCAATAAAAGCTTACTGTTGCCTTGGAGCTGAGATTCCAGGGGCGGGATAAACTTAAAAACCAGTTACCTTACCCAAACATACATGGTCATCTGCTTATGTCAAAGATAGCATTGCAGTGATCAGCCAATTGGATGTCTACGTGGGGAAAAAACAAAGCTGAATTCCATCTCACACCATACACAAAAATCAATTCCAGATAGCTTACAGATCCAAATATGAAATGAAAGGTAGGTTGGGTGCAGTGGCTCACGCCTACAACCCCAGCACTTTGGGAGGTTGAGGCGGGCGGATCACCTGAGGTCGGGAGTTCGAGACCAGCCTGAATAATACGGAGAAACCCTGTCTCTACCAAAAATACAAAATTAGCCAAGCATGATGGCGCATGCCTGTAATCCCAGCTACTCAGGAGGCTGAGGCAGGAGAATCACTTGAACCTAGGAGGCGGAGGTTGCCGTAAGCTGAGCGCCGTTGCACTCCAGCCTGGGCAACAAGAGGGAAACTCCATCTCAAAAATAAATTAATTAATTACATAAAATGAAAGGTAAACAATAATGTTTAGAGGAAACAGAATAATATTTTCTTGATCTCCGAGTAAGCTGAGATTTTTTTTTTTTTGAGACAGAGTCTCACTCTGTCTCCCAGGCTGGAGTGCAGTGGTGCAATCTTGGCTCACTGCAACCTCCGCATTCCGGGCTCAAGCGATTCTCCTGCCTCAGCCTACTAAGTAGCTGAGACTACAGGCACATGCCATCACACCCAGCTAATTTTTTTGTATTTTTAGTAGAGACGGGGATTTCACTGTGTCAGCCAGGATGGTCTCCATCTCCTGACCTTGTGATCCACCCACCTTGGCCTCCCAAAGTGCTGGGATTAGAGGCGTGAGCCACCGCGCCCGACCTGAGATATCTTAAATAGTACCAAAAGGGGGCTAACTACAAGATTAAAAGCTAATAAAGTGGGATATATATTAGAATTAAGTACTTTACCCAAAAACACCATTAAAAGAGTGTAGTGGCAGCCCACAGAACGGAAGAAGATATTCACAATATATACACCTGACAAAAGAGTAGTATCCAGAATATATAAAGAATGCCTATAAATCAATAAGAAAAAGAAACAATCGTATTTTTCAAATGGGCGGAAGACTTGAGCAGATAAAAAAAAGCGGGGGAGTATGCAAATACCAATAGGCATATGAAGGTACTCTATATTAGTCATCAGGAAAATGCAATTCTTTATTCTAAGGGCGATGAGAGCCACTGGGCTTTAGCATGGGAGAGACGTGTTGAAAAATGGACTAAACAGGGCTGTGTTAGTTTCCCGGAGCTGCTGTAACAAATAACTACAATCTACATGGCTTCAAACAACTGAAATTTACTCCCTCACTGTTCCAGAGTCCAGCAGTTTAAAATCAAGGTGATTGGCTAGGCACAGTGGCTCAGGCCTGCAATCCCAGCACTTTGGGAGGCTGAGGCAGGCAGATCACTTGAGGTCAGGAGTTCAAGACCAGCCTGGCCAACATGATGAAATCCCATCTCTACCAAAAAATACAAAAATTAGCTGGGTGTGGGGGCAAGCACCTGTAATTCCAGCTACTCAGGAGGCTGAGGCACAAGTATCACTTGAACCTCGGAGGCAGAGGTTGCAGTGAGCCGAGATTGCACCATTGCACTCCAGCCTGGGCAACAGAGTGAGACTCCATCTCAAAATAAATAAATAAATTAATTAATTAAATAAAATCAAAGTAATGGGTAGGCTCACTCCTCCCGGGAGGCTCTGAGGGAGGATTTGCCCACCCTCTTCCCTGGCTTCTGGTGGTTCCCAGCCACTCCTGGTGCTCCTTGGCCTGTAAACACATCACTCACCTCAGTATCCATCTCCTCATGGCTTCCCCTCTGTGTGTCTTCTCCTCTTGTCCTCTGAGAAGGACACTTCTCATTGGATTGAGGGCCCACCCGGGTCATCCAGGAAGTTCTTGTCTCAAGATCCTTAACTCAATTACATCTGCAAAGGCCCTTTTTCCACATAAGGTTACATTCCTAGATTCGGGGTAAATGGACCTTTTGGAGACCACCATTCTACCCCTCTCAGGGGACCAGGGTGGACAGGGGAGGATCACTTAAGAGGTGCATGACAATGGTGGCCTGGACTGGACATGGGGACGCAGAGTCACGGGCAGGTTTCAGAGGTACCAGGAGGTGGAATCCAAGCACTTCACTAGTGTCGAGATGCACAGAATTGAGGAAGATGGAGATGTTAAGGATGTCTGTCAGGCATTGGCTTAAGCAACTGGGTGGATCATGATTTTTTAAAAAATCTTTATTTATCCAATTCTATACCACAAAGTTTACCTGTCTCCCCAAACCCAGTTGCCCAGTTCCTTGGGTTACCCCTGGGGCAAACCCAACTTCTTCAAAGCCAGGTCTGGTTGTCTACAGAATTCCAGGAAACACGAGAAGCCCTTCATGTGATTGCTAAGTAATTGCTTTTCAACTATAAAAGTAATTAAGAAATGGCACCAATTTCCCTAAGTGTATAATGTAATTAAATCCACTGGCTTGGAAAATCATTTGTGATAAACTGAAACAGCGAAAGATCAAGCTACGGGGAATTAGGGAAACGTCTGACATAAGGACAGAGTGCTCTCTGGGGCCTTTTCCTGGAGGGGCCTTGGTGGGCGTGGAATGTGGCTGGGAAAGGCAGGGAGAGTGGAGGATGGGAAAACCAGATCCCCAGCTGGCTGGAGCTGGCCAGGGAAGAGGCAGTGGGAAGCCTCCTGCCAGGGCTTGGGCTGTGGAAGGGAGCTCAGGGCCCAGGCCAGGCGGGGTAGGAGTGTTACCGGTAGAGGGTCTTGACTGTAAGTTGCCCAGGTTCTTGGCATTTTGAACAAAGAATTGAACAAAAGCCCAGCAAAGCAAAGAAAGAATGAAGCAACGAAATAACCAAAGCAGGGATTTATTGAAAACAAAAGTACCCTCCACACTGTGGGAGCGGCCCAACCAGCGGCTCAAGAGCCCAGATACAGAATCTTCTCGGGTCCAAACACCAGCTGCAAGTTTCCCATTGGCCACCTCACGGAAATGAAGTGGTGGCCCGCAATCGGTGTGATTGGCTGCAGAAAACAACCAATCAGAGGCTGAAGTGAAGTTACAAAAGTCACACTTCTCTGCAAACACCTGATTGGCTGCAAGAAGCAACCAATCAAAGGCTAAGGTGAAGTTACAACGTTCCACTTCTATGCAAAGGAAGACTCCGCCCTCAATCAGTCTGATTGGTTGCGGACAGCCAATTTCCCATCTGCCTGGCGGAAAAGGGATTTGCAAAAGGAGTAGCCTCTGGTCCTTTTGTTACTTAGGCATGGAAAGTTAGGGTTTTACTTTCTTTTTGTTTTGCTTTGTTTTGTTTTGAGATGGAGTCTCACTCCCTCACCCAGGCTGGAGTGCAGTGGCGGGATCTCACTCACTGCAACCTTCCTTCCCTGGGTTCAAGCAATTCTCCTGCCTCAGCCTCCTGAGTAGCTGGGATTACAGGTGCCTACTACTGCACCTGGCTAATTTTTGTATTTTTTTAGTAAAGACAGGGTTTCACCATCTTGGCCAGGTTAGTCTTGAACTCGTGACCTCGTGATCCACCCGCCTCGGCCTCCCAAACTGCTGGGATTACAGGCTTGAGCCACAGCGCCCGGCCTGGGTTTTTCTTTCAATTTAGTTTTAGGAAGTCGGCCTGAAACTACCTTAGGTTTCCTGCCTCCAGACCCTATTCTCCTGTCTCAGAGGCATTACCCCAGGAGGTCAAAGGCAGCTCAGACTCAGTCAAGAAGGCAGCTAAGGAAGCAGTATGGACGGTGGGGTACAAGGAACGAACAGAAGGGTTGAGATCAGTCAGGTTGGGCCAAGAAATTCCAGACAGTTCAGGCAAGCCGTTCAAGACTAAGATTCGGCCAAAAGGTAGGGGTCAGTGACCTCTTTTTATTTCTTTATTTAAAATTTGTTTTTTTAGAGACTGGGTCTCACTCTGTGGTAGAGGCTGGAGTGTAGTGGTGTGATCATGGCTCCCTGCAGCCTCAGACACCTGGGCTCAAGCAATCCTCCCGCCTCACCCTCTCGAGTCACTGGGACTACAGGCATGCACCACCACACCTGGCTAATTTTTTTAAAATGTTCTGGGTCTTGCTGTGTTGCTCTTTTTAAGTGGTTTAGCTGCTAACACAAAGTCTGTTGCTTAAGGGAGCCAAGGGGTCAAACAGATTTCCATTAAACACTGAAACTAGCCCCCTTTTTTGGCTGTGTGTGGCAGAGATAGAACCTGAGTCAGGGACAGAGCTCTGGGTTCAAATCCCAACTCTCCCCCTTGTTATCTTGAGCAACCTGCTTCACCTCTCTGAGCCTGTTTCCTTTCCCATAAAATAGCAATTGTAGTTCCTAACAAGCGCATTTTAAGAGCAGACGTACAGGGTGTGCTTTATAAACTGTAAAGGCCGATGCGTGCATCCCCTGGGATTTCTGAGAAGGCCTTTCCCTCCTCACTCCCTAACTCCTCTGTCCAGCTAGGACGTCCCCTCTCTCAGTTCCTCATTGTCACCTCTCTTTCCATGGGTACTCTCCCCTAGACATAGGCTCCTGCTTTCTGAGTCTCAGTTTCCTCAAATATATAAAGAAGAAAATTAAAGTCCCTCCCTCATGGAGGACTATGAGAATTTAAATGCATGAATTAACGCTGAGAGTGAGGCTGGCACTGAGCTCTGTGGGCCCTCAGGAGTGCTTAGCTATTACTACTACTACTACTACTACTACTACTACTACTACTAACAGCTTAGAAAATAGCGAGCAAAAGAAGAAAGAAAAATCATCCCTAAAAACTCCCACCTAGTAGTAACTATTATTAACAATTGGAGAATAACCTTCTTGGCTTTTTAAAATTTTTTTTATTTTTTATTTTTATTTTTTGAGATGGACCTCGCTCTGTCGCCCAGGCTGGAGGGCAGTGGCCGGATCTCAGCTCACTGCAAGCTCCACCTCCCGGGTTTACGCCATTCTCCTGCCTCAGCCTCCCGAGTAGCTGGGACTACAGGCGCCCGCCACCTTGCCCGGCTAAGTTTTCGTATTTTTTAGTGGAGACGGGGTTTCACCATGTTAGCCAGGATGGTCTCGATCTCCTGACCTCGTGATCCACCCGTCTCGGCCTCCCAAAGTGCTGGGATTACAGGCTTGAGCCACCGCGCCCAGCCCTTGGCTTTTAAATAAAATGCATGGAGTGAATTTTCAGGAACTCATCATTTTGTGCAAACTGTTTGGAGACCTATTTTTGTCATATAACAATATACCATGAGTAACTTGACATGTTACCACGCTGTCTTGTGCATCATCGTTTCAGTGGCTTCCACATCATCCACAGTATTAGCACACCACTGTTTAATGCAATAGTGATTCCATGGACTGTTGCTAAAGCTGTTCTCCAAACCTCCTTTCTAAGCAATTCCTACCCCCCAGGTCCCCAGTTCTGGCCCACGCTTCCTCCTCTCGAGTTCTGCCTACAGATCTCCGTCAAGGTAAAATCTAGTACCAAACACATCACTCATCCACTCAAACACCTTCCACGGCTCCCCAGTGCTTAACAGTTGAAATTGTATCTTGACTGCCTGGCAGCCAAAGCTCTTTACAAAACATTGCGTTAACCCTGCTTAGCTCCTACATCTTCCTTGTTATACTCCACATGTCACCTCAAGGACCCTTCTCACTCTTGCTGTTCCCAGCACCTATAAGGAACTTCTTTCCCCATCCCTGTCTCAGTCCTACCCATCTTTCAAAACCCAACCCAAGTTAATTCTCTTCCTCTCAGTTGCCCCACTCTTATCATTTAGGATCACATTCAACTGGCGAGAAACAAAACCCAGTATCACAGTGACGTAAACACAATACAAGTTCATTCACCCTTGCATAGAAGATGACCAAAAATAGATGATCTAGGGGCAGGTATGGTAGCTCTTCAGCCAGCAGGGACCAAGTCTTTTTCTGGCTTTCCTCTCTGTCCTTCCTGGGGTGTACATTCATCCTTATGGTCTGATATGGTTGCTAGAGCTCCAGACATCATATCCACATTCTCGCTAGAAGGTTTTTGAGGAAAATGGGAGAAGAGTATATTTGCTCTCCTTCAGAAGGTTTCTCAGAAGTACTGCACAAGACTTCTGTGTACACCTCATTGGCCAGAAAGTGTTCACTTGGTCACCTTGCTGCAAAAGAGTCTGGGGAACGCAGTAACGTGTCCATTTCTAAGAAAGAGGGGAGCGTGGACACGAGATACATCCCAGCCCTCCACAATGAGATAGAAAAGCTCCTTTTTCCAAGCATAATGTTGAGCTCTTACCCCAGGCAGCAGCAGTGTGTGCTGGAAGACAAAGGCTTTGGAGTCAGACCTGGGGTAGATCCTGGCTCAGTTACCAGAATTCCAGCTAGATGATTTAGAAAAGTTGCTTAGACTCTCTGAATCTCTGCATCTAAAAAATAGAAAGGGTGGGGTGGGGGAGCAGTTATGAGAAGGTAATCGACTAGAATCTGTGCATAGAGAATCCAGGAGGGTGCCCAGTACAAGCCTGATGGTCATGAGTTGTCATCCCCATCGGCACTGTGTCATCTATATGCATGTATTCTATATTCTACAACACTGTGTGTTATTTAAATTCTTTCATTATAATAATATTTTTATTTTATTTTGTTTTAAAGACAAGATCTTGCTCTGTCACCTAGGCTAAATTGCAGTGATCATGGTTCAGTGCAGCCTCAAACTCCTGGGCTCAAGTGATCCTCCCGCCTTAGCCTCCTGAGTAGCTGAGGGAAGTCCAGGCACCTGGCATGTAGTCAGGGCTGTCAGTAATATTTGTTGCACTAAGTGGAATCACATTGTCCTGACTCTTCTCCTGGGCTTGGTCTGACCCTGCTTTCACCATTGGGATGCTGTGCATGATGTGGTCTCAGCGGGTTTGGGATGGGGTCTGGAAACCTACATTTTTCATCTCTCCAGTATTGTAAATCTGTGTTTCAGAAGGCTTCCCAGGAGTACTACACAAGACTTCTGTGTAGGCTGGGCACAGTGGCTCATGCCTATAATCCCAGCACTTTCAGAGGCCAAGGCAGGGGGATCACTTGGGGTCGGGAGTTTGAGACTAGCCTGCTAACATGGTGAAACCCTGTTTTTACTAAAAATACAAAATTAGCCAGGCATGGTGGGGCATGCCTGTAGTCCCAGCTACTCGGGAGGCTGAGGCATGAGAATCGCTTGAACCCAGGAGGTGGAGGTTACAGTGAGCTGAGATCGTGCCATTGCATTCCAATCTACAAAAAAAAAAAAAAAAAATGAACAACAAAAAAAAACTTCTATATATCACTGTAGCCTCAACCTCCTGGGCTCAAGCAGATCCTCCCACTTCAGCCTCTCAAGTAGCTGGAACTGCAGGCACACACCACCATGTCCAGCTTTTTTTTTTTTTTTTTTTTTTTTTTGTAGAGACAGGGTCTTGCCACGTTGCTAAGGCTGGTCTTGAACACTTGGGCTCAAGTTATCCACCTGTTTCGGCCTCCCAAAGTACTAGGATTATAGGCATAAGCCACAGAGCCTAGCCCATTTTCACTTTTTTTTTTTTTTTTTTGGAGACAGTCTCGCTGTGTTGCCCAGGCTCCAGTGCAGTGGCACAATCTCAGATCACTGCAATCTCTGCCTCTTGGGTTCAAGAGATTCTCCTGCCTCAGCTTCCCGAGTAGCTAGGATTACACACACCACCACGCCCGGCTAATTTTTGAACTTTTAGTAGAGGTAAGGTTTCACCATATTGGCCAGGTTGATCTTGAATTCCTGACCTCAAGTGATCCACTCCTCTTAAAGTATTAGGATTACACAGCCTCCCAAAGTGTTAGGATTACAGGCGTGAGCCACTGCGCCCAGCCTCATTATCACTTCTTTACAAGTAGAAGAAGCTGAGTTTCAAACTTCCTTCTTCCTCTGACTGTGTAAGCTCTTAACACAGTGCTGAGCACACGGCAAGTACTTGGTCAATGTTAGCCCTTATTCAATGGTTGTATTTGCTCTACATACTGCTGCTAAGTAACAAATGAACCCTAAAACGTAGTGGCATTGCACAGCCATTTTTATTACATTCATGAATCTCTGGGTCAGGAATTTGGGCAGAGATAGTTTGTCTTTGTTCCCCAACATCTGGCACACAGGAGACTCAATTTGTTGAGGGAGACTCAGGGGTGGGAGCCATTCTGAGGTGTCTTCATTCCCACGTCTGGCAATTGATGCTGCTTTTCAGCTGGGACCTCAGTTGGGCTCTTGGTTAGAACATGTGCTCTCTCCATGTGGGCTAGATTAGGCTTCCTGACAGCATGGTGGCTAGGTTCCAAGAGAGACCCAAGAGAGTAAGGTAGACATGCATGACATTTTAAAATCTAATAAGTTTTTCTTGGAAGTTCCACAGTGTCACTTCTGCCATAGTCACAAGCCTGCCCAGGTTCAAAGGGAGGGAATACAGGCACCCCCACCACTCAGTGGGAGGAGTGTCAAAGTCACATTATAAGAACATGTGGAATGGGAGATATTGTCACAGCCATCTTTAAAAAATATTATCTGTATAATGAGTGATAGTAGTTGTCATCGTCATTGTCATGGTCTGTGATCTCTCAGGTCACTACAACTCAGTTCTTTGGAGCCGACAAATCTCAGATCTCTTACTTCTCAGCCATGTGATCGCGAATGAGACCCTTCTTGTCACTTCCCCTAGGTTGTACATTTAGAACATGGGAGTGAGACTTCTTCTCTTCCAGGACTATTATGAGTCTTAAAGAGAGAAAAAGTGTAGAAAGTTCCTAGGGCCTGGTGCAGGCTCACTACATGGGTTTTCTTCTCAGTCCTGCCTCCCAGGCCCAAATTAGAGCCAGTCCTGGCCACAGACATTTTTGCAGCTCTGTGAGGCTTTTGGTCAGGGTCAGGGACAATGGGCGCCAGACCAACAATGCGTGTCCAGGCCACCTTTAAAGGACTGTCATGGGCTTTTAAAATTTCAGCTTTCTGGACGACCGTCCTTTGAAGTTACCCGCAGCGGCCTGAATCTCTTTGGGAGTGCATTTCAACTTTCCCCTAAGAGTCCAGTGAGATATTTGGTTGGTGATAGGGCCGGAAAGATCCACAGGAGAGCCATGCAATATCTTTCTTCCCAAATTTCCCAGTCCTCGAAGGAAAAGCCATGTTTGGTTTGAAAACAGAGCTGCTTTATCACCAACCAGGGCCCTGGATGAAATCTTTCCCCCTAAAGCTGAATAAACAGCTGCAGGCTCAGCTCACACCCTGCTCTTAGCTCCTGAAACTCACTTATCTCCTGCCTACCCCCACACATACCCCAGGCCTGCCCAGATACCTCCTTCTTTGAGGCATACCCTGAGCCCCAGAATGACCTCACAGTGCTGTGAGACCTGTGTTCAGCTCTGTCTCCTCCTTGTAGGAGGAAAAAGGGGCAGCTGGATTCAAGTCTTCTCCAACTTTGAGCCTCAGTCTCCTTATCTGCAAAATGGGGATGATATTGCCTGCCTGGTCAAACTGTGCCAGGGCAGAATGATACTATTTTACTGGAATGTGCTGGCATAGAAGGTGCTGAGGGAATCCTGGCTTGGCTGAGGAGTGGCATCCAGAGTCAGGCTTGAACCCATGCCCACCACCATTACCACTTACATGACGGGTGATCTTGGGCAAGTTATTAACCTCTTTGAAGCTCAGTTTCTTCCACTTGTAAAGAAGTGATAATGGGCTGGGCGTGGTGGCTCACACCTGTAATCCCAGCACTTGGGGAGGCGGAAACAGGTGGATTGCTTGAGCCCAAGAGTTCAAGACCAGCCTGAGCAACATGGCGAGACCCAGTCTCTACTAAAAAAAAAAAAAAAAAAAAATTAGCTGAACATGCTGGTGCGTGCCTGTAGTTCCAGCTACTTGAGAGGCTGAAGTGGGAGGATCGCTTGAGCCCAGGAGGTTGAGGCTATAGTGAACCTTGATTGTGCCATTGCACTCCAGCCTGGGTGACAGAGCAAGACCCTGTCTCAAAAAAAAAAAAAAAAGAAGAAAGAAAAAAATTGCTGTGGAAATTAATACAGAGCTTCAGGATTGTGCCTGACACAGGGTCACTCAATAAGTGGTAGTCATTTAAAAGTTATTACTATTATGATTATTATTAATTCAGTACATTCCTCTAGGGCAAGAACCAGGTCTTATATTTATTCCGAACATTTCACAAATACACAATAAATTTACTCAGTGTATTTATAGATAGAATCCTGTATATTTTTAAGTTTATTTATTCATTTATTTATTTATTTACTCTTGAGACAGAGTCTGGCTCTGTCGCCCAGGCTGCAGTGCAGTGGCATAATCTCAGCTCACTGCAACCTCTATCTCCTGGTCTCAAGTGATCCTCCTACCTCAGCCTCCCAAGTAGCTGGGACCACAGGCAGACACCACTATGCCTAATTTGTTTGTATTTTTTTATAGAGGCGGCATTTTTCCATGTTGCCCTGGGCTCAAGCAATCTGCCTGCCTCAGCCTCCCGAAGTGCTGGGATTATAGGCATGAGCCACCGTGCCCAGCCCATTTCCATTTTGTAAATTGATGTTTTGATTGAGATTATTGTGGATTCATGTGAAGTTGTAAGAAACAATATAGAAAGACTCCTTATGCACTTTGCTCACCCATGTAACATTTTTGACAACCATAGCATAATATCACAATCAGGATATCGGCATTGATTTAATCTACCAATCTTACTCAGACTTTCCCAATTTTACTTGTATTAGTGTCTGTGTAATAAATTCTTTTTTTTTTTTTTTTGAGACAGAGTCTCGCTCTGTAGCCAGGCTGGAGTGCAGTGGCGATCTCAAAGCTCACTGCAAGCTCACCTCCTGGAGTTCATGTTCTCCTGCCTCCCAGCCTCCCGATAGCTGGGACTGCAGCCGCCACCTGCGCCTGGCTAGTTTTTTGTATTTAAAGTGAGAGACAGGGTTTCACCGTGTTAGCCAGGATGGTCTCAGAATCTCCTGACCTGCATTGATTATCCCGTCTCTAGGCCTCCCAAAGTGCTGGGATTATGGAAACTGAGCCACGCACCAAACCTGTATTAAATTCTATACAATTTCATCAGGATAGATTTGTGTATTTACCACCACAGTCAAGATACTGGGATCCTAACACAGTAACACTGCCCCTCCGCCCCCCATAGAAATCCTATTTCTTTAAAGCTAGGAAACAGGTGACCATCCTGTAATCCCAGCACTTTGGGAGGCCCGAGGCAGGCAACGAATCACCTGAGGTCAGGAGTCCAAGACCAGTCTGGCCAACATGGTGAAACCCCATCTCTACTGAAAATACAAAAATTAGCCAGGTATCGTGGTGCACACCTGTAGTCCCAGCTACTCTGGAGGCTGAGGCAGGAGAATCACTTGAACCCGGGAGGCGGAGGTTGCAGTGGGCCGAGCTTATGCCACCGCACTCAAGCCTGGGTGATGTGCAATGTAAAAAGTAGAGTTTCCTCTTCAAAGACTTTTCCTCCCCATCTAATTAAGAATAAATAGTAACTTCTCTTAGAAGCAAAATGTATTCAAAGACCTGTGCTAACATTCTTAAATATCTGCTAGCCGTAATAGAGAAATCAATGTACTTTATGTTCTTAGCTCCCACAATTTAGCCTAAATATTTACCCCGGCATGCTTATACTGGTCCAAGCAAGCATTAGGTCATAGGCTGTTCCTCTTCCTTATTTGAAGCGGTTTTTAAATTTCTCAGCATTCCACAAGTTACCTCCTCCTTCCTTTGTTCTCCTCTGCCTTTGCCTCTTTGTAAAAGTTCTAAGTTGCTAGCCAATCAGGACAAATACAGAATGTGAGGCCCCGTTCCAGCCAATAGAAATCGAACACAGCAGTAAGGTGGACACGTCAGGTTGTAAATGACCCTGTCTCCTTTGTTCAGTGTACTCTTGTGGCAAAACTGCTGATGAGTGTACCCTTTCTGCAGAAAGTAAAAAAATGGCCTTGCTGAGGAAATTAAACTTACGTTCAAGTGCTATTTCTTTATGGCACCGAGGAACGAGCATTTCTAAGATCAAGACTCTGTCTCAAAAAAAAAAAAAAAAAAGACCAAAAACATATATATGTTTAAAGCTAGAAAGGCCCTTAGTTGGATTTTGTGTGTCAACAGATCATAAAGGTTAAGAAAAGGCTCAGCATCTGCTGATCTGGGTTCAAATCCCAGCTCCACAACTCACAGCGTGTGAACCTGGCAGGGCCTCTAAGATCTCAGTTTCCTCATCTGTAAAATGGGGGAAACGACAGCACCAACGCTCAACAAAGCATTCCATAAATGCGAGCTGTTCGCCCGGCGCAGAGACCGATATTCCGGACATTGGTGATGAAGAAACTGAGGCCCCAGAGGCACAGACACTTGCCCAAGATTGCACACGAAGCTGGGGCACAGCTGAGATGGGAGCCCAGACAGACAGGTTACAGCAAGATTCCTGACCATGCAGGTGGGCCGTGCAGCCCAGCATCTAAGAATACAGGCTTTGGAGGCCACCTGCCTGGGTGAGTATCCCAAATATTAACTGAGACAAGCTACCTCAGTTTCCCCATGGCTCAGTTGCCTCATCTGTATCGTGGGGATGACAATCAGGCTGTGGTATGGATTTGATGACATAATACAGATCAAGTAATTAATTATCAAATGAAGAGAACAGCATGTGGTTATTATTCATATTAAGCCAGTTTCTATAACTACTTGTCTTCACTGATTTTTTTTTTTTTTTAATTAAAATTATTGTAGGGGACCCTCTGAGCTAGGATGGCAAGGGGCAGACACGTCCTACGACATGAGAATGTTATGGCAGAATCCGAGTATATTCCCTTAGAACCGTAATAAACAATCAAATTAAGGAGACCTCAAACGACCCATCTGGCCCAATCCTCCTGTTTCCAGGCAAGCGCAGCGCCTCATTCCTCCACACAGAATTTCTTTCTTTTTGTGAATTAACTCTTGAATACCAAAAACTTCTGATCCTGTACTTTGTGTCTGTTGTTAAAATGTCATTTCCAAACAAACACAGGTTACAATCTTTTCTTCTCTCTCTCTCTTTTTCTCTCTTCCCCAAGATCAAAGAAGGCATTTGGGCCTTTAAGATAACGTTCATTTGGAAAGCGATGATAATATATAAGATTAATGAAAATTAACATAATCCCTCTGAGTAGAAGAGAGCCTTTGTTCAATCGCTTGTCCTGCTGTTAATTATGCGTTAGGTGGTGATAAATGCTTTAAATGGAGCGATGCTGTGAAAACCATTTAAATGATTTTCACCTAATTAGGTTCCTTGCCTTGTTCTGAGCCAGGGATCCCTCCCCAGCGCACCCGCATCCTTTTGATATGTAATGTACCAGGGGGAATCAGGGAACCCTGAGCTGGAGAAGGAACCTTCTCTGTCTTCCCTGGCTCTGACCAACCACCGTGGACCCACTGTTGCGATTTATTTTTTTCTGAGCGGCTTTGCAGATCTGAGATCAAAAGAAAATTTATCAGTTTCTGTCTCCCTTCAGCCTATTCCAGCCAGACTTTGTGACAAGACCCTATCAGCCTTAAAGTTGAGAAGGCCCCAGCATGGAGAACAGAGAGGGAGGGAGAGAAGGTCCCCGTGAACTGTCACTGTCAGATTCGGCAGCGGAAATTGCTGCGTGGCACCCAGCCGGCCTTTGAAGAGGGCTGGGGCTGGCAGCGGCTGGACCGGGCGGGGGAGAGCTAGTTTGTGCAACTCAAAGAGCCGGGGGTCACAGATCCATAAAGGCCCCCCAACTCTGTCGCTCTCTCTGAAGTTGAAATATCATCTGCGCGCCTGAAAGAAACTGGTTAAAGGTGAACTGGGTACTCTGGAGGGGAGAGGCGGGGTGGAAGAGTGAGAAACAGGCAAACATCCCAGACAGTGCCCAGGTCCTCAACAGGAGGTGTCCTGGGCTGAGAACTCTGGCCACCATGGTGAAAGTCTGGGGAGCAAATGAACGCCTCCTCCTGGGAGGCTCCGGGATTGAAATTCAGCACATTCTAACTCGAGTCTTTCTTGCAGCGAAATGTGGACATCAGAAAATTCATTTGGAGGCAAATCAGCCACCGGTAGGGACTGGCCCTTAGTAGCCAGGTGGCCCTGGATAAAGTGCTCAGGCTTCCCGGGCCTTGCTTTAGTCTCGGGAAACCTGTAAAGCGCCGCAGGCCCCATGTCCCCACACACCGATATGATTCCCTGATTCCGCGAGGAATCCCAGCCAAGACCCCATGTCTACACCACCTCAGTAGATTCCTGATATCTTTCTGTTTCCAGCAGCCTGAAAAATCACAAGGGCAGCCTCTGTCGCTGTGTTTTAACCTCTCGCCATCCTCTTTGAAGCCCAACGATACAAAAGAGAAAAGGAAAGAACAAGTCCTACAATAGACACTCCTTCTGGCTTAAAAAAGAGCCGATTCACTTGTGAAGGTGGCATCGCCCGAGTTTCTTCTCTCCTTTTATCCCAAACAATTTGTCTGTTTACAATGGAGAGCTTTTCAGATCCCCCCGAAGTTGCTGTGATTCCAACATTTTTGGAACATGTCGGTTGATTTATGATCCCACGGACTGCTTTTGAATTGATGCCTTTTTCTAAAGGACAGTTGGTTTCCCATTACGGGGCAGACCCTGAACGCCATGCCTCTGCCCTCATGCTAAATGAGCTTTTTAGAGGTTCCAGATGATGCCTGGCATTGGACAGAGGCCAGCCAGCCAGAGAGGTCACTTAGCTGGGATGAGTTCCCGGGACCATCCCCCATGTCACTGTGGCAGGAAGCAGTGCCCTCTGGAGTGAGGCATTTCAGAAATGCCTTTGAGACCTCAGGCCAAGCTGAGCTGGTCTCTGGGACTCTCAGCAGGAGCAAATGGGAGAAAGGTCAGTCCCAGCCCCCTCGAAAGCCCTGAGGCCCCCACTGCTGTGCCCAGTTTGCCTGACTCCACCCTCTGAGCCCCACAGGCTCCCTGCTTCACAGGGAAGCACTTGGCCTTCCCAGGAGCCTTTCATCATTCTTCTTCCCCCACACGTTTTAATACATACGCAACATAAAACTTACCATTTTACCAGTTTTATTTTTATGTATAGAGATGGGGTACCATCTTGCCCAGGCTGGTCTCGAACTCCTAGGCTCAAATGATCCTCCCAGCTTAGCCTCCCAAAGTGCTGAGATGACAGGCATGAGCCACCAAGCTTGGCCGATTTTAACCATTTTTAAATGTGCCACTCAGCAGCATTAAGCACATTCACATTGTCTTGGAACCGTCACCAGCATCCATTTTTCCAGGACATTTTCATCTTCCCAGCCTGAAACTCTGTCCCCATTAAACACTAACATTCCCATCTTCACCCCCACAAACCCCTGGCACCCACCATTCTCCTTCCTGTTGCTATGAATGGACTACTTTAAGTACCTCATACAGTATGGTGCATACATGGTTCCAATTTCTCCACATCCTCACCAACACTTGCTGTCTGTTTTTTGTTTTTCAATAATATCCATCCTAATGGGTGTAACAGAATCTCTCATTCTAGTTTTAACTTGCATTTTCCTGATGAGCAGTGATGTTGAACACCTTTTCATGTACTTTGCCATTTGTATATCTTCTTTGGAGAAATATCTATTCAAGTCCTTTGGCTCACCACCACTCCCCTTTTTTAAAATTTTATTTATTTATTTATTTATTTATTTTGGTAGAGACAGGGTTTTCACCATGTTGCCCAGTCTAGAGATTCTCCTGCCTCAGCCTCTTGAGTAGCTGAGACTACAGGCACCTGCCATCACGCCCAGCTCGTTTTTGTATTTTTAGTAGAGACGGGGTTTCAACATGTTGGCCAGGCTGGTCACAAACTCCTGACCTCAAGTGATCCCCTGCCTTAGCCTCCCAAACTGTTGGGATTACAGGCGTCAGCCACCGCTCCCAGCCTAGATATTTTTTATTATGAAGATCTTTAACCTAAAGTATTTCACAATTATTCACCTGATAGAAACTATTTCCATGTTTATATTAATTGAGAATATGTATGACAAAAACAGCGAGGTTTTAAAATAAGTGTGCTTCTATTGGGTACCTATAGCATCTACACTCCCTCCATCTGCCACAGTGCTGGTTTATAGGGGAATGCTAAGACTCAGAATTAACTATGCAGTCCCCTCACCCCTACTGGGATCCACAGGCCACAGATGGGGAACAACCACGTATTTACCAAGGGGAAAATTAAGTCTCAAAAGTGGAAAGGGAATTGCCCTGAGAATCTGGCAATGGTAAGTCCTGAAATACCAGCTGCAAAAATCCTGCCCTACTGTCTCCATAAGATGGTTAGCTTGGTGGACTCTTGTCCAGGCGTGAGATTTGAAAAATTGGGTGGCTGTGGCACAGACAAGCCTTGAGGCCCACCACTCATTTCTTCTTCCTGGGCATGTCCTGGCCTGCATTTCCCAGCCTCCCGTGCAGTTAGACTGGAGACCATAGCACTGAGTTATGGCCAAAGGAATATGGCAGAGAGGTGAAAGCCACTCAGCCGTGGTGTTCCTTAAAAGGCATCCTGGCGGCCGGGCGCAGTGGCTCACACCTGTAATCCCAGCACTTTGGGAGGCTGAGGCAGGCAGATCACGAGGTCAGGAGATTGAGACCATCCTGGCTAACACGGTGAAACCTCGCCTCTACTAAAAATACAAAAAATTAGCCGGGCATGGTGGTGGGCACCTGTAGTCCCAGCTACTCAGGAGGCTGAGGCAAGAGAACGGTGTGAACCCGGGAGGCAGAGCTTGCAGTGAGCCGAGATCACACCACTGCACTCCAGCCTGGGGCACAGAGCAAGACTCTGTCTCAAAAAAAAAAAAAAAAAAAAAAAAAAGCATCCTGGCTGATTCTCTCTTTCCCTGCACCTTCCAAAGTGACCTTGGCAGCCATGTGTTTAAGACAATGATGTCCCAAGATGGAAGAAGCCTGGACCCCCAAGTCAGCACTGGCAGGGGAGCACTGATGTGTGACACAAATAAGAACTAAGCCTTCAGTGTGTCAAGTCCCTGAGGTGTCTGTTAATTTGTCATCTTGGCATGGCCTAGCCTCCCCTGACTAATGCAATTCCTCCACAAATGAGTCATGTCTGCTAAGAAGGAGCCTCACCTGCCCGCAGGGGTCAGACTCCCAACCCAGTGCTCTTTGCAGCATGCGACCTCTCTCAGTGTTACCCAGTTTGTTCAGTGGAATGTGGAGACAGGTGACACCTTCCCCTGTCCTCAAGCACCTCATAGTCTAATGGGGGAGGCTGACAAACAAAGCAAAGGTTGGGGCACCGGGCCACAGGTGAACTGAAAGTCAGAGTCATGGCCACATGTGTTACAGTGAGAGGGACAGGCAGGTTACAAGTGACAAACCAAAAGGAGAAAAAAACAGCCCAAATACTTGGGTTTTAGAGTCACACAAATCTGAGTTCAATTCCTCCCTTGGCCACCTGAACAACTCACATCAGGTCCCAGTCCTCAGTTTTCTCATCTGTAAAACAGGAAACTAATAATTACCAATAATACATCCATCCATCCCTCTCTATTTGCCAGAAGAGCTGAACGAGATGTATAAAGCTCTGTAAGCTCTATAGTTCTGCATGCCACCTTCGTAATTTTATGTCTCAACCATCTCCTAGCTTAGAGTGCAGGAACCAGACCAGTATTAAGGAGCAAGAGATGGATTTTCCCTTAGGAATGAAGAGAACAAACTGTACTCCATCGGTTTCTTTCTGTTTGTTGTTGTTGTTGTTGTTGTTGTTGTTTTTTGAGACAGAGTTTCACTCTGTCACCCAGGCTGGAGTGCAATGGCACGATCTCGGCTCACGGCAACCTCCTCCTCCTGGGTTTAAGCAATTCTCCTGCCTCAGCCTCCCGAGTGGCTGGGTTTACAGGTGCCCGCCACCATGCCCAGCTAATTTTTGTATTTTTAGTAGAGAGAGGGTTTCACCATGTTGGCCAGACTGGTCTCGAATTCCTGACCTTAGGTGATCACCTGCCTTGGCCTCTCAAAGTTCAGGGATTATAGGCGTGAGCCACTGTGCCCAGCCTCCATCCGTTTTTCAAAAGTAGATGTGGTGATCTCCATTTTATACATAAAGGAACTCTGGCTCAGAAAGGTCCGCTCAGTCAGGCGACAGTTGCTACAGGAAGGAGCAGAGAGATTCAAACCTGATGTTCCTGCTTCCAGCTCAAGGCGTTTGTACCAGGTAGGAGTGTCTGAAGCCCAAATCGGAGGTGCTGATGGGAGCGATGGGATCTCTGTGCCCCTCACACGTCTCCCTAGGTCCAGATCAGAGGAAGCTCTTGGAAATGCTGGTCCCACCTGGCCCCAGCTCCCTCTGGCTTCATCTCACCCCCTGCACTCCAGCACATCTGCCTCCCTGCTCTTCCTCCAATATTCCAGGTATACGCTCACCTCAGGGCCTTTGGACTTGCTGAGCCCCTGCCTAGAATGTTCTTCCGCCAGATAACCTCCAGGCTCACCCTCTCACTTCATTCCCAGCTCTGCACACATGTCACCTTCCAGAGAGGGGACTTCCCCATCTAGAAGAACACCCCTTGTTCTCTGGCCCTTACCTGCTTTGTTTCTCTTCATAGCACTTACCACCGTCTCTTACATGGGAGTCATTGTGGGTTTGCTTTACTTTCTGCTTCCCTTTCCTGCCATTTCAAATAATGGAGTAGAGAACTGTGGTCTTAGATACACTGTTTCCCTAATATCTAAAGCAGTGCCTGTCATGTGGCAGATATTCAGCAAACATTTTCTGAGTGAATGAATAGATGAAATAAAGAATGAGTGAACCAGCTGAGAAAGGCTCTCGTCATTAGACACGTTCCAAGTTGCCGTCCCTGGCTCTAGCTGGCCTCTGTTTGAAAGAAAACCAGCAACTCATCCTCTCTCTGTGTGGTGAATGTGCTGGGCCTCCTGGCAGACTCCACCCCATTGCCTCTGGCTGGTGGGTCCTGACTACATCTGATGGCTCCCTCCAACTAAGCTGCTTAATTCTCATCTCTGACTGAATAAAATTAATTCCCCAAAGTGCCAAGAAGTCTCCCATGTTGAAGAAACTAGATGGGCATTTTGTTTGGACTTAAGCCACTAGAGGCATTATTTTACATTACCTGCAGCTTGAAAAGAGAAAAACTAGATTCAGGGATCCAAGATTTTCTGAGAGAAGCTTAAACCATGCATGTAGCAATTGATTCAAGGCTGGTGAGTCTGGTTACAATATAAATGAACAAGCTACATCTGCTATGAAAATTTCTAGGCCAGGTGTGGTGGCTCATGCCTGTAATCCCAGCACTTTGGGAGGCAGAGGCAGGTGGATCTCCTGAAGTCAGCAGTTCGAGACCAGCCTGGCCAACATTGCGAAACCTCGTCTCTTCTAAAAATACCAAAATTAGGCGGGTGTGGTGGTGTGTGCCTGTAATCCCAGCTCCTCAGGAGGCTGAGGCACGAGAATCGCTGCAACCAACCCAGGAGGCGGTTGCAGAGAGCTGAGAGCACGCCACTGCACTCCACCTGGGCAACAAGAGCAAGACTCTGTCAAAATAATAATAATAATAATAATAAAAGAAAGAAAGAAAGAGAGAGAGGGGAGAGGAGAGGAGAGGAGGAAAGAAAGAAAAGAAAGAAAGAAAGGGAGAGAAAGAGAGAAAAAAAGAAAGAAGGAAGGAAGGAAAGAAGGAAAGAAAGGAAAGAAAGAAAGAAAATATCTAGCAGCTTAAAGGGCAAATAGAGTATTTCATAGCTTAATGTGCAATGATGTACACATACTTTGAGACTGATGCTGACATTCTGGAGAGATTTAGCAAGAATTCGCCATTTATCAATGAATGAGAATCCAAAAAGAACTGAGAGTTACTGTTTCTTCAAGAAGTTTTTGCTCCATCTCAGAAAACATGGACAAAAGGGTTTCTATAAAATTAAATGTAAACTGACCTTTTCCCCTCCTAAGGAAAGTTTCTCTGTTTTCTGGGCTCCTGCAGCTGTGGAATGTAAATAGCCTCACCTCACCAGCAAGACACTTTGAAACTGTCAAGTGCTCATTATAATCAAATTCTCTTGTCCCAGGTTTATCCAATTAAGTTGTGACATCGTTCCTTTTCACTTTCACCAAAGTTGAATCGAAGGGTGGGTTCTCCATTTCTATTTCTGTCTTTGAGAAGATCATGTCCATGAATGCTGTCAAGTAGGAAGTTAATGCTTCAACAAACCCAAGGGACAAGACTCTGTTAACAATGGCATATTGACACAAAATTCTTCTGGTAATCACAATCTCCTACGTTTTTACGGGACTTGAATTTTCCATTCTTGCATTTAACCCACACACTGAGAGAAGTAAGCCAGAGTGGAGGGAGCTCTGCTCATTTTGCAATTTTTTATTTTTATTTTTTTGAGACAGAGTTTCACTCTGTTTCCCAGGCTGGAGTGCAGTGGCACGATCACGGCTCACTGTACCCTTGACTTTTTGGGCTCAGGTGATCCTCCCACCTCAGCCTCCTAAGTAGGTGGGACTACAGGTGCATAGCACCATGCCAGTTAATTTTTTGTATTTTTTTGTACAGATAGGGTTTTGCCATGTTGCCCAGGCTGATTTCGAAATCCTGGACTCAAGCAATCCTCCCTCCTTGGCCTCCCAAAGTGCTTGGATTACAGGCATGAGCCACTGCATCTGGCCCATTTTGCAATTATTAATCCAATTTACTGCTATTTACTTAGCACCTACTACTACCAGGTCCCTGCCTCAAGGAGCCACAGTCAAGAGATACATAAACAGACAATGGGGTTGTGGTATAACAGAGAAAAGCCACCATTTGCTGAGCACTTGCATGTGGGGGCATCATTCCAAGTGCTGCACGTGTGTCATTCATTTAGTCCTCATGACAAATTGACAAGCTATGTCCTATTAGGACCATCTCTGTCTGGCGCCTGAGGACAGTAAAGTCACTTGAAGTCACTATTTAAATTCTGGAAGTCCATTCTAGAGTCCACACTCTCACTTACTCTAGTGATGGTTCTGACGAAGAAAGCACTTCATGGCCTCTGAGAAGGCAGCTACCCCAAGCTCAGTGGGGAAGGGGCATCCAGGAAGGCTTCCTGGAGGTGGGAGTCCTAAGCTGAATTGTGTGGATGGAGTAGGAATCAGCAAGGGAAGGAAGATGCTCCGGGCTGAGGAAACAGTATGTGCAATGACAGGGAGAGAAGATGCTTACCATGGCCACTCCCTTCTAGTGTGACCCCTGATGCTCAGAGGGAGGTGGTGGAATGAGACATGTTCCTGGGCCCACACACCTAGGTCCACCTTGGGCCAGTGACTTCATATTCCTGGACCTCAGTGTCCTCACCAGTTGAATGCGGTAGCTGGTATACCTACTGTATTAGTCAGGGCTCTGTAGGGGGACAGGATGAGTAGGATAGATGTATATTAAAAAGGGAGTTTATTAAGGAGTATTGACTCACATGATCACAGGTGAAGTCTCACAATAGCCTGTCTGCAAGCTGAGGAGCAAAGAAGCCAGTCCAAATCTCAAAACTTCAAAAGTAGGGAAGCTGACAGTGCAGCCTTCAGTCTGTGATGGAAGGCCTGAGAGCCCCTGGCAAACCACTGGTGGAAGTCCAAGAGCCCAAAAGCTGAAGAATCTGGAGTCCGATGTTCGAGGGCAGGAAGTGTCCAGCATGAGAGAAAGATGGAGGCTGGAAGACTCAGCAAGTCAGCGTTTCCACGTTACTCTGCCTGCTTTTATCCTAGCCATGCTGGCAGCTGATTAGATGGTGCCTACCCATATTGAGGGTGGGTCTGCCTCTCCCAGCCCACTGACTCAAATGTTACTTTCCTTTGGCAACACCCTCACAGACACACCCAGGAACAATACTTTGCATCCTTCAATCCAATCAAGTTGACTCTCATTATCAACCGTCATGCCTACTTCATAGGAATACTATGGGATCAGAAGACAAAACATAGTAAAAACAATTTTTAAACTCGACCTTAGAAATTTTTGCAAATAAAAGGATGCTTGTTACCATCTACTGATTTCCACTTTTTGATGCTTTCCCAAAATATTATTTTGTTGTACTCCAGGCAACATTGGGATGAATTAATTCACTCAACGAACATTTGCTTAACTGTAGGAGAAAAGGGAAAAGGAGAACTCAAAGACATCTTTGAAGTGTCAAGTCAGGAAAGCTTAAAATGCACTCATTCCAAAAAATTCATCAAGCACCTCTTAGGTATGACACATGGTGTTAGAGATTCAGAAATAAGGATGATTGTATCTGTTTTAGTCATATTACCTCCTATAACAAGTAAACTCCCACATTTCAGTGACTTTATGAAGTATTTCTCACTCTCTCACAGATACACCTGTCTTCTCTCTTCCTCAGGGTCATTCAGGAGCTCAGGCTGATGGAAATTCTGCCATGTCACACAGTGGCTTCCACAGTCATTCTGGGAATTGACCTCTGGCTGGGAGGTGGGAGAAGATGATGTGTAAGATTATACCAGGAGGTTGGCAGACCAGGCCTGGAAGTGGCCACATCACTTCCATTCACATTCCAGTGGTACAGACACAGGGCCCCATGTAGCTGCCTGAGGAAAGGGAAACCAGGTTTGATGCACAGCTGGCTGCCTATGCCAACTGACTCCGCCCTCCAGTGGCTCATAACCTCACTCAAAAATTAAGAAAACAATTCCAGTTTTGATACCATCTAAAAGGACAAAATGTTAAAGATAAATTTGGCCAAAGAAGTGCAACACTTGCATACTGAAACTAGAAAACATAGTTGAAAGAAATTAATGACAACCTAAATAAATAAAAAGTCATTCTATGTTCATGGATTAGAAGACTTAATATTATTAAGATGGTAATATTCTTCAATTAATCTACATCTGATATGATACCTCTCAAAATTCCAACTGCCCTTTTTGCAGAAACGAACAAGCTATTAAAATTTATATGAAAATGTAAGAGACCCAGAAAAGCCAAAACAAACTTTAAAAATACAAAGTCAGAGAACTTAGACTTCCTAATTTCAAAACTTACTACAAAACTACAATAATCAATATGTGGTATCTAGAGTAGTCAAATTCATAGAAACAGAAAGTAGAATGGTGGTTGCCAGGGGTGGAGGAGGAAGAACAGGGAGTTATTATTTAAAAAGTACAGAGTGTCAGTTTTGCAAGATGGATGGTAGTGATGGTTACCTAACAGTGTGAATGTACTTAATGCTATTGAACTGTTCACTAAAAAATTATGAGGAGGAAAAATTTTATGTTATGTATACTTCACCACAATTTAAATAAATAAATAATCCAAAAAATGAAAAAAAATACATACAGTAATCATGACTGTGGGACACTAACATAAGGATAGACATATAGATCAATAGAGTAAGATTGAGTCCAGAAATGAACCCTTGCATTTATGGTCAATTTATCTTCAAAAAAGGTGCCAAAACCATTTGCTGGGAAAAGAATGATCTTTTCTTTCTTTTTAAAAAATATTTAAGTTCAGAGGTGCATGTACAGGTTTGTTATGTAAGTAAACTTGTATCACAGGAGTTTGTTGTACAGATTATTTCATCACCCAGGTATTAAGCCTAGTACCTCTTAGTTATTTTTCCTGATCCTCTCCCTTCTCCCACCCTCCACCCTCCAATAGGCCCCATTGTGTGTTGTTCCCTTCTGTGTGTCCGTGTGTTCTCATCATTTAGCTTCCACTTATGAGTGAGAACACGCAGTATTTGGTTTTCTGTTCCTTTGTTAGTTGGCTAAAGATAATGACCTCCAACTCCATCCATGTCCCTGCAAGGGACATGATCTCATCCTTTTTTATGGTTCCATAGTAATTCTATGGTTTATATATACCACATTTTCTTTATCTGGTCTATCATTGATGGGCATTTAGGTTGATTCCATGTCTTGGCTATTTTGAATAGTGCTGCAATAAACATATGCATACATGTATCTTTATAATAGAATGATTTCTATTCCTGTGGGTATATACCCAGTAATAGGATTGCTGGGTCAAATGGTAAGAATGGTGTTTTCAACAAATGGTGCTGAGACAACTGTACATCCACATGCAAAAGCATGAATTTGGACCCTTACCTCACACCATCAACAAAAACTAACTGAAAAATATCAAAGACTTAAATGTAAGAGGTAAAACTATAAAATTCTTAGAAGAAAACAGGTATAAATCTTCATTACCTTGGATTAGGCAATGGTTTCTTAGATATTACACCTAAAGTACAAACAATCAAAGAAAAATATATATAAATTGTACTTCAACAACATTTAAAATTTTTCTGTATCAAAAGACACCAACAAGAAAATGAAAAGACAACCCACAGAATGGGAGAAAAATATTTACAAGTCATATATCTAATGAGGGTCTAGTATCCAATATACATAAATAGCTTTTACAACTGAACAATAAAAAATAATTTTTAAAATGGGCAACAGAGACCGGGCACCATGGCTCATGCCTGAAATCCCAGCACTTTGGGAGACTAAGGCAGGCAGATAACCTGAGGTTGGGAGTTCCAGACTAACCTGACCAACATGCAGAAATCCTGTCTCTACTAAAAATATAAAATAAGCCAGGCATGGTGGCGGGTACCTGTAATCTCAGCTACTTGGGAGGCTGAGGCAGGAGAATCACTTGAACTCGGGAGGCAGAGGTTGTGGTGAGCTGAGATCATGCCATTGCACTCCAGCCTGGGCAATAAGAGTGAAACACCGTCTCAAGTAAAATAAAATGGGCAACAGATTTGAACAGATAGTTTTTTAAAGAATATACGCAAATGGAGTGTGCAAATAAGCACAAGAAATATGCTCAATGTCACTACTCATCAGGTAAATGCAAATCAAAACCACAATGAGATAACACTACACCTCCAGTAGGATGATGACTTTTATCACAAAGACAGATAATAACAAGTGTTGAGGACAATTTGGAGAAAATGAACCCCTGATATACTCCTGCTAGGAATTCAAAATGGTGCAGCTGCTTTGGAAAATATTTGGCAGTTCCTCAAAAAGTTAAATGTAAGAGTAACCATGTGACCTAGCAATTCCACTCCTAGGTATATACCCAAGGAAATTGAAAGCATGTGGTATTAGTTCGTTCTTGTGTTGCTGTAAAGAAATATCTGAGGCTGGGTAATGTATAAAGAAAAGAGGTTTCATTGGCTCACAGTTCTGCAGGCTGTACAGGCATGTACTTGGCTTTTGGTGAAGCCTCAGGAAGCTTACAATCATGGCAGAAGGTGAAGGGAGAGCTAGCATCTCATGGTGAAAGTGGGAGCAAGAAAGAGGAGGTGGGAGGCACCACACTCTTTTAAACAACCAGATCTCATGTGAACTCACTGAGCAAGAACTTTTCACCAAGGGGATGGTGCTAAACCATTCATGAGGGATCCACCCCATGATTCAATACCTCTCAGCAGGCCCCAATTACAACATTAGAAATTACATTTCAATGTGAAGTTTGGAGGGGACAAACATCAAAACCATATCACATATATCGATGCAAAAACTTCCATGTGAATACTCATAGCAATATTATTTGTAATAGCCAAAAAGTGGAAACAATCTAACATCCATCAATGGATGAATGGGTAAATAACATGAGATACATCCATACAATGGAATATGATTCAGCCACAAAAAGGAATGAAACACTGACCCATGCTACAGTGAGGGTGAACCTTGGAAATGTTATGCTAAGTGAAAGAAGCCAGATACAAAACATCCCACATTGTATGATTCCATTAATATAAAATGTCCAAAATAGGCAAATCTAGAGAGACAAAAGCAGATTCGTGGTTGTCTGGGGCTGGAGGAGGAGGAAATTGGGAGGGGCTGCTGATAGGCGTGGGAGTTCTTTTGGAGGTAATGAAAATGTTCTGATTTAGTGGGAATGGTTATTACACAATATGGTGAATGTACTTAGAACTACTGACTTGAATACTTTAAAATGATAAATTTTATGTTGTGTGAATGACATTGCAATAAAATTCACTCTAAAAACAAATGTGGTAAATTAAAATAAGGTGTGAGTAGGGCAATGGCAGGTCACTCAGGGGAGGGAATAACTAAAGTGTAGGGCCAGCAGGAGGGCGGGGAGGTCTTCCTGGAGGGAGTGAGACCTGGGTTGAATTTTGCAGGATGAGTAGTTTATCAGGAAATGAGAACAGCCCAAGCAAAGACATGGCTGATCTCTTCAGCGAACGAGAAGCTGCTCAGCCTGGCGGGGAGAGAGTGGGTATGCCACGAGCACCACGAGTGAAGCTGGGTAGGGGACTGTCACCCTGCTGAGACCAGAGATACATCATCCAGCCCCAGGCCTATTCTCTTGCTCTGTGCTTTTCCACACTTGTGATTTTTATTCAATTATTTGCGTAACTCTGCAATCAGGGGGTCTGCCTGCTAGACTGTCAGCTCTAGGAGGGCAGCTGCTGGGTCTGTCTGTTCACCATCCTGGCCCAGCAGCTAACTCAGTGCAGGCCAAGAGGGAGCCTCAGGAGCTTATGCTCTCCCAGGCTCCCCCATTATACCCCACAGCCCTGGGCACCCTACACTACGGGTCTGAATACATCAGACAGTGCATCATGAAATCCATCTGTTCCATCAAGGCAAACCCGCATTTCTAAGGCTTGACAAGGCACAGGGACTCTAATGCAGGGAGCCATCTCCGGACTGCTCAGCACTTCCAAATGTCAAGGCAGGAAGTAAAATTCAGATAAGATACACGCACAAGGCACCAGCAGAATTATCTGATTCAAGTTCCTGCTCCTCCAAGGTGAAGATCCCACTGGCCCCAGATTCTACAGCCCCCTCCTGATGAACCAACAGGGATGGAAACACCCTTGACTCGTTCATGCAGAGCACATCTGTCAGCTAAACAAATACCAATCAGCAAAACAGCACAAAGTGCAATACACTGACTTCACAATAAACTTCAATAAGCTGTTGTGTTTGGACACGTGGGTGTGGGGAGCTCTATCCTTGTGTGGTTTCCTTTAGGAGGGAAGCAGGAGGATGCCCAGGAAGATTCCTTCTTGCTAGAAGCTTTGCAAAGGCTGCTGGCCACACCCACAACTGCTGGCTGAGGGGCCTGGTGGGCTCACAACTCAGGAAGACCCCACCCACCTACCCGCCCCCATGAGCAGCCCAGGAGCAGGACCGAGCACAACACAGTGGAGCTGATTCACCTCCTGCAGCCCTTCTTCTCTGCCAGGAGTCTTCTGGGGCCACCAGAATCTGGCCATGCTCACAGAGTGTCCAGCCCTCACTGAGCACAGGCCCTAGCATGGGCCATGGGGAAAGAGGTGACAGGGGAGCCAGGGCCATGCTGGGCTGGGCTGGGGCTGAAGGGGAAAGGAGAAAGGAGACTCAGGTCCGAGGGGGGTTAGGGAATGTGGCTGGGAGCAGCTCCTCTGGGCTCCATAGCACCCCATGTAGACCTCTCCATATAAAAACAGTAATAGCTGCTACTCTTGTGTGTGTCACCATTACATACATTTTCATATTTCAAGCTCCCATCAACCTTCTGCAGGAGGTGCTGCTATCATTCCCACCTTTCAGAGGAAGACACTGAGGCTACAGCAACTTGCACCAGGCACCACACCCAGTTAGTGGCTGGAGGGAGGTTCTAACCCAGGTCTCTAATTTCACAGCCCATTCTGTTAGCCACTAATGTTATGCTGCCTGCTAGCAAGACCCATGGGTCCAGTATGCATGGGACTGAGGGGTTTTCCAGCACATAGGACTTTCAGTGTTCAAATGGCAGCCCCAGGCTGTGCATAGTGGCTCATGCTTGTAATCCTAACACTTTGGGAGGCTGAGATGGGAGGGTTGCTTGAGCCCACCAGCCTGGGCAACACAGTGAGATCCCATCTCTACAAAAAGTTTAAACATTAGCTGGGTGGGCCAGGCACGGGGACTCATGCCTATAATCCCAGCACTTTGGGAGGCCGAGGTGGGTGGATTACCTGAGGTCAGGAGTTCCAGAACAGCCTGGTGAAACCGCATCTCTACTAAAAATACAAAAATTAGCCAGGTGTGGTGACACATGCCTGTAATCCCAGCTACTCTGGAGGCTGAGGCAGGAGAATCGCTTGAACCCAGGAGGTGGAGGTTGCAGTGAGCTGAGATTGCGCCACTGCACTCCAGCCTGGGCAATACAGCAGGACTCCATCTCAAAAAAAAAAAAAAAAAATAGCTGGGTGCGGTGGCTCGCACCTGTAGGCCCAACTACTCAGGAGGCTAAAGTAGGAGGATGGCTTGAGCTCAGGAGGGCGAGGCTGCAGTGGGCGATGATCACGCCACTGCACTCCAGCCTGGGTGACAGAGTGAAAATTTATAGATGATCTATAAATTAAATCAATCAGTCTGGCCATCCCAGGCAAATTGGGTTGGTTGTTCGCTGTGATCGGCTGAACAATAGCATACCACCACCACCACCCCAAAGATGTCCACGTCCTTATCCCTGGAACTTTTGATTGGCAAAAGGGACTTTACGGATGTGATTCAATTAAGAATCTTGCGATGGGAAGATTATCCTGGATTATCTGGATGAGCCCAAAGTGGTTACAAGGATACTTATCACAGGAAGACAGAGGGTTAAAGTCAGAAAAAGGAGACATAAAAATAGAAACAGTGGTTGGAATGATACAATTGCTGGCTTTGAAGATGAAGGAGCCAGAAGGCAAGGAATGCAGGCGGCCTCTAGAAGCTGGAACAGGCAAGAGCCAGAAGGAACCAGTCCTGCTGACAGTTTGACTTTAGCCTATTGAGAACCACATGAGACTTCTGACCTCCAGTACATCTGTGGTCATCTGTTACAGCAGCCAAGGACACTAAGACACACTGTAGCTGCCTCCAGGCACTGGCCTTGCTACTCTATTTTATTTCATTTTCCCAGGGGAAGGAGCAAATGTTTATTGAGCACATACAGGGTCAGGGCCCAGAAAGCTCCTCATTCACTCTCCTGTAAGTTGTTTCCTGGACTCTCTGGACAAGAGGTGTGGTGCGTATTACCATGATGATTCCCAGTTACAGATGAAGCAGCTAAGTGGGAAGAGATTCAGTAGGTCCTCTGTGCCCTTGGCTCTAGCGAGCTCCCAGGTCCCCACTCTCAGCTCGCCCTCCCAGTTCCAGAATGTCACCCCTGAGCCCCACCCTAGAGCTTGGGTCCTGCCCTAGGACTGCTCATGGACTGATCCTGGTCATCTATTCTTTCATTCGTGTGTCCGGCAAACACTGAGTGAGCCCCTTCTGGGTGCCAGAACAGTCCCAGGAGGGACCGAGATGATTGTGACGTGCATTTTGCCCACAAGTAGCTCATAATCTAAGAGGCCAGTGGTCTCCAAAGTGGGGGAAAATGCATGCCAGGGACAGGCAAGATGATGCGCTGGGTGTAGGGAAGCCCTTAAGTCTCTGCTTATATTCATTTGTATCAGGTAAGTAGCAGGAGTTAGGAAATTGAGTCATGCTGTATTTATTATGAAGGTCAACCCTGGTGCCCAGGAGCACACTATGTCTGGTGGGCATTTGAGAGCATCTGATGGTGATGTGGTTTGGCTGTGTCCCCACCCAAATCTCATCTTAAATTGTAGCTCCCATCGTTCCCACATGTTGTGGGAGGGACCTGGTGGCAGATAATTGAATCTTGGGGGCAGTTTCCCCCATAGTGTTCTCATGGTAGTGAATAAGTCTCACGAGATCTGATGGTTTTATAAGGGGTTTCCCCTTTTGCTTGGTTCTCATTCTCTCTCTGGTCTGTCTCCATGTAACGCATGCCTTTCACCTTCTGCCGTGATTGTGAGGCCTCCCCAGCTGCATGGAGCTGTGAGTCCATTAAACCTCTTTCCTTTGTAAATTACCCAGTCTCGGGTATGTCCTTCTTAGCAGCATGAAAACAAACTAATACAGATGGGAAGAGTGAGAGTTCCTCACACAGGCTGGGGAACCCAGCAGGTGATGGTGCCCTGCGTCCTGCTCGGTGCTCTGTGGCTGTCTGTGCTCTGTGAAGAGGAATTGCAACTTTATATTGTCTAGTTAGTCACACGAACTCTCATTGTGGAGCCACAGATGAACAGAATTCCTGCAAAGAAGCCATGGATTGAAGACAATTATAAACATGGAAGCCTGAGAGAACAAGAAAACAGCAGATTTGTCATTTGTCCTCCAGATATGAGTTCATTGTCATCCTTTAGGTAAAACCCCTGAGAATCTAATCAGAGGCAATGGGAGTCAACGAGAGAGAGAGAGACAGAAAGAGAGAGAGAGAGAGAGAAACTGAGTGAGAGAGGGCTCATTGAGAAAAGAGTTCAATATAATTCACCTCTAACATTAACAATATTAGCAACACCACTAACATTAGCAATGATCCCTCCATAAAGTATTACATATTGTGTCTGGAGATATTCAAGATTATGTGAAAATACCCAAAACATTATTAATAATTTTTGTCTTAGTACTGTGAACAAATACAATGAAAGAATATTTTAAATCTTTTAAAATATCTTTTACAATTCTTTTTGAAGTTTTTATTTATCATTATCATTATTATTATCGTTTGTGTTTTTGAGATAGGGTCTCACTCTGTCACCCAGGCTGGCATGCAGTGGCACAATTTCAGCTCTCTGCAGCCTCGATGTCCAGGGCTCAGGTGATCCTCCCACCTCAGCCTCCTAAGTAGCTGGGACTACAGGCACGCACTACCAAGCCCAGCTCATTTTTTGGTATTTTTTGTAGAGGTGGGGTTTCACCATGTTGCCAGGCTGGTCTCGAGCTCCTGGGCTCAAGCGATCTACTTGCCTTGGCATCCCAACATGCTGGGATTACAGGCGTGAGTCACCAAAGTCCCCACTTTGCAGGGGCAGAGGGAACTGAGGTGCAAAGAGATTAGCAACCCAGCCAAGGTCACACAGCTAGTAAGGAAGGTAGGTCGGTGTGGAATTCAGACCTGCCTGTGTACCTTCAAAGCATGCTTGCACTCCAGTCCCCCATTCTGCTATCAGAAGCCTTGAATTCAACAGTTATTTTTAAATTAACTAATCAAATTGTTTAGAGATGGTGTCTGTATTCATCCATTTTTACACTGCTAATAAAGACACCCCCGAGACTGGGTAATTTATTTAGAAAAAGAGGTTTAATGGACTCAGTTCCACATAGCTGGGGAGGCCTCACAATCATGGCAGAAGGCAAAGGAAGGGCAAAGGCATGGTGGCAAGCAGGAGGCCATGTGCAGGGGAGCTTCCCTTTATGAAACCATCAGATCTCATGAGACTTATTCACTACCATGAGAACAGCACAAGGGAAACTGCCCCCATGATTCAATTATCTCCACCTGGCCCCACCCTTGACTTGTGGGGATTATTATAATTCAAGGCGAGATTTGGGTGGGAACACAGCCAAACCATATCAGTGTCTCATGTTGCCCAGGCTGGAGTGCAGTGGCTATTATCAGACTCAGTCACAATGCACTGCAGCCTCAAATTCCTGGGTTCAAGCAATCCTCCTCCCTCAGCTTCTTGATTATTTAAACTACAGACACATATCACCATGCCTAGCTTTGAAGTTTCCATTTTTGTGTAAGGTTTTTAATATTTGTAATATATTTGTAGGTATAAATATATAATTCCTAGACAAACAAATACATGGAGTGCATGCTAAATTTTTTATGGGGTAAACAACTTTTTTTTTTTTTTTAATGGAGACAGCAGCAAAGAGGATGAAAGACACGTCAATAATGAAGAGGATAAAAAATTACAGGTACCAGTTGAGCAATGCTGGCTGCCTACTTTCTATCTGTTTCTTTTTCTTTACTAAGAGAGCTCTGATTTTTCGTTTTGGATGTCAACGCGTTTGCTAAAATTCTATGTTCCCCAGCATCTTTCTGCAGTTAGAGGTCACCATATGACACACTTATGGACAATGGCATAAGTCCTGATTATCTGTTACAATGCAACAAAGCAATCCAAAACCTATTCATTTTAAACAGCAAATCACCTAAAGCAGTTTGTAATTTACTTTACAAACCTGAATATGGGCAAGGCTCAGCTGGGATGGCTCACTTAGCCCTACAATGGCATCAACTGGGGCAGCTCATCTAGAAGATCCATTTCCAAGGTGGTTCACTCCTGTGGCTGGCTGTAGGGTAGAAACTGTAGTCTGGGGGTTTCAGTACCTCTCCACATGGGCTTCTCCACTGGATAACTTGGACTGCCTGACAGTATGGTGACTAGGTTTCAAGAGCAAGGATTCTAAGAAGAATTGGAAGCTGCCATTTTCTCAAAGCCTGGACCTAGAAAACAGCATAGCATCACTTCTGCTATATTCTATTGGTAGGCAGTCAAAGACCCTACCCGCATTCAAAGGGAGAGGACATAGGCCTTCCCTCTCAGTGAGGGTGGTGGTTATCTTAAATCTAAGATTACATGTAAGTAGAGCTTGCTAGGGATTTTTAGAAAAGCTTTTATATTGTTTTTACTATTACTTTCTTCTTCCTTTTCCTAGAACTCAAATGGAAAACTTGGGGTGAAACATGCATCTTGTAACGAGGAAGCAACCATGTTGATGGGTGCCGTGTACTACCGACGGTGGAACAGAAAGACAGAGGGAGCCTGAGCCTCTGGGAGCACCACTGAGTTGCTATGGCAGCCAGGTCTTCCCATTTCTAGACTTCTTGTTATATGAAGAAACAAAAATTTAGTTAAGGTCCTCCAGTAGTATTTCTGTTGCAGGGAGTCAACCATAGTCCCTAATTCAGTGCACAATGCCCAAGATGCACAAAGGAGAAAGGATAAAAGGACTTCTTAGGAATGTGATGTTTGAGTTGATCTTGACAAATGAATAGAGTCAAAGATTTCCCATGGGCCAAGGCACAGAGGGGTACCCTCTTATTCTCCCCGCCTGCCAGGGCTTTGATACCTGAATGTGCAATCATCGTTGTGACACCCACCTTCCAGAACCTCTTACTTTTTCTTGAGCACTTGAAACTAAGAATCTGGTCTTTGGCCAACTAAATAAATCATCACCTTCTCCCATTCAACATTCCAACCCCCAGGGTGGGCATGGTGGGTCACACCTGTAATCCCAGCACTTTGGGAGGCCGAGGCGGGCGGATCACCTGAGGTCAGGAGTTCGAGACCAGCCTGGTCAACATGGTGAAACCCCGTCTCTACTAAAAATACAAAAAATTAGCCAGGCGTGGTAGCAGGTGCCTGTAATCCCAGTTACTCAGGAGGCTGAGGCAGGAGAATCACTTGAACCCAGAAGGTGGAGGTTGCAGTGAGCCGAGACTGTGTCACTGCACTCCAGCCTGGGCAACAGAGCGAGACTCCATCTCAGAAAAACAAAACAAAACATTCCCACACCCTACTACTGCTGGGTCCACCCCTACCTCTTCTCCTCACCCCCAAGCCTATTTTATTGGAATACACACTGGATAAGGAGTCATTAGGAGAATGGAAAGAACAGGAATTAGACACTGCTATGGCCTGAATGTTTGTATCTCCCTAAAATTCATATGCTGAAATCCTAACCCCCAAGGTGATAGTATAAGGAAGTGGGGCCTTTGGGGGATTATTAGCTCATGAGGGTGGTGTCTTCATGAGGAGGATCAATGCTCTTATAAAAAAGACACTCCAGAGAGCTCCCTTGCCCCTTCTGCCATGTGAGAACACAGTGAGAAGGTGCCATCTATAAACCAAGAAGTGAGCCCTCACCAGACACCAAATCTTCCAGCACCCTGATCTTGGATTTCCCAGCCTCCAGAACTGTGTGAAATAAATTTCTGTTGTTTATAAGCCATCCACTCTACAGTATTTTTGTTATAGCAGCCCACATGGACTAAGACAGGCACCTTCTAGGAGCCTGGCTTTGGCTTCTGTGCCTCACATGTATCTCATTTAACTCTTGCAACCACCCTGAGATAAGGACATTTGTCTCCACTTTGCAGGGGCAAAGGAAACTGAGGTGCAAAGAGATTAGCAACCCAGCCAAGGTCACACAGCTAGTAAGGAAGGTAGGTCGGTGTGGAATTCAGACCTTCCTATGTACCTTCAAAGCATGCTTGCACTCCAGTCCCCCCCCATTCTGCTATCAGAAGCCTTGAATTCAACAACCAGCCAAAACACCACCACCCTGTGTGACTTAGATAAATTAATTTCACCATCTTGAGCCTCAGTTTGTCCACGTCTAAGTTGAGTGGGTTCTGGGGGCTAAATAGGAGCTCTCAAAGGGGGCTTCTGCCCTCAATACCTTTTGATCCTATGCAAGCTCAGATAACATCAAGGTTTATAGAAACAGAACATCATCAAAAGAGCTTGTAATGAAATTCCAAAGCAATATGCAGGGGTTTAGGGCTGCAAATCCATAAGATGGCAATTCCAAGTTGAATACAATTTACAAGAATATGGTTCAAATATCACAAGGTCAAAATAATTTTGAGCTTTCCAGTATTTACAAACTTACCTCACTTTCTAAACTTTTCCAATCCGTGCGGCACCATACATATATGCACATACACACACACACACATATATACACATATATACACACACATACAGGAGGGCCCATCTTAAAAGGCCGTATTTAATTTGATGTGGCTTTAAGTGAGATCTGTTAGAAATGTGCTACTAATTTTGGACTTTTATGTTTAGGAGGAAATGCGATTGAAGCTTAATCCAATTTTCTAACACCAGAAAACAGCTACAAGAAAAATAGACAGCCATGAAAGAACAATGGCAGCAGCTGCCTCAGAACAGCCTCTACTGGTCACTAACTTGTCAAGCTAGAATGTCCCATACCAATAAAACATTAGCCCTCAGGCATGAGAGAAAGTCAAGCCATGAAGATAGCTCATAATGGGGCAGGGAACTGCAGGAGAAGAGTAAACTTAGCATGTACAGCTGCTCTGAAGAAACTTTTTGGGGCCAGGCACAGCGCCTCACGCCTGTAATCCTAGCACTTTTGGGAGGCTGAGGCGGGTGGATCACTTGAGGTCAGGAGTTCGAACCCTGTCTGGCCAACATGGTGAAGCCCTGTCTCTACTAAAAATACAAAAATTATCTGGGTGTGGTGGCACACGCCTGTAGTCCCAGCTAATCGGGAGGCTGAGGCATAAGAATCACTTGAATCCTGGAGGCGGAGGTTTCAGTGAGCTGAGATCGTGCCACTGCACTCCAATTTGGGCAACAAAGTGAGACTCCATCTCAAAAAAAGAAAGACACTCTTTCTGGAGGACATTTCTGCTCTAACTAGCTGCACACAGGATTCTCAATACATATTCGCCTGGTTTTAGAGCTAGATGACCAATGATAATAACATTATCATTTGCTGAGCAGCTTTACAGGCAAATACTTTGGATTGCCTAACAGCCATTTTCCATTTCTTCCAAGGCCCTAACCACCATTACTCTGGTAAATCCAGATAGGCAGATAGGTCTGAGTTACACATGGTGAGCTCATCCTCCTTGTTATAATTTGTTAAGAGGGAAGCATATGTGGCAGACTGTGTTCTCCAAAAATGATCATACCAGTAGATATCCATCCTACATGCTCTTCAACTATGTGACTTTGACATACCTCCCATTGACAGGATGAGTCTAGGTCGTCTCCCTTTGAATTTGAGTAGGCTTGTATCCATAGACACAAGCCTTTCTGAACCCAGTCAGTCAGGTTTCCAGACAGTGTGGAAGTAAGAATTCAATGTGACTTCTGAAGTTACATCATAAAAGGGAGCACAGCCTCCACCTGGTTCTCTTGGGATACTTCTTGGAACACAGCTACCATACTGTGAGGAAGCCCAGGCAGCCTGTGGAGAGGGACACACGGAGAGGAACCAAGCCCTTGGCCCACCGCCCTAACTGAGCTCCCAGCCAAGAGCCAGCACCAGCTTGCCAGGGATGCAAATGAGCCATTGAAATCAGACCCTCCTCCAGCTCCCAGCGGAATCACCCCAGCTTAGAAATGGAGCAAAATCAAGTTGTCCTTGCTGACACCTGCCCAAATTGCAAATTTGTAAGCAAAATAAATCATCATTGTGGTTATAAGTCACTAAATTTTGGAATGATTTTTAAATGACCCATCTACAGATACCCAGAACATGTTACCTGTTCTAGTAAATAAAACTTGAGGGGAAGACTGATAGGGGCCAAGTGGAAAACATTTAGTCTTCAGTAGAAATGCGCAAGGGAGAAATGTCCTTCCTCTGCTTCTGAACATAGGTATGTGAGAGGCTGATGTCTGGAGCTGCAGCTGCCATCTTGCAAGCTCCAATAAAGGGAGCCCATGAAAGCACTGAGGATGGCGAAGAAGCAAGATGGAGAAAACTCGGTCTGTGTTGACATGGTTGAGTTGCTGGATTAGCCAAATCTGGAACATCCCTACTTCTAGACTCCCTTTTATGTAAGATAATAGGTTAATTGTTGGTTAAGCCAGTTGAGGAAGGCTGTTCTTTTACCTATAGCCAAAGGCATCCTAACTGATTGATGTACTATGTACTTTATGTCGTTCTATGTATTTGTGACCCCAATCCTGAGAGATAAGTATTAACACCATTAATTTTTGGCTGAAGAAACAGGCTTAATGAAGCTAGGTAACTTTTTTGAGGTCTCTACCAGAACCGGGGTGACCAGGATTCACACCCAAGCGTGACTCCAAAGCTCACGCTTTCCACGCCGCTCCCCATGGCTTTGTCATTGTCTAGTGGGACAGGTCCTGACCTGAAAGTCAGGGTTCCGGGGTTGAATAAAGACTCTTTCCTAATTGTTTGTGCATCTTTGAGAGGTCATTTCACTTCTATGAGCCCCTGTTCCCTCATATTTAAGCCTTACATGGCTACTGAGAAGCTCAAGGCTTCATCTCATTTACTATAACATGAATAAAATTTGGATGTATCGTAGAGATGTGTTTTTTATCCTCTCTACTATATTGCAAATATTGTTGCCTGAAAGCCACTCTGCTTTAGAGCCTCAGGGAATAGGAGAAGAAGAAGAGGGCTTGACCTAGAAGTTCTTGCTAGACAGGAAGGGGAGTAAGATGAAACCCATCTGGCTCTCTAAGAGGAGGAAGAAGGAGGTAGGACAGGACGTGTCCATGACCTTGAGGTAAAAGTATGTAAATAATTTTGAGAAAACTAGAGAGCATTAGGCTTATGAGCTGCTTGCTCATACAGAGCCAGAGGAGACTCCAAGCCTCTAGGAGAAGCTGCACATTGCATTTGGTGCAACATCCAATATATGGCCAAAAGCAATAGCACGGCATCAGCAAAGAGAACGTCTAGACGCTGGCCCTGAGGAGGTGCTGCTCATTCTCCATGATCAATGAGGATGCAGGTTCCCACGTGCAGGGGACCAGGGGATCAACAGGGTCCAAGTCAGAAGGACAGAGCCATGGAATTCAGGGACTTTGAGAGCAGGAACAAATGGCCAAGACTATTTGCAATGAGAGTCCTGATGATACCCCAAAAGGCCAGTTGGACTCTGCTGCCTCTCACGGGACTCCACACAGGGGCCCAGGAGCCAAGTCATACCAAACCGGACATGCCAGAGCAGAGTTAAGAAGATCCAGGGACAGCCCAACAACCTGCATGCCCAGATACTGCTCCGTGTCTTCCCCTAATCCTTGTGGCTGCCATCTTAGAGAGGAGGAGAACTCTGCACATCTGAGCACGTAGCTGACAGAGACTAAGGAGACAAGGAATTGAGGGAGAGACTGAGCTATCATGACTATCAAATTGTACGTCCCTCTCCCTTTCCACAGCTACCCAGCAGCATAGGTTAAGCCATTTATAGGAAATGTAGAAGCTTCATTTTCTTCACCTGTTTGAGGAGCGGGGTATGAATCTGTGATACCATTCTGCTTGTTATTAGTATTGTTTTATCTTGCTCTCTTGGATTTTTTTTTAGACAGAATCTCACTGTGTCACCCAGCCTGGAGTACAGAAGTGCGATCTCGGCTCACTGCCACCTCTGTCTCCCGGGTTCAAGTGATTCCCCTGCCTCAGCCTCCCGAGTATCTCGGACTACACATGTACGCCACGCCGCCATGCCTGACTAATTATTGTATTTTTTTTTTTTTTTTTTTTTTTGATACGGAGTTTTGCTCTTGTTGCCCAGGCTGGAGTGTAATGGGACGATCTTGGCTCACCGCAACCTCCACCTCCCAGGTTCAAGCGATTCTTCTGCCTCAGCCTCCGAGTAACTGGGATTACAGGTGCCTGCCACCACGCCTAGCTAATTTTTTGTATTTTTAGTAGAGACAGCGTTTCACCATGTTGGCCAGGTTGGTGTCAAATTCCTGACCTCAGGTGATCCACCCACCTCGGCCTTCCAAAGTGCTGGGATTACAGGCATGAGCCACCACACCTGGCCAATTTTTATTGTTCTATCTCATGATCTGTTCTGTCACAAAGTCCTCTCTCTAAAAGGAGACTCCTATGAAAGCTTATTTTTAAGAAGCTCCAGTGGCACAGAGAAGAAGTGGAGCTGATGAGCTGAATTTCCTTCCAAGGCTTTCGGAGACTCATTGGCGTTTTAAGCAGGAGAATGGCTAAGGAGATGTATAGTTTGGGAAATTAGACATGTGGAGGCAGCGAGGGGAAGGCTTTGGGGAGAGGGCAAGATCTGAGGCTCAGGGACTAGAATGTGAAGTGGACCAGAAGAGAGGAGGAAAGCATCTTGGACCCAGAGAGCAGCCGCACAGGAAACAGCTAAGGAGGGTGCTAGGTGCAAGACATATTCCAACATCACAGCCTGCCTGCCTCCATCACTGTCTCGGCATCTGTTCTTGGGCAAGAACCATACTGTCTCTGGACTTCAATCTCCTCTTCTGTCGTATGGGGATATAATACCTACCCAGCAGAGATGTCAGGAGCATTAAATGAGATCACAGCTAAAGCACATATCACGATGTTTCTCTCATTGCAACTGTTATTTCCTGCCCCCAACCACGTAAAGACTCATTTTCAAACAGCAATGGAGATGTCTAAGAGAGGTACACCCGTCTCTACTGCTGTTGTGAAAATAAACAAAAAACCTCTGTCTTCCGTTCGGAGAAGAAATGACCTTTGAAGCAGCAAGCTGGGATCTGCAAGGCACAGGAGAATTTCATTCCAAGTCTATAAAAAGGCACTCGGAAAGAAAGCCTTCCACATGAGGGGCCTTCCCCAACCAGATCCAGATGTGTCTCGAGAACAACGTGCCTGAGGAATCAGGCCAGATCCAACATCACCAAAGGAGACCATTCTCTCCTTCCACTTAACCATGAGAACTCAGGCAGGCTCCTAACTTCTCAGACCCCAGTTTCCCCATCTGGAAAGGTGCAACGCCTTTGATGTTACAGAGTTGCTGTGAGCCCTGTGAAGCAGCATGGGGAAAGTACAGAAATCCTGGGCATGCAGTCTCCTGGGAGACTTTGGGCAGATGGTTAGTTATCCAAGGCCTTAGTTTCCTCATCTATCAAATGGGCATAGTTCTCCCTGTCTCACAAAGTTCATTCATTTTTTCCAAGTCTGAAGAATGCAGCAGGTCTCTCCCGGGGATCTGGCTCCACTGTAGATGCTGGATTTGCCACCAAAAACACAGACAGAGCAGCTGTCATCGTGGGGCTCAAAATCTCTGGTCAAGACCATCCGTGAGAATAGCGCAGCCTCACCAGCACATAGACAGTTGAACATTATGTCCAAAGATCCTCTGGAGCACGCCTGCCTGGGTTGGAATTCTCATTCTACAACTAGCTGGCCGATTGCCCTTTGGCAAGTGTCTTAACATTTCTGTGCCTGAATTTCCTCATCTGTACAATGGGACAAATATTCATTCATCAAAATGTAGCCGGACACGATGGCTCACGCCTGTAATTCCAGCACTTTGGGAGGCCAAGGCAGGTGGATCACTTGAGGTCAGGAGTTAGAAACCAGCCTGGCTAACATGGTGAAACCCTGTCTCTACTAAAAATACAACAATTAGCTGGGTGTGATGGTGCGCACCTGTAATCCTAGCTACTTGGGAGGCTGAGGCAGGAGAATTGCTTGAGCCCAGGAGGTGGAGGTTGCAGTGAGCTGAGATCGTGCCACTGCACTCCAGCCTAGGTGACAGAGTGAGACTCTGTCTCCCCAAAAAAAAAAAAAAAAAAAAAAAAAAAACTGTTGTGAGATCACTGAGTTAAGATGTGGCCGGCTCTTGACAGCTACCTGTGTGTTCTCTCTCTTAGTCATATTTTGAGTGTCAGGTGCTGTGCAACCTGGCTCCAGTGTCCTTCCTGCCTCCATTCTTAATAATTTCCAGTCATGCACAGTCACCCAAAATCTAGCAACAGCAAGCTACTCCCAGATTTCAAAAAATACTTTTATGTCTCAAGTCCCCATACTCACCCTCAACTATTCCCTTGGCTCAGAATATATATGTCTATCACACTCCACCTGGTGAAGTCTCCCTCCTCCTTTAAGCTCCAGCTTAAACATCACCTCCTCCAGGAAGCCCTCTCTGATTTCAAAGTCAACAGCATCCCTCCCTCTCTCTCCTCTGTAGTCAGTGGAGGCACATCTGCAAATTTCTAGGGGGCACAGGCTAAATCTTCACCATCTATAAACTACCCTGCCCATTCCCAGGGCCAGGCCATGGTGGCTGCTCTGCCAGGGCTGATGGAACAAATGAATGGATGAACGGATGATGCAATGATAAGTCTTCCCAGTAAAACGTGAATATTGGGAGGCTTTATGAGGTAGGCAGATGATTCGCTCCATTGGACCGATGTTGAAGCTGAGGTTCTGTGGGGTTAGGATATTTACCAACTCTTACAGTCGTTAAGTAGTAGAAGGAAACAGTGATGGGGTCTTAGCATTCAGCGCTCTACCAGTGGTGTGCATGTCGGCCTTATCCACACTATTTCATCCCTCCTCAATCAAGCAACTGTGAGGGTTTGTAAATATCTTTCACTTCTTTTCTATACATAAATAAAAATAGAATACACACTTTAAAGCTTGTCTTTTTTTAAGTGGCATTGTATAATTCATATTACTGGCCAACTCCGGGGGGTTATTTGGTTATTTGTGTGTTTGTTTTACTTAATAACATGTCAGGAAGAGCCCTCCAGATAATTATATAGAAATCTAATTTTGGAAAGACTGATATTCCAAAAAGCCGTGTATCATAACGTATTCAACCTTCCCAGTTTCGATGGACTTTCAGATTGCTTCCAGGTTTTTGCCACCACTAACAGTGTGGCAATAAACATCCTATTCCTATGTCCTTACATTCTAGGTTTTCATTTCTGTAAGAGAGAGTCCCAGAAGTGGGATTGCTGGATCAAAGGGAATGTGTACTTCTAAATGTTAATAGATACTTACAGATTACATTTTCAAGAGGTTTTGGCAATCCCCAAGGACCCGAACACTAAGTCCAGGTCTTGCAAAGGAAGTACAGTATCAGAACGGACTTTCCTCCCTTTGGGATGCACAAAACTAGCCTGATGTCTGGAGAGGAGCCCTCCCTCTCTTTTTTTTTTTTTTTTTTTTTTTTTTTTGACAGAGTCTTGCTCTGTCACCCAGGCTGGAGTGCAGTGGCGCCATCTCAGCTCACTGCAACCTCCGCCTCCCCGGCTCAAGTGATTCTCCTGCCTCAGCTTCCTGAATAGCTGGGATTACAGGTGCACGCCACCATGCCCACCTAATTCTTATATTTATAGTAGAGATAGCGTTTCACCATGTTGGCCAGGCTGGTTTCAAAATCCTGACCTCAGGTGATCTGCCTGCCTCGGCCTCCCAAAGGGCCGGGATTACAGGTGTGAGTCACTGCGCCTGGCCTCTCCCTTTTTGAACCCAGCCAGTCAGGTTTCCAGACGGTGTGGAAGCTATCAGATGGGACTTGTGTCTTGGCTAAGTGCCTGTAGGCAGGCCACTCAACCTTGCCAAGCTTGGTTCCTCATTCATAAAAGGACCCAAACCTGGAAAAAAATTACTCTGCAAGCACTTGGCTGGAGCGAGCAGACACAGTGGGGGCTAGACCCATGTCACGTGTTGGGGATAACTATTCTGTCTGCTTGCGTAAAGACCCCACCCACACTGGTCTTCCTGATCCAGCTGCTCTGGAGGGCTGCGGAGGCCGTACCTTTAAGCCTCTCTAGGCTGCTTGGCTCTGCATGAGCCGGGCAGGGCTTGGGCAGCCTGTCTGTCCTTCCTTCTGCATTGACTCGGCACACCCTACCCTTTCCAGGAGGCCTGACCTCTTAGGATATACTTGCTGTTTTCTTCTCCTTTTCCCTTCCTACCCATAGGCACCGCACCCTTCCAAAGCCTGGTCTGTCATCCTGAGCATGGATCCTTATCTACCTTCCTCCTGGTCACAAAGTTGGCAATTCTGTCTCATCGGTTCAGCAAAATTATAATAATCATAATAATGGCTAATATTTGTTTACTGTTTCCCCTGTGCCAAGCACTGTGCTAGTTCTTGATGTGTATTAATTCATCTAAACCTTACAATGACCACTGAGATCCCACTTCACAGTGGAGGAAACCCAGGCTTGGCAGCTGGTTTGGTGTCCTTTAGCTCCTGCTGCCTGGGCTAATTTCCTGTGAATTTCATGAGCCCCAAGACCTGCCTAGTCCAGGCATCTGTGTGCCTGGGAGAAGAACCTGGGCTCACCAACGTCCACTTGGGCAGGCCAGATTGAAGTGGGGCCCAGTGTTCCAGACAACCTGGGGGCCTACCCTGTCCATTCTAGGCTGTTTCTCTCTGGCTTCCAAATTCCAGAGAGAATCAGTTTGCTGCTGCAGGTTCTGCCATGTTGGATGCCTTCAGCAAAACATCCATCCACTCACGTGTCTCTCCATTGAGTCTCCCATCATCTGGAGCACTAACTATGTACTTGGCACGGGGGAAGCGGAGATAGAACTAAGCCAGTGCCTGGCTCCAAGGGAGTCCGGGTGGGGAAGACAGTGCCATCACAATGTGCTCAGTGCTTCAGGAGCTCAGATGGGTCCCTGGCCCAACCTGGGAGCAGTCAGGGAAGTCTTCCAAGAAAAGTGAGGTTCAAGGGAAGTAGTAGCAGGAAAGTTGCTCCTAGAAGAGGACACAGCAAGCGTGAAGGCCGGGAATTTTTTTACAGAGAAGCCCAAGTTCCAGTGGCTGCTGTGGCACCAAACTCATGACTGAGGCCCAAAGTTCCAAGAAGCCAGCCTGATTTCTCAGTCCCAGCCCCAGGCTCGGGCAGGGATAACACTTTTCCCTCCTTGCACCTGGCATTAGAATTATGGTCACGGCTGCGTCTGACATCTGCTCAAACCAATTCGTTATCATTAGGAAATGAATCCCTAATGAATTTCTGCAGCCATTAAGTCTGATTTACAGTAATGGTAATCACCCTTGGAAGCACACGCTTTATCCCTTTAATTAATAATCCCCACTTATCAGCAACCCTAATGATCACAGGACAAAAAAAAAAAAAAAAAAAAAGGAAAAAAGCCTCCAAATTCCAGCCCTCGCTTCCCCATCACACCTTTGGGGATGGGGAGAGAAGAGTCGGGTCCTATGGAGAGGAGCCTGGAGACCCCTGTTGCCTGCCAGTGAGGGCAGTTATCGACCCTAATCCTCTACCTGAATTTTCTGCATCAGCCAGGCAGTTGTGCTCCCAGCCCCCGGGGCATGTTGGTCACGGCCAGCCCCCATGGGATCAGGCTTCTCTCAATAATCACCCTAACAGCCTGCCTAGCCTCGCTGGCTCCAGATTCACCCATGTGGGCCATCTCCATGCTGCAGTCACGGCTTCTGTCTACATATTAGGAAATCTGAACAAACCACTTTCCCTTGAATCCCCACGGGGGTATGTGTGCATGTCCTCAGGACAAAGCCCCAGCTCCCTATGCCCTGCTCATCCTAAAACCTCCTTGTTTACGCCATCCAGCCAGCGCCCCTGTCCACCAGCTTCCCCTCTCCTCCCAGTCACTCCTGCCCGGTACAACTCTCTACCTCATTCTGAAACGCCCTTCTTTCCTTCCTTCCTCTACCTGGCACATAGCTGCAGCCCTTCTCCCACCCTTGTTTATATTAAAGAATCTGTCTGTGCAACTGGGCAGACAGGTGCATATCTCAGCAGGTCACGCAGAACCAAATATGGGACGTGGCCATCACCATGTGCATGAGGCATAGAGGGGACTGAGCAGAGAGAACCACGAAGGGTTTCTAGGTGAAGAGACACCAGAGCTGGGTATTGAAAGGAAAATTGTATCATATGAATGTAAATCCCCACCACCTATTAGGCATTCACTAGGTGCTGGACACTTTACCTAGAGTACCTCATGTAATTGTCACATCAATGCTGAGAGATAAGTATCAGTACCCCCATTTTACAGGTGAGAGGACCCAGGTTCAGAGAAGTTAAATAGGCCCAAGTTTACGCAGAGCCCTGGGAGGGGGAGAGCTGGATTTTGGCCCCTGAGTATCTGTCCCAAGGTCACACCCCCAACAGGAAGTGCCATTTGTCATGAGTTTAACAACACCCTTTATTCTAAAGCAGGACACAGGGAAGCACTGCCTTCATCTGGCTATGGCTCACACACACACATACATTGTGTCTAGTGGCTCACTGGGTTCACAACAGAGGCTGCTCCAGCCAGAAGCAGCTGGTGAGCTTGCATCAGAGTAACCACTCTGAGGGCTACTAGATTCAGTGTCTTGGAACACCTTGTCTTATTCTGCTCTGTCTACTGTAACAAAACACCACAGATCAAGTAGCTTAAACAATAGAAATTGATTTTCTCACCATTCTGCAGGTGGAAATCCAAGGTCAGGGCACCAGCACAGTCAGGTCCCAGCGAAGACCCCTTCCTGGCTTGCAGGTGGCTGCCTTCTTGCTGTGTCCTCCCATGGTGGTGACAGAGCAAGCTCCCTAATCCCATCCTGAGACCCCAGCCTCATGACCTCATCTAAAACCTGATCACCTCCCAAAGGCCCACTTCCTAATACCATCACATTGGGGGCTGAGGCTTCAAAATAGGAATTTGTGGGGAACAAATTCAGTCCACAGCACACCTGAATCCTGCCAGTGACACCCAAGCATGGTGTGGCTTGCCTACGGGAAGACTCCATTAGGAGCAATGATGGAGCTGAACAAAGGAGCTATTGGCAGGACTCAAATCCTAACTCAACCCCTCCCACACTGTGATGCTGGGGTACTCTCTGTGCCTCAGATTTTCCCATCTAAAAATGGGGAGACCATTAGTGCCTGCCTTGCGGAGTCCTGGCGAGGATTAAATGAGTTGAAACACATAAGATATTTGCAACAATGTTCAGTCCATAAGAAGTGTTTGCAAGTGTTGGTTTATTTATTCATTCATTCATTCATTCATTCATTCATTCATTCATTTATTCATATATTTATTTAGAGACAGGGCCTCACTCTGTCACCCAGGCTGGAGTGCAGTGGTGCCATTATATCTCACTGTAGCCTCAAACTCCTGGGCCCAATTGACCCTCCCTCCTTGGCCTCCTAAGTAGCTGGGACTAGTTTTTTGGGTTTTTTTGTTTTTTTAATAGAGATGGGGTCTTGCTAGGTTGCCCAGGCTGGTCTTGAACTCCTGGCCTCAAGTGATCCTCTCACCTCAGCCTCCCAAAGTGCTGGAATTATAGGTGAGAGCTATTACGCCCAGCTGATATTATTATTATTATTATTATTATTATTATTATTATTTCAGCAGGAACATCCCACATTCAACAAAAAACATGAAAACCTCAGACTTTGGGGGCTAAAAGATGAAATGGGCATAAAGAGATCTTTTTTTTCCTGATGCTCTGTAGCCTTTTTATTTTCATTTTTGTTTTTTAGCTTTTATTTTAGGTTTCAGGGGTACATGTGCAGGTTTGTTACATAGGTAAATTCATGTCACAGGGGTTTGTTGTACAGATTATTTCATCACCCAGGAATTCTGTGCAGTACCCAATAGTAATATTTCCTGCTCCTCTCCCTCCTCCCACCCTCCACCCTTAAGTAGACGGCACAAATAGATCTAATGAGAGAGGGAAAAAAAGTAGGCTGGGTGGAATTTTGAAATAGTAATTTGTATTTTTTCTCGTCTATATTTCTTTTATTTCCCTCATCCCTGCAAAGAACGTCCAGGTGGCATGTCCTGAAATGTTTGAATTACTGCTCCTCCTAAAAACCCTGACTCAGGCCTTCCTTCCTGCCCTCCTCTCGCGTTCCGCTGGGTAGCGCCCAGGCTGTGCCTCAGACTGACGTCTGCCCACGTCTCTGGATTCATTTCTTGATTCGCTCCCACCCTCGATGCAGGAGCCTGCTACAACTACCACACGCGAGCACACACGCATGCACACACACGCCATGCTGTTGTTAAGCTCAGGGCCTGTGTCACTTGTCCCCTCTCCTCTTCCCAGCCCCCACTCCAATTCCCCATAAGGACACCCACCCCTCCAAGAAGCCTTCTCTGCACCCGCTAGACTACGTGCGGGAGGTGCCGCTCCTCTGTGCCTCCGCAGCCCCTGTGCTCACACCGGTAGCACTGGATCCGCCTCCCTGAACTGCGACTCTGATGCTGCTGTCCTGGACAGCAGTTCAAGAACAGGAACTCTGCAACGAACTGCTTGGATTTGAACCCTGACTGTCTACTTGCTGGCTGCATCACAGTGGGCAAATTTCTTTGACCTCTGTGCCCCATCTGGAAATGGGGATACAGACAGTGGGCCTCTCTTGCCGGGGACCCTGTTAGGACGATATGGGTTAATGTACATAAAACACCAGCATAGTGCCCAGCATGTGCCCATTGAAGAGCTCATTCGTGTTTACAAAACAGGACCCTCCCACTCATTTTGGGGTTGGGGGTAGCTTTATATCCCCACTGCCTAGTAGGGTGATTGGGACTTAGTAGGCGCCCAATAAATGTTTGTTGAGCTGAATTACTCCCACAAAATGAAAACAGAGCTTGGCTCACAAAGAGAGCCATCACTCACATTACATATTAAGCGATTTTTCCAGAGTGCATCATGCCAAATATTGTACATTCTTTGTTATAGCGAGGACGGTGATATTCATTAAAGGGTAGCTCAGTTTCGTTAGAAACACTTATTTTCAGAATTTTATAGCTCAGCCACAAAAATTCACTCTGGGCAAAATGCTAACTTTCGCCTGGAAGTAAATGGGTTTATTTTATAAATTTTTTATGCATTTTCCATGCATAAACAACTCACCAGAAAAGCATTCTCTAATGGAAGGCTTGCAAGAGGAAAACCTAATATTCTGGTGTATGAGACATAAAGACTCAAAAGGTATGGTGGGGGTGGGGGTTGGGGGGATGCTTGGCCATGAGGTGAGTTTCCGGGGCGAGTTCCACAGTAGCTTTTTCGTGAGCCCTTTCAAAATTCTCAACCATGCATCGACCAACATTTTTGAGGATTTCATTGGGCCAGTTGCTGTTTTAAGTGTTTTCTGCGTATTAACGAATTCCCCAAATTATATTTCCTCCTAAAGAATGTTACTGGGGGTTAAGTGTCCCTCCAAAATCTATGTCCACTCAGACCTCAGAATGTGACCTTATTTGGAAACAACATCTTAGTAGGTGTATTCGAGGTAAAATGAAGTCACACTAGATTAGGGTAGGCCCTAAAGCCAATGACTAGTGTCTTTATTAAAAAAAAAAAAAAAAAAAAAAAAAACGCGAGCGCCATGGCTCACACCTGTAATACTAGCACTTTGGGAGGCCAAGGCGGGTGGATCACCTGAGGCCAGGAGTTCGAGACCAGCCTGACCAACATGACTAAACCCCGTCTCTACTAAAAATACAAAAAATTAGCTGGGTGTGGCAGTCGGCGCCTGTAACCCCAGCTACGCGGGAGGCTGAGACGGGAAAATAGCTTGAACCCAGGAGGCAGAGGTTACAGTGAGCCAAGATCGAGCTGCCGTACTCCAGCCTGGGTGACAGAGCAAGACTTCATCTCAAAAAAAAAAAAAAAAAGTGATTTGGACACTGAGAAGCACAGAGGGGAAAAGGCCATGTGACAACACAGACAGAAATCAGACTGACTCAGCTACAAGCCAAAGGGTGCCACGGATGCCAGCAACCCACGGGAGCTGGAAGAGGCTGGGGAGGATTTGTCCTTGGAGGTTTTAGGGGGAGCACGGCCCTGCCGACACCTTGATTCTGGGTTTCTTTCCTCTGGAACTGTGAGAGGATAAATCGCCATTGTTTTATGACCCCCAGATTGTTGTCATGTGTTGCAGCGGCCACCGGAAACTAATTTAATGGGGAAATGGAGGCAAACCAGGTCAGATAATCCCCCCCACCCTGGTTTGTTCAGCTAGTTGGTGTGGCTGAGCTTTAAATACAGGATCCAGAGACTCCTTTCTCCCCACTTGCCCATTGGAGATGGAACACAAGCAAACGCTAGAGCCTACCCAACAGGAAACAACATGCTTCCAAACGGCTTCCTCTTTGATTGTCCTTGATGAAGGAAAGATCACCAAACAACACACACACACACACACACAACCCACTTGAGAACTTTGAACTCATAATCCAGCCATCTCTCATTCATTTCTATAGCATGTTGTCACTCTGATCACATCAAAAATACAAATCCTTCCATTTTGTATCTAGGAAAACAAAGTCACGAGGAAAAGCAATTTAACACTGACTGGTTTCAGGCTGAAACTCCTCAGCAGATATGTGTCTATCCTTCCCATCTGCACACTCTAACTAAAAACCCAACAGCAGGGGAGTGTGAAAGGAAGGAGGCACTGGCAATAATGAACTCCTATGCAGCAATTTGAAACGTTGATATTGCTGGGTGTGGCAGCACTTTGGTAGACTGAGGTGGAAATTAAATGTTGATATTGCTGGATGTGGTAGTGCTTTAGGAGGCTGAGGTGGGAGGATTGCCTGAGTCCAGGAGTTCAAGATCAGCCTGGGCAACATAGTAAAACCCCATCTCTACAAAAAGTAAAAAAATTCATCGAGCATGGTGGCACTCACCTGTGGTCCCAGCCACTTGGGAGGCTGAGGCGGGAGGATTGCCTGAGTCCAGGAGTTCAAGATCAGCCTGGACAACATAGTAAGACCCCATCTCTACAAAAAGTAAAAAAATTCATCGAGCATGGTGGCGCTCACCTGTGGTCCCAGCTACTTGGGAGGCTGAGGCGGGAGGATTGTTTGAGCCCAGGAGTTTGAGACTGCAGTGAGCCATGATCGCACCACTGCATTCCAGCCTGGGCAGCAAAGCAAGACTCTCTCTCTCTCTCTCAAAAATAAATAAATAAATAAAAGAAAATGATGTCAGTTCATAATTATGGACATGGAATGATGTCCACAATATGTCATAAAGTGAAAAGGCAGCTTACAATCTGTGTAGTACACGTGGTTCTTAACATCAAAACAAGCAAAGAAGGCATCTATGGGCATGAATGAGCACACAGGAGCAACTGGAAAACAGCCAATGCAGTGTTCATGCTGGTTAGGTGGGAAGACAGTAAGGAGCATTTTTACCCCTTTATGCTTATTGTCTGTGTCAACCAAAAGAGTCAAACTCTCTAAAATATTTGAAGAGGTTTATTCTGAGCCAAATATGAGTGACCATGGCCCATGACACAGCTTTCAGGGGGTCCTGAGAGCATGTGCCCAGGATGGTCAGGGTGCAGCTTGGTTTTATCCAACCAAAAATTGCTTGGTTTTAGAGAGGCAGTAGACATCAATCAAATACATTGAAGAAATACATTGGTTTGGTCCAGAAAGGTGGAACAACTCAAAGCAGGGGCTTCCAGGCTATTGGTGAATTTAAACATTTTCTGGTTGACAATTGGTTGAGTTTGTCTAAAGACCTGGGATTGATAGAAAGGGGGTGTTCAGGTTAAGATAAACATTGTGGAGACCAAAGTTCTTTGAAGACTGCCCTTAGAGACAATAGATGACAAATGTTTCCTATTCAGATCTTAGTTAATCTCTTCAGGATTGGGAGGGTCTGGAAGAAAAAGATGTAGCTGTGTTAAAAGAGATTCTTTACAGATGCAAATTTCCCCCCATAAAGGACAGCTTTGCAGGGCCATTTCAAAATATGGCAAAGAAACATGTTTTGGGGTAAAATATTTTGTTTCCTTGTCTTGTAATGATATACCAGTCAGGTTGGAAAGTAAGTCACCATATATAGGGTTAAACAAAACCCATCTGATGAGAATTTATAATTTGTAGAGCATGACTCCCCAGACCCCTTAGATAGGAATTTGGGCAAGATTAAAAAAAAAAAAAAAAAAAAAAAAAGAATTTAGTTCTCATCTGCATTGCTCCCAGTGAATATGTATTTATTTTGTAATAAGAACAAATAGCAAAGCCCTTTACATTCTGGGAGGGACTGGAGGCCTGCAGATCCCAATGCACTTGTGTGTGACTTCTTCTTCTGCAAGATGGGCACCATAAACCTCCCCAGGTCATGGGGTTTTGCCCAGCAGTGCCCCCCTGCAAGAAAACTTCTCTTATGACCCTCAAGGACCCAGACAGTTTCTGATTTCAGCTCCCCTCTCGCCTCCTGCAGTCATTCAAAGTTAACAGGACTTTCTTATCTCAAGTACAAATGATTCCTCGAAGTTAATCTGAACCTTCTGCCCTGATAAGCAACTGGGAAATAAAAAAATAAAAAAAGGTCTACTAAAATCCACCCAAGGCAGACACTAGGGATCCAGCATCTACAGTTAAGGGGGAAAGGCCCCTGACAGGCGAATCCTGCCAAACTGCTAGAGTGTTCCAGAAAGAGGAATGGCACCAGGCAATCACCCTTGAGGGGCAAAAAGGCCCAGTGGATGCTTATGCAAGAAGGAGGCTGTGCTAATTTTCTAGGGCTGCCGCAAGGAATGACAACTGATATCTCATCCTGAATTCCCACATCTTGTGGGAGGGACCCGGTGGGGTGGGAGGTGATTGAATATGAGGGCAGGTCTTTCCTGTGCTGCTCTCATGAGTAAGTAAGTCTCAAGAGATCTGATGGCTCCATAAGGGGGAGTTTCCCTGCACAAGCTCTTGCTTTTTGCCTGCTGCCATCCATGTAAGACATGACTTGCCCCTCCTTGCCTTCTGCCATGATTATGAGGCCTCCACAGCCACATGGAACTGTAAGCCCATTAAATCCTTTCTTCTGTATAAATTACCCAGTCTCTGGTACGTCTTTATCAGCAGAGTGAAAACAGAATAATACAACAACCAACTAGGGGACTTAACAGACATTTACTCTCTCGCAGTTCAAGAGGCCAGAAGGCTGAGATCAGGGTGTCACTGGGGCCACAGTCCTTCCCGAGGCTCCCAGGAGAGGATCCTCCAAGGGGAGGATCCTTCCTGGCCTCTTCCAGCTCGCAGAGGTTCCTGGCATTCCCTGGCTGTGGCTGCATCACTCTACTCTGCCTCTGCCTTTATGCCATTGTCTTCTCTGTGTGTGTATCTGTGTCCCTTTCTGATAAGGACATCGTCACTAATCCAGGATGACCTCATCTTAATTATATCTGCCAAGACTTTACTTCCAAATAAGGCCATATTCTGAGGTTCTGGGTGGACATGAATTTTTAAGGGTATATGGTCCAACCCAAGTTTCTAGGACTATAGCTACTCTCAACTTGCCCTGAGATTGTCCATCCCAAAACCCACATCCTAACAGTATCTGGTTTCTGATACAACTACCTCTTTGAGTAATTGGTCATTGGGTCTATAGTCAATAACTGTGTATTGGCATGGCCAAAGAACAACCCAGACGCATTCAGATTAGACAGCTGCATGCCCATCTGCTCGCTCTGATGGTTTACTTTATGTGTCAGCTTGACTGGGCCAGGGAATGCCCAGATGTTTGGTCAACTATTATTTCTGGGTGTGCCTGTGAGGGCCTTTCAGGTGAGGTTTGCATTTGAGTCAGTGGGCTGAGGAAAGAGCATTGCCCACCCCAGTGTGGATGGCCTCATCCAGCTAGTTCATGGCCTGAACAGAATGGAAGGCTGAGTCAGAAATAATTCTTTCTCTCTGTCTAATTGCCTTTGAGCTGGGACGTCTGTCTTCTCTGGCCTTCAGACTCAAACTTGGACTGGAAATTCTACCATTGACTTTCCTGGTTCTCAGGCCTGCAGACTCAGACTGGAACTCTACATTGGGTTTCCTGAGTCAGGACTTTTCAGCCTCCCTAATCATCAAATTAGCCAATTTCTTATTATTTTTTTTTTTTGTGTGTGTGTGTATGTAATATTATATATTATATATAGGATATATATATAATACATAATAGGTTTATGGGATATATAACATATACTAGGATATATACAACATGTTATATGTCATATGTTATATGTCATATATATCCTGTTGAAGAATCCTGACAATACACTCACACATAAGGGAGATACCCATACACTATTGTCAGGAAACAAAGGCAAAAATACCGCAAAACCCCCACAAAACCCCAAACAAGAAAAAAAAAAAAAAAACCCAGAGTCTAAAAGAAAGAAAAGAGACGGGGGGAACCCTACAGACAATCTGGCAATGGTGAGCTTTGTTTATCTTGTTTATACAGCTTTGTAGCAAACTGATCAGCTGGCTTCTAACAACGAAGTCAGCCTGGGCAATTGGAGCCTAAGTGGACAGATGAGGGATATTCAGAAAACCATTTCAGCTGCTTTTTGAGTCTCTGGAAAAGCATGGGGGTTTGGCTGGGAAGCACAGGTGACAGGCTGTACTGCCCAGGCCTCCTGCTCCCCAACCTTCAGTGGCCCAGGAGAGCATCCCTCCTCGTGAGCGAATTTGTAGCCCCTACCATGTGCCAGGAGCTCAGAACACTGCAGCAGCAGCCCAGCCCTGGACCTCAGATGTTCACCTTCTAGTGCCTTGATAACTTTCACCTCAATCTGGGAAAGAACTGAGTCTTGTCCCAAACGGGACAGCATAAGGTAGCAAAGTGGACAGCAGCAGAAGCCCTGACCTTCTCTTTTCCTTCTACAACTCCTCTGGGGTGTGTGGCAGACACAGCCTGACCTTTAGCACCAGACTGAGCTCGCTGTGAGCCGCAGTCACAGAAGGGGTCCTTAAGAGGCAGACTCCAGTGGAGTTCAGCATGCATAGGGAAACAAATCTTCCCAGTAAACCCAGGACGTTCCCAGTTTTGGTGCTGAAAGTTATCAGTCCAGAGAAAACTGTCAGTCCAACACACACCTATGTATGTATGAGCAGGAAGCTTATTTCGGAGACAGAAGACGGAATCAGCATTGGACAGAGAGAGAAGCTGAACTGCAGTGCAGGCCCAGCCATGGCCTTGGATGATCCCGGGGCCACTTCTGGAACTGGGGCAGTGCTTCAGCATTGTCCTGCTTTGGGCCATGCTGCCAGAGCCTGGAAACCCCCATCTTGATCTGCCAGACGCAGGCCACCCTGAGAAGGGCCTGGGGAGAGATCTGAGCAGGTGATCCATGTTCATCCTGCTCTTACAAATGAGCTGTGGATCTTGGGCAGGTCGCCTAACCTCTCTGAGCCCAGTTTCCTTAAATGAACACCATTTTATCTACCTCAAAAGGATAGGGGGAGGAGAAATCTAAAAAATATAAGGGAAGTGATTAGAGTACAGTAGGACCTCACAAATGGGGTCATTTCCCTCACCTCTGCCCAGCCTTAGGACCTAAAGTGAAGCTGTCAATGATCATGATTGTGCTAGTTTGCCATAATGATAACAATAGCCATAGCTAACCTTTATGGAGACCTTGCATCGTACAGCCAGCACCATTCTAAGTACCTTACATACATGAGCCCATTTGATTCTTAAAGCAGCCCTAGGAAACAGCTACTATTATTAACCTCATTGCACAGATGAGGAAACTGAGGCACAGAATTGCCCAGTAGCTTGTTGACATTTTCGAGAGTAAACAAGGGAGGGATAGTATTTACATTTAGAATTTCTTTATCTTTCTTTCTTTCTTTTGAGACAGGCTAGAGTGCAGTGGTGTCATCCAGGCTAGAGTGCAGTGGTGCAATCAACAGCTCACTGTACCCTCGACCTTCCAAGCTCAAGCAATCCTCATGCCTCAATCTCCGGAGTAGCTGGGACTACAGGAGTATGCCACCATCTCTGGTTAATTTTTTTAAATTTTTTTTATAGAGACAAGGTCTCACCCTGTTGCCGAGGATGGTCTCAAACTCCTGGGCTCAAGTGATCCTCCCGCCTCAGTCTTCCGAAGTGCTGGGATTACAGGCAAGAGCCACTGCACCCAGCCTTCTTTTCGAGTGACAGGACTTGAGTTAAAGCACCTTTGACTTAGAAGAATAAAAGTCAGTCAGCCTCCAGAATATATAAAGAGCTCTTACAACTCAACAACAAAAAAAAGACAAACAACCAATTTAAAAATGGACAAAGGACTTGAGTAGACATTTCTCTGAAGAAGACACACAAGCGGCCAATGAGCACATGAAAATATGTACAATGTCATTTGTCATCAAGGAAATGCAAATCAAAAACCACAATGAGATTCCACTGCACTCTAACGAGGGGGGCTATAATGTTTTAAAATGGAAAATAAAAGTGTTGACACAGGTGGAGAAATGGAAACCCTTGCACATTGTTGACAGGAATGTAAAATGGTGCAGATGTTGTGGAAAACAGTTTGGCAGTTTTCCAAAAAGTTAAATGTTGAATTACTGTGTAACTCAGCAATTCCACTCCTGGCTCTGTACCCCCAAAGGACTGAAAATAGGTGTTCAAACAAAAACTTGTAAATGCGTATTTATAGCAGCAATATTCACAACAGCCAAAGGATGGGAACAGCCCAGGGGTCCATCAAGAGATAAATGGATAAACAAGATGTGGTAAAATGTGGGCTACATATGCCCTGGCCTATCCTAAGGCCATAAAAGGGATTCAAGTACTGACGCATGTTACACCATGGGTGAATCTTCCACCACGATGCTAAGCGGGAGAAGCAAGATGCAACAGGTCACATCTGGCCTGATTCTGTTTATACAAAATGTTTGGAATAGGCAAACTTGTAGGAAAAGAAAACAAATTCGTGATTTCCAGGTGCTGGAGGAGAAGGAATGGGGAGTGACTGCCTCGTGGGTACAGGGTTTCCTTTGAGGCAATAACAAAACATATGGAACTAGACAGAGGTGGTGGCTGCATGACATTGTGAATGTATTGAATGCCACTGACGTGTACACTTTTAAATAGTTAAGTTTGCATTGAGAAGTCAAGCAGTAGACGCAGCTCCAGCTCTGTTTCCTGGCGCCTCCTGGGGTTAGGGGTGAACTGGGGCTGCCTTGCATGGGGAGTGTTAGGAAGCCAGGAGTTAAGTTAACAAGTTAAGTTAAGCGATGAGAAAAGTACCTGGTGAACCAAAGCCTTTTAGCCAAGGCTGCCCATGTGTGGTTGTCCAAGCTGTGCACTGCACAGCAAGGGAACTAAACCCAGGGAAATAAAGTCCACTTCATACGTCATCCCCAAGCCATGTGCCTGGGTAAGACTGCATCGACACAGAGCAATTTCCTTTCCCTAATTCTCACAGAAGTACCCTATAACATGTGACTGCCGCAGCCTTTCTTTTAGCAAGCCAACCTTCCCCAGCCCCACCCCACCCCACCAGCAGCCCATCAGAGACAGCCGGGCAACCTCCGCTGTGCACAGCCTGCATACTGAGCCCTGGGCCTCTCCCATTCCTCACTTTCAATTTCTACGATGTGCTGTTCCTTGCCTCCTCTCCCAGCCCAGTCTCCCACTGACCTTAGGATTTGACAAAAGTCCCCACTCTCCTTGGAGTGACCCTCGGCTCACCTCCCCACTCACCATCTGTACCTGCCTTCAGCTTTGGCCAGCCCCTGCCCCTCGTGGGTGGAGGTACGTCCCAGCCTCCTGCCCACTCCTCACCTCAGCATAGGCAGCAGCCCACTGCTTCTTTAATGTGAGTTTTTGTCTGTCCTGGCAAAGACGAAGTGTGTTTCAGGCTGTGGTTTCAAACGGGGTCAGGGGCCCAGAGGCCTGCTCAGGAGGAGGCGATAGGCATGGAGTTTGCTTCTCCATTGTAACTAACAAGTTTCTTGGCCGGAATAGTTTTACCCCTGCCTCATTCCTCCAGACCTCCAGGCCTCCGGAGCTACAGTTCGGTTCTCACTTTGCAAGGAGGGAAGGATGAGGACCAGAACTTTCTGCTTAAATGTTTAAGCAGCAGAAATTATCAAGCATAGAGGGGGTCTAGTCCCAGCTCTGTTGCAAACCTGCTGCATGGGATCAGCAGGTCCCCTGACATTTCTGAGTTTTTATTTCTTCATCTGCAAAATGAATAAGCAATAGACAACGTGCTCGCTAAAGTTCCTTACAGCACAAGAATTTATGCCAGGGTTTATACACGTGGAAGGCAGTTTTCAAAGTTGGCTTCAACTTGAGCAGCACCCCAGTGGATGAACAGAACAGACTGGTGTCCCAAAAAAAAAAAAAAAAAAAAAAAAAGAATAATGCTACTATGGACATTCATGTACAAGTTTTTGTGTGAACATCTGTTTTCATTTTTTTTTCAGTGTATATCTAATAGTGGAATCACTGTGTTAAATTATCCAAACCAGTGCTTGAACCACCACTACATCATATTTCTTTCTTTCTTTCTTTTTTTTTATTTGAGACAGAGTTTCACTCTTGTCACCCAGGGTAGAGTGCAGTGGCACGATCTCGGCTGACTGCAACCTCTGCTTTCCGGATTTAAGCGATTCTGCTGCCTCAGCCTCATGAGTAGCTGGAATTACAGGTGCACACCCCCATGCCAGGCTAATTTTTGTGTTTTTATTAGAGACCGGGTTTCACTATGTTGGTCAGACTGGTCTCCAACTCCTGACTTCAGGTGATCCATCTGCCTCCCAAAGTACTGGGATTACAGGCATGAGCCACTGCACCCAGCCAACTACACCATATTTCTAGCAACAGTAGTATATTGTAAAATATACTAAATATACCACACAATTCACCTATTTAAAGTCTACAAGTCCAGGGTTTTTAGTATATTCATAGAGTTGTGCAACCATCACCATAATCAATTTTAAGACATTTTATCACACCTAAAAAGAAACCCTGTATTTTTTAGCTATTACCCATAATCTCCCATCCCCCTCTGCCCCAGGCAACCACTAATCTACTTTCTGCCTCTACAGATTTGCCTATTCTGGACATTTCCTGTAAATGAAATGAAAATGGAGTCATTTGTGATTGACTTCTTTCACTTAGCATGATGCTTTCATAGTCTCTCTGTGCTGTAACATGTATCAGTAAGTCATTCTTCTTTATGGCTGAATAATATTCCATTTTGTGACTAGACCAAATTTTGATTATCCATTCATCAGTTGATGGACATTTAGGTTGTTTCCAGCTTATTTATTTATTTATTTATTTATTTATTGTCATTAAGGATAATGCCACTACGAGGCCAGGCACATTGGCTTACTCCAGTGATCCCAGCACTTTGGGAAGCTGAGATAAGTGGATCACTTGAGGTAAGGAGTTTGAAACCAATCTGGCCAACATGGTGAAATTCCATCTCTACTAAAAATACAAAAATTAGCCAGGCAGACGCCTGCAATTCTGACTACTCAGGATGCTGAGGCAGGAGAATGGCTTGAACCTGGGAGGCTGAGATTGCAATGAGCCGAGATCACACCATTGCACTCCAGCCTGGATGACAGATCAAGACTCCATTTTAAAAAAATAAAAATAAAAAAGAATAATGTCACCATGAATATTCATGTACAAGTTTTTCTGTAGACATCTGTTGTCACTTCTTTTCAGTATATACCTAATAGTAGAATCATTGGGTCAACTAATTGCCATGAAGACAAAGAGTCGTATGAACAAGTTGCAGTTGAGAGGCCTTTGGAACATTCAAAAGGGGAATGTGTTGCAGGGAATGGAATAAACAGGTCAGACCTCCAGCAGAGAGGTGAAGGATTGAAACATGCAGTTGGGAGCAGGAGGAAATGCCCTCTCAGAGCATGGCAATGGCAGTCCTTTTCTGGGGATGTTGGGTGCCATGTGAGGGTATATCCTGCAAATGCACCTGTAAGGGTGAACTCTCATCCCTGTGAGGGCCACAACTCATCTGGCTTCCTGGGGGAGCTGCATTTCTCAATCAAAACCTTGGATCTGGGCATGAATGCTGAAAGGGAGATAAGCAGACATCCTTTTCCTTTGGACTGGAGTCTGGGAGAAGAGAGTGCCCTGAAGAGATGCCTGCTGTTTTGTAGTCATATGGAGTATGAGTATGCCTTCCCAGGGGCCCTCACCTGGATGGAAACTCCAGAGAAATACTCACTCAGAACCTGAAGGGACAAGGGATTCTTTGAAGTATCACTTATAACAGAGGGTTTGGAGGTAATCTGGGTATCCATCCATCACTAGGAAAATGAATAAGAAATGAAACAGACATCCTTCCTAGAGTCCACAGATAATGAACAAGATGAGATATGGAATAAATCCTTTAGTCCAACATTCATGAAAACTAAAAATCCATGAACAGACAAAACAGTGCTACATACTTATAATATGTATAAAAATGCAAGGACACCCACCAAACATTTCAAAGCAATTGCCTGTGGCAGTTCTCAGGGAGGGGGTGCAAGAGAGAGAGTACAAGTATAGATCGGAGATTTAAAAAAAAAAAAAAGAATAAATGAATAAAGCAAAAAAGGAGTCTTGTATAGACAAAGGATGAAAGTATACCATGAGATGAGAGGTGAGGTAAGACTGATTAATTATCCACTCTTATGTCCAAAGATAAAGCTGGAGAAGGGGTGGCCCTAAATGCTCTTGGCAAGTTAGTGCTTAACTTGTGGCTATGGGTGAAATAAAAAAATAATGGTCTAAAAAGCTTCTCTTCCCAGGGATCCTCATGGAGTAGGACAGTCCTGCAAATCCTGAAGAACAAGTTGGCTCATGTCATAGCCAACTTCTAGAGATGGTGTCCAGTGATCTCTGCCTCCCAGTATTCACACCCTGTGTAGTCATCTCCCATACTGAATCAGGGCTGCCCCTTTGTGACCAATCAGATATTAAGAAAATTGAAATGTGTGACTTCTGAGGTTAGATGAAAAGCATTGCAGCTCCTGCAATGATGGCTCACTCCAGGGAAAGCCAGTCATCATGCTATGAGGACTCTCAAGCAGTCCTGTGGAGAGGCCCACAGGCAGAGGAAATGAGGCCTCCAGCCAATAGCCAGCAAGAACTTGCTGGCCATGTGAGTGAGCCACCTTGGAAATGTAGCCTTCAGCCACAGTCAAGCCTTCAGATGAAACTGCAGCCCCAACAGGCATATGAGTGCAACTGCATGCAAAATCTCAAGTGAGAAGCACCTATCCAAGGCCTTCCTGAATTCCTGACCCATGGAAATGATTAGTATAACACATGATTATGTTATACATTAAACTTTATGGTATAAATTACATTACACAGCAACAGACAATTCATACACGCTCTGTTAGTTTATACCTTGTAAACCAAGTTGTTTACCTTTCCTGGTCTCATTGTGTTTTCCTCTTTGTGTTTCCCTTTGTGCTTGGAACATATGAGGAAAGCTTCTTTCCATCTCAACCATGCTTTAGGAAAACCAAGGGAAAGGAGTTTACTTCTACTTAGTAAGTTAGACATTTGCAAGAAAGCATGTTGTTCCTGATATGCCCCAGAGGAGTGGGGAGTTAGAAAGCAAGAATTGAATTCCAAAGAAAATAAAACTCCAACAAGGGCCATGTGGCCAGCTGCCCCATTTCACCAAGAAGCTCTCCTCTCAGTACTGACCTGGGAGATTCTTGGTTTTATTTCTTTAAATAAAAATACCACTACTGGGAGGTACTACACTGCCTCCCAGGTATCTCTAGACATAAAATGACAGAAGAAACCATGTGGGTGGATGAACTACCTCAAGGAAGAGAGTGTTTCCATGAGTAGAAAAAGAGAGCTGAGACTGGCTGGAGCCCTGGGAACAGCAACAGTCATGAAATCAACATTGGAAGAGGAGCCAAGGAAGGGACTAGGAGAGGAAGCCAAAAAGTGGGAGGAGAGCCTGGGCAGGAGAGGTCTAGGGAGCAAAGGGAAAAGAGTTTTAAAATGGAGTATTTTGTAACAGACAGACAAACAAGAGGAATAGAACTTACTGACATTAAAAAAAAAAAAAGTGAGAAGATGACCAACCCTGCAGAGGCCCAGAAGGATGATTAGAGCTTATGTGGGTCCAATAGCTGTGGTCCTAGCCAGTGGTCCTGTTCAGCCTCTCTGGACCCAAGATATTGGGACAGCTGCCATGAGCCGTCACCGGCACAAACCATCGTTATAAGAAGGCAAAGTCATTCCCCAGTTCTTTTTCTTATCCTCAGACAAGGGACATCTCTGGAATTGCTGAATGTGTGGTTTTAGCAGAAAGATGGGTTCTGTCTTCAGACCCCATTTCCCCTTCCCAGTTGATGTTCCCTTTTGTCTCTGCCCACTTTGTCTTTGTGTGAACACTGAGATTTCATTGAACATCCCCAAAAGAGGGATTGCGCAGCGGCTCGGCTCACCGTGCTGAAATGTCCCCGAGGAAATGCACAATCATCTTCAGTGAGTACAGGACAATGAGGAGGTGTCTTATTACATAATTGAGGAGACAATGTCCTTTATACTCAGTCTGGTTCACTTTTCACACTAAATTAATCTTAATAAGCATCTGCTTTCAGTAAAGGAAGTTTTGTGATAATTCAACCGTGACCTCTGTAGAAGTCCAAATGATTTCACTTCAGTCCCTCAGCCCTGAGTATCCTATTGAAATGGTCGTCTTTATTTCATGATCATCAGCATGTTAACATGAGCTGATTAATCCCATCAACCTAACTACACAGATCGGACGCAGCCCAGGGCTATGACATCATTAGCTTTGGGACTCGAGCGTGTAGGATCGCAGGCTAGGCAGGTCAGCTGGTCCCACAGGTCATTCGATCCAGCCTCCTCATTTCTGAGAATTAAAAGCAGATTCTCCCTCTGGCTTGTTCTCTGGCTCCAAGATCCAGGTAAAATTGTCCCAATAACAGCATCTCTGGGACCACATGGTATAGGGTCCCACTAAGCCAGAATTCCAAGCAGAGCACTGGTAGCCAGACCATGGAGCACTCAGCCAGGACTCGGGACCCACCACTTTGTGGGTCTCAGTGACCACCAAGATCCCGGTCAGCCTCTCTCTACCCTCCTCTATCATTCTGAGCACCTTCGTCATAGACCTTCCTTGGTGCATCACACATTTTTCCAGAGCAGGAGCCCCTAACAACCTGGACCTGGGTGTCCCTGCCACATGCAACCATTCCCTCTCTCCTGGCTTCTGCTTCCAATGGATCTTTTAGGAAATTGCTCTCCCCATAAATATGTAGGCTCTGTGGGAAAGCAAGTCAAGGAATTCTACCTTCTCTTAGCCCAGGAGGTCTCAAAATGTGATTCCAGGAACAGCAGCATCGATATCACCTTGAAATCCACAAGAAATGCAAATTCCCAGGTCCTTCCCTAAACCCACTGAATTAGAAAATCTGAGAGTGGGGCCCAGCAATCCGCATTTCAACAAGCCCTCCCAGTAGTTCTGACATAGGTCATTGCCAGCGGTAGATATGTAAACTAAAGGACTTGGGTGGCCACTGCAGTCAGCAGAATGGTGGCTCCCAAACATGTCCCTGTCCTAGTCCCAGGAACCTGCAAATATATGAAATTCCATGGCAAGGGGGATTTTGCAGATGTGATTACATTAAGGATCTTGAGATGAGGAGATTGTTCTAGCTTAACTACAAAGACCCAATGTAATCACAAGTCTCATAACAGGAAGATGTAAGGATGGAGGCAGAAGTCAGACAGGAGAGAAGCTGCTACACTATTCACTTTGGAAGTGGAGAAATGAGCCAAAAGCCAAGGCAGAGTCTAGAAGCTGGAAAAGGCAAGGAACAGATTCTCCCCTCGAGCCTCCAGAAGGAACACAGTTCTTCTGACACCTTGATTTTGGTCCATGGAACCAAACTCATTTCAGACTCACCTCCAGAACTATAAGAGAGAAAGCATCTGTGTTGTTTGAAGTCCCTGATGTGTGGTCATTTGTTACAGCAGCAATGGGAAACTTATACAGCCACTTTCTCCCTCTGCTGGACTTCAGTTGTGAACAGAGAGGTGTGACACAGAATGGAAAGCTGAAGCTGATTGACACCAGCATGGGCTTTGAGTTGCTCATCTTCCCCGTATCCTCCCAGGCATGCAGGTCCTGTCCTTCTGAAGCCTGGTTCGTCAGCTTTTCCCCGAATCTAAGAGCTAGCACAGTCTCCCTAGAGCTTGCCTTTTTGCTTCTGTTAGCCAGAGTTGGTGTTTGTTGCTTATAGCCAAAGGGACTTGCCTCCACCTTTCACACTGCAGATTTGAAGGATGATAGGACTAGTGGTGACAGCTAATACTGAATTCAGTGCTTACCATGTGCCAGGTGCCACCTTTTTTATTTAATAAAGTGCCAGGGCTTATTTATTTAATCCCCATAGTAACCCACTAAAGTGGATCTCATCCTGTAGGAGAATAAAAATTATTTATTCTTCAATCCTCATAGTTTCTTAGTTGGAGCAGACCCCTGTAACAAAAGACAGACTAACAAGAAGAGAAAAACAAACCAAAGTTTATTATCATGTATATTTCACATATATATGGGAGACAACCAGGGAACGAGTAATTCTCAAGGAGGTGGCTTTGGATTCCTGCTTATAGCTTATACAGCATCTTCAACAACAACAGCAACAACAAAAACAAACAAACAAACAAAAACAGCACATTTTTAGAGAATGACAAGACAAAGGGAAAAAGGACTTTGAGTCTCTAGGGGATAACCTCTTGTGGGAAGGCAATAACAGGCAGATTGAGGTGGATTAGGGAAGCTGGACCCTGTGCCATCTCCAGACAACAGGGCTCTAATATTGTCTTCCATGGTTACCCTTTGTTCTCCCTGCAGAGTGGAGGTGGGATACCTCTTGTCTTTGTAAATCTATGTCCTGCTTTTAGGCAAATAGAGGGAGGGCAGAGAGCCTTCCTGCATCCACTTCTTAATTGCCTTCAGCTCAACAGTCCTTCATATTTTGGGGTGGCTTATTCTGGTTTCCTTCAGTCTCCTTTACAGATATGGACACCAAAGTACAGAGAGGTTAAAGGTCTTGCCAAAGATCACGCAGATATCCTTGCTCAAAACACTGCAAAGATCACCCTAGAGGCAGAAGAGTTGATGGAGTCTTCCAGCTTCATCCTTCAAAGCTGAGTGCCTTCGTGTACCTACTTTCCCTCCTATAAGATGGGATGGTAATACCTGCATGACAGGGTGGGTGTGAGGATGAAATGCTGCAATGTGTATGAAACAGTTGGCAGGGATGGGACTCCCAACACACGCTAATCCCTCCATATGAGCAAACCAAGGCTGATGAGAAAAATCACAGCCCCAGATGACAGTCACATGCCAAGCACCAGCTAGCCCATCAGTGGCGAAGTCAGAAACGCCATTCCCAGCCCCAGCTCTGAAAGGCGGGAAGCCTGCCTGTCAACTTCAACCATCCGTGAACGATCTCCTTTCCATGGAAAGCTGTCTGCCTCTGTGGCTGCATTGTTTTAAACTCTATTCTGGAAACAGAATGGAAAGACTTTTTTTCTCAACATCTTAAGAATATTTCACTTTCATTTTTATTCTAAATTCTAACTCACATCAGCTAACTTGGCATTTCTTTCATTTGGGATTTGAGGCTGGAAAACTCAAATGTTAGTTTGCAGAAACTAGTTAGTTTAGTGTTAGCTGCAGAAACCTCATCCAATTCTTTCAAGTTTTCTGCATATGTGTGCGTGTGTGCATGCACACGCCCACACACACACACACACACACACACAAACAATCACAGCATCACAAAATGAAGTCGGGCGGGAGGATAGGAAAGTCAGGAGGCCAAAGGAATCAGGCCTCCCCAGTATGACCCTGTCACACGGCCTTAGGTCCATGACCTCCACGGCCCTCCCAGCTGCTGGGAGCCCACTGCACACACATGGCTTCGATTTCTCTTCCTCGGCCTGGCACACAGATTTAAATACAAATATCCTGTAAGAGGAAATGAGTCGGTGCTGACTCCCAGACTCATAGATTTGTTCCCTCCTCTCTGATTTTAGCAAAGAGGGAAGGAGGCCCACTTGGGGGCGGTGGAGAGAGCACTGGGTTTGGAGGCGGGAGACCTGGGTTCTAGCCCTCCTTCTGCAACCAAGTCACTGTGTAATCACAGGTGAATCATTTGCCAAATCTGGGTCCCAGTCATTACATTTAGGGAAGGGAAAATATATATATTGCACTGAGAGGAGATCGCAGTTAGAACCCCTAGGATCCATAAGATATTTATTGAGCACCTACTATGTAGGCACAGAAGCCACGGCTATGAGAAAACACATCCTTCCACTGAGGGCCTCCTTCTTGGAGGTCAAGGAGGCACTAGTGGCTGTCCATCTTCAGCCTCAGTGCTGTCACTAACCATAATCTTGGCTAGTCCTTCTGTTATGGGTTAAATTGTCTACCCCAAATTTCAGGTATTGAAGCCCCAACCTTCAGAACCTCAATAGGTGACTGTATTTGGAGATAGGGCCTTTAAGAAGGGCCTTTAAAGCTAGGTGTGGTGGCTCACTCCTGTAATCCCAGCACTTTGGGAGGCTGAGGCCGGCAGATCACCTGAGGTCAGGAGTTCAAGCCTGGGCAACATGACGAAACCCCGTCTCTACTAAAAATACAAAAATTAGCCAGGCATGGTGGCAGGAGCCTGTACTCCTAGCTACTTGGGAGGCTCAGGCAGGAGAATAGCTTGAACCCAGGAGGCAGAGGTTGCAGTGAGCCGAGATCACGCCATTGCACTCCAGCCTGGGCAACAAGAGTGAAACACTGTCTCAAAAAAAAGAAAAGAAAAGAAAAGAAGAAGAAGAAGAAGAGAAGAGGCCGGGCACAGGGGCTCATGCCTGTAATCCCTTCACTTTGGAAGGCCGGGGTGGGTGGATCACCTGAGATCAGGAGTTCAAAACCAGCCCGGCCAACATGGTGAAACTCCGTCTCTACTAATAATGCAAAACTAGCCAGGCATAGTGGTGGGCACCTGTAATCCCAGCTACTCGGGAGGCTGAGGCAGGAGAATCACTTGAACCCAGGAGGCAGAGGTTGCAGTGAGCTGAAATCACGCCATTGCACTCCAGCCTGGGTGACAAGAGCAAAACTCTGTTGCCAAGGAAAAAAAAAAAAAAAAAGAAGAGGAGGAAGAGACACCAAAGAGCCAAAGAGCTCCCTCTCTCCATGTGCACATGGGAAAGGCCATGTGTTGTCATAGCAAGGCAGGTGAATATACCTTCCCTCATGCTGCCTCAGTTCCTCAGATTAGATCACTGGATCTTAGCATTGTCTCAAGGATCCTTTAAGAATCTGATAAAAACACATGTGCAGGTAGACCCAATCTTTGCTTGAAATTTCGGAGGCACACACTAAAGAACATCATGAGAGGGTCCTTGAACCCCTGCTGGTCTCTGTAGTGCCTACTGGTCTTAATGTTTCCCCAGCCTGGTCTTACACATGATGCATGCAACAGAAGACTCTACACCAATTATTGTCAAATGTGAGCTTCCTTTCAGGGTAATGAGAGCAACTGCATATCTTGAAATATCAAAGAATGCTAGGGCGTTCTTCCTCTCATGTCCAGACAAACCATTAACCTTTTTTCATTAGGGAAGGGAACCCACACTGAATAAAAAACTTCTTACAGGCCATGTACTATGCAAAACTTAATTCAAACTTTTACATCTGCCTGAAGATAGGTTGCTGTTATCAGTCCTAACTTGTCACCAAGAACAACTGTAAAAGCTGAAAATTTTTTAAAAGGTCTGTTTGAAGGCATCACAAAATATCCCAGGCAGGCCAGACTTGAGGGATCAAGACCCTAGAGAAACACATTAAAGTGAGTGCTGCATCCCCTGCGGGTTTCATCCCTTGCAGCGTATTTCACAATGTGGGGTCACAGAGACCTAATTGAAAGCAGTGAACTAGAGCATAAGGCAGCATCTTACTGGGATAAGAAGAATCATCTTAGTCCATTCTGGCTGTTATAACAAAGGCTGACTTATAAACAACAGACATTTCTTTTTTATAGTTCTGGAGGCTAAAAGTCTGAGATCAGGGTGTCAGCATGGTCAGGTTATGGTAAGGGCCCTCTTCTGAGTTGCATACTAACTTCTACTAGTAGCTTCACATAGTGGAAAGAAAGCTAGCTGGATCACTGTCCTCTACTTTTTGACTTTTTTTTTTTTTTAAATTTTACTTTAAGTTCCAGGATACAAGTGCAGAATATGTAGGTTTGTTGCATAGGTATACGTGTGCCATGATGGTTTGCTGCATCTATCAACTCATCATCTAGGTTGTAAGCCCCTCTTACATTAGCTCTTTGTCCTAATGCCCCTCACCCCCCAATTGGCCCTGGTGTGTGTTGTTCCCCTCCCTGCGCCCATGTTTTCTTATTGTTCAACTCCTACTTATGAGTGAGAACATGCGGTGTTTGGTTTTCTGTTCCTGTGTTAGTTTGCTGAGGATGATGGCTTCCAGCTCCATCCATGTCCCTGCAAAGAACATGATCTCATTCCTTTTTATGGCTGCATAGTATTCCATGGTGTATATGTACCACATTTTCTTTATCCAGTCTATCATTGATGGGGATTTGGGTTGGTTCTATGTCTGCTATTGTAAATAGTGCTGCAATAAACATACATGTGCCTGTGTCTTTATAGTAGAATGATTTATATTCCTTTGGGCATATATACCCAGTAATGAGATTGCTGGGTCAAATGGTATTTTTGGTTCTATATCCTTGAGAATTCGAATTGCCACACTGTCTTCCACAGTGGTTGAACTAATTTACATTCCCGCCAATAGTGTAAAAGTGTTCCTATTTCTCCACAGCCTTGCCAGCATCTATTGTTTCTTGATTTTTTAATAATTGCCAGTCTGACTGACGTGAGATGGTATCTCACTGTGGTTTTGGTTTGCAGTTATCTAATGATCAGTGATATTGAGTTTTTTTCATATGTTTGCTGGCGCATAAATGTCTTCTTTTGAGAAGTGTCTGTTCATATCCTTTGCCCACTTTTTGATGGGGTTGTTTTTCTTCTTGTAAATTTGTTTAAGTTTCTTGTAAATTCTGGATATTAGACCTTTGTCAGATGGGTAGATTGCAAACATTTTCTCCCATTCTGTAGGTTGCCTGTTCACTCTGATGCTAGTTTCTTTTGTTGTGCAGAAGCTCTTTAATTAGATCCCATTTGTCAATTTTGGCTTTTGTTGCAATTGCTTTTGGCATTTTCATCACGACGCCTTTGCCCATCCCTATGATTGCCTAGGTTTTCTAGGGTTTTTATGGTTTGGGGTTTTACATTTAAATCATTAATCCATCTTTCGTTTTTGTTTTTGTTTTTTTTAGACGGAATCTGGCTCTGTTGCCCAGGCTGGAGTGCAGTGGTGCGATCCTGGCTTACTGCAAGCTCCGCCTCCTGGGTCCACACCATTCTCCTGCCTCAGCCTCCTGAGTAGTTGGGACTACAGGCGCTCGTCACCATGCCTGGCTAATTTTTTTGTATTTTTAGTAGAGACGGGGTTTCACCGTCTTAGCCAGGATGGTCTCAGTCTGCTGACCTTGTGATCTGCCCACCTCAGCCTCCCAAAGTGCTGGGATTGCAGGTGTCAGCCACCGCACCTGGCCCTTTAATCCATCTTCAGTTAATTTTTGTATAAGGTTTAAGGAAGGGGTCCAGTTTCAATTTTCTGCATATGGCTAGCCAGTTTTCCCAGTACCACGTATGAAATAGGAGATCCTTTCTCCATTGCTTGGATTTGTCAGCTTTGTCAAAGAGCAGATAGTTGTAGATGTGTGGTGTTCTGAGGTCTCTGTTCTGTTCCATTGGCCTATGTGTCTGTTTTGGTACCAATACCATGCTGCTTTGGATACTGTAGCTTTGTAGTATAGTTTGAAGTCAGACAGCATGATGCCTCCAGCTTTTTGCTTAGGATTGTCTTGGCTATACAGGGTCTATTTTGGTTCCATATGAAATGGTCTCTTCTTATAAAAGCACCAATCTCGTTTATCAGGGCCCTACCCTCATGAACTAATCACCTCCCAAAGATATCATATGGGGATTAAGATTTCAATATAGAAATTTTGGAGGGAATACAAACATTAGTCCATTGCATTCTGCTCCAAACCCCCTAAAGTTCATGTCATTCTCACATGTAAACTATATTCATTCCATCCCCAAAGCCCTCAAAGTTTTAACTCATTCTAGCATCATCAACTTCAAGCTCTTAATCTAAGTATCATCTAAACCACATAAGGTGAGACTCAGAGTACAATTCATTCTGAGGCAAAATTCATAGCTGCAAACATGTGAAATCAAACATGTTTTCAAAATACAGTGGTGAGACAGACATAGACAGACATTCCCATTCCAATATGGAGAAATAGAAAAGATAGAAGGGTTAACAGATCCCAAGCGAGTCCAAAACCTCACAAGACGACTTTCACCAGGTCTTCATAGCTGCAAACATGTGAAATCAAACATGTTTTCAAAATATAGTGGTGAGACAGACATAGACAGACATTCCCATTCCAATATGGAGAAATAGAAAAGATAGAAGGGTTAACAGATCCCAAGCGAGTCCAAAACCTCACAAGACGACTTTCACCAGGTCTTCCAGCTGAAGATAATCTTCTTTGGCTTGACGCTCTCCCGTCTAGGGCCACTGAACACACTGGGGCAGAAGTACAGTCTTGCAGACCCACTCAGGAGGTAGTCTTCTCCACACAGCTCTGCTGGACAAGAGTCGCAGCTCCAGGGCTCTGCCAGGAGCTGGTATGCCCAACAGCTTTGGGTGGAGCTCATTTCTGTTGAAAGCAAGGCACTGGTCCCTCCTTTTGAAACTAAGAAGGCAACCCTACTGACCTCTGCATTGCCTTTGGGTTCATTCTTCCCCTTGTCTTTAAGAAGAGCACACATTGACAACTGAATAGCTCTATAGTTCTGTCCTGTAAAATCCAAAAAGTCCAACAACTTTCTTTCATTCTTTACCATCCCCTTCCTATTTAGTTCAAACTGACAGTTTTCCTGCTGGGAAACTGCCGGTTGATTAAGTCCATGGTTCACACCCATACTGACCTCCATATCAAATGGTCACCTAGCCACACCCTTAACGTTATTTTCCAAATACACTTTCACCATTTTTGCAATATGAGTAGGCTGAGAATTTTCCAAATCTTTAAGTTCTAGTTCCTTTTGCGAATAATTCCATCTTCAAGCCATTTCCATCTTCTTATGTTTTGCCTTAAGTGGTCAGGAGGAAGCAAGTGACTTCTTCAACACTTGGCTTAGAAATCTCCTCTGCTAAATATCCACTTTCACTGCTCATAAGTTTTACCTTTCACAAAAATACTAGAATGCAAAGACAATTCAGCCAGGGTTTTTTGCCACTTTATAACAAGGATTGCCTTTTTTCCATTGTCTAACAATTTGTTCCTCATTCCTGTCAGACACCTCATCAGAATGCCCTTTATTAGCCATATTTCCACCAATATTCTGCACATGATTATTTATGTATTCTCTAAGAAGACAGAAGCTTTCTCAATACCTCTTATCTTTCCTTTCTGAATCACCTTTAAAAGTACTTTTGGCCAGGCACAGTGGCCAAAAGTGCCGTAATTCCAGCACTTTGAGAGGCCAAGGCAGGAGAATAGTTGAGTTCAGGAGTTGAAGACCAGCCTGGGCAACATAGCAAGACCATCTATCTACTAAAAATCAAAAAAAATTAGTCAGGTGCGATGGCGCACATCAATAGCCCTAGCCACTGGGGAGGCTGAGGCAGTAGGATCACTTGAGCCCAGGAAGTCAAGGCTGCAGTGAGCCATGATTGCACCACTGCTCTCCAGCCTGAGTAACAAAGCGAGATCCTGTTTTTATGTTTGTTTGTTTCTTTGTTTTAATTTTTAGTGACAATGTTGACCTCTCCTAGCATGCACTTCAAAACTCTTGACAATTTTGACCTCTCCTAGCATGCACTTCAAAACTCTTCCAGCCTTTACCCATTACCCAAAGCTGCTTCCACATTTTTAGGTATTTGTTATAGGAATACCCCCACTTTTTGGTACCAATTTTGGTCTTCATCAGTTTAGGCTGCTCTAACAAAATATGACAGACTGGCTGGCTTATAGACAACAGAAATTCATTTCTCACAATTCTGGAAGGTGGAAAGCTGAGATCAGGATGCCAACATGATCTGGTTCTGATGAGGACTCGCTTTTGTGCTGCAGACTGGACAAATTAGAGTTTGGGGTAAAAAGCGGCCATGACATAAGGGACTAGATACCAGATGGTGGGGAACCACAGAGAAGTGAGTCCTACAGTCTGTGTATGATTTCTCCCCAAGAAATGCACTAAATCCTAAACTGTGTAATCACAGGAAGAGGCCCAGAGAACCCCACTATAAAGCAACTTCTAAAGCTAAACGATGAGCAGAGAACATGGCAGTATCATGGGGTTGGGGAAATAAAAACTGGAGTTCAGAGCAAGTTAAGGATTAGGGCTCCCAACGAATACCTCAAGCTTTCCACTGAAACCCTGAAAAGGGTAAGAATAAGAGGAAGTGTGAAACAGGCCAGCTGTGACTAGATAAAGATGATTTGGCCATACTCTATGTGCCAATAAGAAGAAAATTAAACCCTTTATGAAAGAATATAACACCAACCATACGCTCTATAACTTTTCATATGCAATTTTTCACATGCAATAAAAAATTACCAGGCAGGACAGGCAACATGATTAAATGCTGAAAATCAACAGAAAAACGGAGAGTTAAAAACAGACTGCTGAAGAACCAGGTTTTTATTTCCAGACATAAACTTTAAAATAACCATGATTACAATGCCAAAAGACAGGGAGAATGACAGAGAAAATCACAAGAAACTAGCATCTATTTAAAAATAGCCAATTGGAAATCCTAAAACTGAAAAATATACAATAGAAAGTAAAATTTTAATTGTTAGCTCAGTGTACCTATCAGAAGAGAGTACTAGTGAACCAGAAAATAGGGATATAAAAATATTCAAACTGAAGCAGAGAGAAAAAGGATAAAAATACAGAAAATTAGACATATATGGGACCAAGTAGAAAATATTTAACAACATGTAATTGGAGGCTCAAGAATAGAGGAGAGAAAGAAGTGAGCAGTTGGTGGTGAATTTCACAGGTCAGCTTGACTAGATTATGGTGATTCATTGTTTGGTGCTGGATTCTGAATGTCTGTGTCCTCCCACAAAATTCATGTGTTGAAACCTAAGCCCCAAGGTGATAGTATTAGGAAATGAAGGCTTTGGGAGGTGATTAGATCACAAAGATAAAGCCCAGATGTGGGGCAAAAGTGGAAGAAAGGTGGGTAGGAACTGAAAACTGTTAGAATGAAACATAAAAATATAAAGTCTGGGCTGGACATGGTGGCTCATGCCTATAATCCCAGCACTTTGGGAGGCGTAGGTGAGCTGATCACCTGAGGTCAGGAGTTCGAGACCAGCCTGGCCAACATAGTGAAACCCCATCTGGGTAGCTGATGGGATGGTGCCCACCCAGATTGAAGGTGGGTCTGCCTCTCCCAGCCCACTGACTCCAATGTCAATCTCTCCAATGTCAACGCCCTCACAGACGCACCCAGAAACAATACTTTACCAGCTATCTAGGCATCTCTCAATCCAATCAAGTTGACACCTAATATTAATCATCACACCAATTAAAAATAAAATAAAGGTAAAATGAAGATACTTTAGGGAAGAAAAAACTTTGAAAATGCATTGCAAGTGGACCAACACTAAAAGAAGTATTAAAGGAAATGATCCAAGATAGAAACACAAAAAGGTAGAAATAAATGAGGAGTGCTGGGAATGGTAAATATATTGGTATATGGGTAAATATAATTAAATTCTGACCACTTAAACCAAAAGTAACAACGTCCTCAGGAAATTAAAATATACGTAGAATTAAATACGCGATAGCATAGCACAAAAGGCAGAAGGAGAGAAATGGACTGATGGTGTTGTACTGACGACACTTGCCATGGTAACGTCCAAAACTAGACAGAATGTAACAAGCCAGTGATGAGTATTCTACTGTCTAGGGCAGGGGTCCCCAACTCCCGGGCCATGGACAGGTACCAGTCTGTGGCCTGTTAGGAACCAGGCTGCACAGCAGGAGGTGAGTAAGGGGTGAGCGAGCATTGCTGCCTGAGCTCCGCCTCCTGTCAGATCAGCAGGACATTAGATTCTCATAGGAGCGCAAACCCTATTGTGAGCTGCACATTCCAGAGATCTAGGTTGCACGCTCCTTATGAGAATCTAACAATGCCTGATGACCTGAGCTGGAACAGTTTCATCCCGAAACCATTCCCCTGCCCCCCATCCGTGAAAAAAATTGTCTTCCATTAAACTGGTCCCCAGTGTGGAAAAGACTGGGGACCCCTGCTCTACGGGAACAGGTACAGGAATGATACAGAATGCATAACGAATAGGTTAGCAGGGTGGGGAAAACTGAATAATTTTCAAAATTATTTTAGCAATCCAAAAATTATCAGATATCTAAAATAGCAAAACCCAATTACATTGTGATTATAAGAAACATTTACCTTAGAGATAAGGAGTTTGAAAAACTGAAATGAAAAGCACAGGAAAAGCTGATACATAACTACATTAACATATTCTTAATAACAACACAACATAATTATAACACATATGTAATTATAATAACTTATAAAGACAATACATTCTTTAAAGCAAGAAATGTTACTAGAGATATTTTATATCTCTAAAGTCATTTAACAAGAATTTAAAATTTGCATGCAGCAAAAAACATAGCCTCAAAAAAAGTGGGACAAAAGGAGAAACAGTCAAATTCATTATCCTAGTAGAGATTTTAAAATACATCTCTCAGTTATTGAAAGAAAAAGCAGGCAGAAATTCAGTAAAGATATGAAAGATTTTAATAACATGATTGATGAACTGGAGCCAATAAAAATAAATAGAGCTGACCGAGCATGGTGGCTTACACCTATAATCCCAGCTCTTCGGGTGGCCGAGGCGGGTGGATCACCTGAGGTCAGGAGTTTGAGACCAGCCTGGCCAACATGGTAAAACCCTGTCTCTACTAATAATACAAAAATTAGCCAGACACAGTGGCACGTGCTTGTAATCCCAGCGACTGGGGAAGCTGAGGCAGGAGAATCACTTGAACCCAGGAGACAGATGTTGCAGTGAGCCGAGATCACGCCGTTGCACTCCAGCCTGGATAACAAGAGTGAAATTCTGTCTCAAAAAAAAAAAAAAAAAAAAAATAGAGCCATGCAACCAATAGCTGCAGTGTACATATTCTTTTCTTTTCTTTTCTTTTCTTTTTTGACACAGGGTCTCACTCTGTTGCCCAGGCTAGAGTGCAGTGGCACAACTGTGGCTCACAGCAACCTCAGTCTCTGAGGCTTAAGCAATCGTCCCCACCTCAGGACCATAGATGTGCATCACCACGCCCAGCTATTTTTTAAAATTTTTTTGTAGAAATGGAGTCTCACTATGATGCTCAAACTGGTCTCACAGAGAAATTAAACTAGAAATCAATAATAACATAACTAGGAAAACTCTAAATATTTATATTTATGTATGTATGGCAGCGTAAATCGTGATAGCCAAAACCGGAAGCAAATCACATGCCATTCAACTAGAGAAGAAATAAAGAAGCTGTGGTATATCCATACGATGGAATACAGGGCAGCAAGAAGAACGAGCACATGACTGCTAGACACGGCTACAGGGAGGAGTCTCACACGCACATTGTTGAATGAAGGAAGCCAGATATCAAAGACAGCATACTCTATTGTTTCATTTATGTAAAATCCAAAAAAGAGCAAAACTAACTTACAGCAACTGCAGTACAAATAGCGGTTCCCTTTCTTAGGGGATAATGACAGGAGGCACATAGGAGGGGGACTTCAGGGCATCTGTCAGGCTTCATATCTTGATCTGAGTGGTGGTTCCAAGGGGGATATTCATCATTTTGTAAAAGTTCTTAGTGCCGGGCACTTGAGTTATGCAAATTGCTGGATACAAGTTTTACTTTCCGAAAAAGTTTGCCCCTCTCCATAAAAAGAAACTTCATTCATAGGCTGGTTAAAGAGCCAGATCTGGAGTCAGACAGCCTGAGCTCAAATCCTGGGTCATCTGTTTACAGCCTGTGTGTCCTTAGACTATGTAGCCTCTCTACACCTCAGTTTCCTCATCTGCAAAATGGGGATAACACTAGTACCTAAGCCTAAGGTTGTTTTGCAGACTTATGATTTGATCCTGCAAAGTATTTACCATAGTATCAAATATATAGTAAGATCTCAACTTACATTGCTCTTTTTTAAAAATGATATTTGCAACCAACCTAGAGGGCCACACAACATTGGGATTAAAAGCAAGGACTTTATACCCTTGGGCATTTTTCCCCAAAAAGTGAAAACATGTTCACACAAACACCTGTACGTGAATGTTCACAGCAGCATTTCTCATAATGGCCAGAAACCGGACACAGATATTCTTCAGTGGGTGAATGGTTAAAGAAATTGTGGTACTTCCATGCCGTGGAACACCACTCAGTTAAAATAAACAAACAAACAAACAAAACACTACCAATGCATGCCATAGCTTGTGACTCTCAAGAGAATTATGCTGAGTCAAAAAGCCAGTCCCGGAAGCATATACTTCCACTTATAGAACATTCTCGAAATAATGAAATTACAGAGATAGAGAACAGGTTTAGTGTTACAGTAATGAGGGATGCAGGGTGACATGGAGAAGTAGATGTGATTATAAAAGGCTGCACAAGCCTGTGCTGACAGAGCTGTTGTATGTCTTGACTGCAGCGCTGCATACATGGACCTACCTACATGTTAAAATTGCAGAGAACTAAATACGCTCGCATGAAGACAAGTAAAACTGAGGAAATCTGAATAAGGCTGGTGGATTTTATCAGTGTCAATATCCTTGCTATGATATTGTAGTACAGTTTTGCAAGATGCTCCTTTTGGAGAAAACCGGATAAGAGTTACACAAAATCTCTCTGTATTATTTCTTACAACTGTGCGTTCATCTACAATGATCGCTGATGTCAGTCAGCCAACGTCAGGTAATGTCCTGACTCCACCATTTACCAACTAGGTGACCTTGGGCAGGTAAACTCCTAAAGGCTCAGTTTTCTCACCAACGAAACGGAGATAGTTAGAGTTCCCAGCCCCTAGGGTGAAGGTGAGAAGCAAGTCACGGAGCATAGTGCCCAGACAACATAAATCCTTCACAAATGTCACCTTAAGGAAAATTGCATAGTTACAAGTGAGAAGAGCGGAAGAGACTGGGTCACCCTAAAACAAGCCAGGATCCTGGTCCCTGAAACTGGGTTCCAGGCGGTGAGAGAGGAAAGGATCAAAGTGAGAAATCTGTGGGTGGATACACTGATTTTCTCCTCCTGACATTCGTGTGTGTGTGTGTGTGTGTGTGTTGGGGGAGGGGAGAATTAGGAGCGGGGCGGGGGTGCATTAGGAGACAAAGGAAGAAGGGGTCAGAGAGCAGGCACCAAAAAGAAAATCAAAGGGCTGCATGGAAACAATCCTTTCAGGGGCTATTGTGCTCTTGCCCAGCTCCTCCTCTGGGACTGAATGGATTCCTCAGCCACGTCCTCTTCTCCCACCAGGGTGCCTGTAGGGGTCAACTGGGTTCAAGGATGTGACAGCTGCTCAGGACAGGGGAAAGCACTGCACAAATGTTTGTTGATGGTGACGATGATGATGCTGATTTTTGTATCTGTGGACGGAGGACCCCTCTGGAATCATTTCACATTCTGTGCTCTCCTGGCTGACCCAAATCTGGGCAACTGGGTTTTTGTTGCTGTTGTTGTTGTTGTTGTTGTTTATTTGTTTGTTTTTTGTTTTTGTCACTCTCTTTGTGCCCACTGCCAGGGCTCAAGGTCTGTCCCTTCAGAGCAAGAGGTGACCTTAGAAGTCCTCTCAGTCCTTGCTCCTCAGTCAATCCACAGATGGGCAAAAGTAACTGCATCCTCTGGGAGCTCGTTAGAAGTGCGAGATGTCTGCCCCCAACAGGCCTCCTGATTCAGGCTCTGCATTTTAACAGGACCCTCGGATGATGTGAGAAGCTCTGCTCTAGTCCAGACTTCTGGTTCCCTGCAGAGGAAACAAAGGCTCCAAGAGGATAAGGGACCTGCTCCAAGTCACAAAGAATGTTTGCGCCAGGGCTGGAACCGGCACCCTGGCTCCTGGGTCCCCAGACAGATGTGTTTGGTCAGAAGCCTTTGGGTAAAATAGGTTGTGGAGGAGTGGATGTAAGATTCCTGTGTAAGGAGGAAAGCTGTCTTCTGCCCTGAAAGCTGTTCTGGTGGGAACACAGTGTCCCTCACTGACCTCATTCAGCTGTGATTTGGGTACAGGCAAGAAGAAAGTTCGTGCAATTTGCAAATATATAAAATCTCTCCTCTTCCAGAGAAGGCTGTACAGAAACATCATAGCAGTCAGATTGCTTTTGCGTTGACTCAGACCTCTCTGTGCCTCAGTTTCCTCATCTGGAAAAGATGTTCCCTCCTGACACCTATGCATTGAGCACCTGCCACATGCCAAACCCAATGCCTGGTGGTCACACAAGTCACAATGGCATGAGACACACAGAAAGATCATGGCAGTGTCTGCTAAGGATTCAAGGAAAAGTGAGGAGACTGCACCCAGAAAAAAAATCACAGATAATCACAGGCTACCACTGTAGAAAATATCTATTTGAACCCATTTGCGACAGCAGGCCGTTAGAACTTTACCTTTCCCTAATGCTCTGTTGCATGAAACCAAACTTCTTCTTCCATGAACCCATACGAGAGACTGACGGCACTGAAAAGAGCTTCAGATAGGAAATTTTCTGATTCACCTTCATTTTCCAGAAGGGGAAACTGAGGAACAGAGAGGTGCAGAAACTTCCCTGGGGACACACAGCATGAGTAGTAGCACCATGTTATGGACAGAATGTTTGTGTTCCCTCCAGATTCATATGTTGAGGCCTTAACTCCCAAGGTTGGTATTTGGAGGTGGGGCCTTTGGAGATAGGTTGGTTGAGATGAGGTCATGAGGGTGGGATCTTCATGATGGGATTAGTGCCTTTATAGGAAGAGACCAGAGAGCTTGTTCCTTCTCTCTCTCCACTATGTGAGAACACAGCAAGAAGGCAGCTGTTTGCAAGCCAGGACAGGAGCCCTTACCCAGACAAGAATCGGCTGGCCCCTCCATCTTGGACTTTCAGCCTCCAGAACTATGAGAAGTCAATGTTGTCTGAGTCATCCTATGGCTATGGTATTTTGTTATAGCAGCCAGAGCTGACTGAGACACACCAGAACTACCCATCCTTTTTCTGGTACAGTTTATATCTCATGTCCTTCTAACCCAACTCCTCATGAGAAACTCGCAATTCAACCAGCACTGACAAGTACCCTCCTTCAGTTAGAATTAGGCTGGTGATTGAGACGTGGTTACAATCACACTGGACTCCAGGGAAGCTACAGCTTAGCAGGGCCTGACCTGAGAAAGTCCTGCTCACATAAAAACCAGGACACTAGAAAGATGTGAGGCACCCCACCCGCAGCATGGGGAGGAGGTGGGGGACTGAAGTGGGCAGGACCATCCAACCATAGGGGTTGGGTACCCTAAGAAAGGTGCCCGGGACCCCCATGCTGCTGGAACGGCTTTCCAACAAAAATGCTGGAGATCTGGAAAAACAATTTTTGGCTCTACCAGGAGGAAAGCAAACTACAAAGTCAAAACTAATAAATGTTTAATTAAATGTCTACAGAAGGTAACACCGTGTCAACATCATTAAAATGCTAAATTAATTATTCCTAAAAATTTCATTACATGTGAAAAGGATTTAATTTTCTCACTTTGCAAGAATTTCCCAGTACACCCAATCATTTCTGTGAAATCACAGCCACTGTAAATTAGTGCCTTGTAGCCAACTAAAAGCAAAATCGAAGTTATTTTTAAAAAATAGTTTCAGAAATTATGGAATAAAAAGGCCCTATGTAATGTGTTTTTAAGTTTGCTATGATGATGGCCAGGCTCCACAAAGCAAAGGTAGCTAAGGGCCTGCAAGGTGCTGACTTGGTACCTTAACTAGCTGGTGTCACATTCCTTGTTGGGCATCCCTGGGTAGGTCACGTCACATCTTTGACCTTCAGTTTTTCTCCTTCTGAAATATACAAGGGGTCAGTAACCCTGGCTGTGTGAGCTTGTTGTGAGGATCCAAAGCCTCAAGCCAGGCAGTAAAGACGGGTAAAAGCCAGACAGGGCCTCACTCGCCCGGGACCCAAAATGTAAGAGGGCGCCCAAAATCTCAATAACCAAGATAAAGAATACTTTAATGCAATATATTTTTAATCGAAGTAAATATATTTTTAAAATTAAATAAATAAATGAAGAGTTTTTAAAAACACACACACAGACAAGATGACAAAAATGCCAAATATGTAAACATCTCTCTGGGACTCTGAGTCCACTCTGCCCAGCAGCATCCCTTCTAGCTCTCTGATCTGGGGCCTCTGTGATCTGGGGCTCCTTCCAAGCCTCGCTTCACAGATCTGTACAATGGGGTGATCTGTACAGTGAGATCTACACAATCAGGTGGTCTATACAATGGGGTGATCTGTACAATGGGGTGATGTGTACAATGGGGCGATCTGTGCAATGGGATAAGCTGTACAATGAGGTGATCTACAATGGGGTGATCTGTACAATGAGGTGATGTACTCAATGGGGTGATCTGTGCAATGGGGTGATGTGTACATTAGGGTGATCTGAATAATGAGGTGATCTGTACAACAAGGTGATCTGTACAGTGGGGTGGTCCGTACAATGGCTGATGTGTACAATGAGGTGATGTGTACAATGGGGTGAGCTATACAATGGGGTAAACTGGACAATGGGGTGATCTGCAGAATGGGGTGAGCTGGACAATGGGACTACTCACCCCACCCACCTCGCAAAGTGATCCAGGACAGGAAATGGGTTAATAGAAGGTCGGATTTAGAAGAGTGTGAGGTGCGAGGAGGGTGCTATATTGCGCTCAGCGGACACATCCCGCGAATCGGAGAAAACCCAGGTCACACTGTCACCCACGAGGTTACGCTGGGGCTGGGGCTTGGCACAGGCACGTTCTAGTCGCCGTCGGAGCGGCCTGCACGGCCGCTCCCGCCCTCAAAGAGGCTCTTTGGGGCTGCGGGGGCAGCGAACCGGGCGCCGGGCGCTGGGGGCCAGGCTCTTCTGCCCGCGGGACCCCGCCGCGCGCCCGTCTCCGTCTTTGTCCAGCTCAGCGCCGCGGGCCGCGCGCTCCTCCCAGCGCCGCCAGGCGGCCCGCGCCCTTTGTCTGCCCTGCGGCGTCTGGGGCGGCGCTGACACTTGATCCCGAGGCCCAGCGAGTCCCTCATTAGGCGCGGCCGCACTTCAAAGGGGGCGCGACCGTCCGTCTCAGACGGCGACCCGGGTGGGGCCGCGCCAGCCGAGCGGTTAACCCGCTCCTTTGGGGATGGGAGGCGCCTACACTAAAGGGGTCCAATAATGAAACTCTTTTTGTCCATTGCAGGCTCAAGCCGTCTGTGTAATTATCTTAAAGTTTTTCATTTCGGAAATGAAACAGCTCCTCCCTTCACCACCACCTTGGCTGTTTCTGGGACCAAAGGAATCCTTGAAGCTGACCGGGCAGGAGAGTCCACGCTGGGAGTAAAATCACTGCAAATGTTTTTCAGGGCCTGGCTGAATTAGTTCAGTTTCAAGGAGAAAGCTGCTCTCTGTGTGTGTGTGTGTGTGTGTGTGTGTGTGTGTGTGTGTGTATGCGTGTATCTGTAAAATCACTGCAAATGTTTGTCGGGCCGTGGCTGGATTAGCTCAGTTTCAGAGAGATAACTGGTGTGTGTGTGTGTGTGTGTGTGTGTGTGTGTGTGTGTGTGTGTGTGTTGGGAGGGAGGGGGTGGAAGGAGGAGGACATTCTCTAGTGGAGGAGAAAGAGCCTGAGCTTCTCCCCTTCCCATGTCTTTCACAGCAGCTCATACACTGTTTTCTTCCCGTGCAATGTCCCCCTTTCTACCTAATGACTTACCCTCCTCTAAGGCCCTGCTCAACTCACCTTCACTGAGAAGTCTTCTCTGGCCTTCAGCCCCTTCCTTAAAGCCCAAGGTCTCTGAAGCTGCACTTGACTGGTTGGATACTGTATTAGTCCATTCCCATGCTGCTAATAAGAACATACCTGAGACTGGGTAATTTATAAAGGAAAGAGGTTTGACTCACAGTTTAGCATGGCTGGGGAAGCCTCAGGAAACTTACAATCATGGCAGAAGGGGAAGCAAACACGTTTTTCTTCGCCTGGCGGCAGGAAGGAGGAGTGCTGAGCAGAGAGGGGAAAAGCCCCTTATAAAACTATCAAATCTTATGAGAACTCGTTCACTATCACAAGAACAGCATGAGGGTAACAGCTCCCATGACTAAATTACCTCTCACTGGGTCCCTCCCATGACACTGGGGATTATGGGAATGACAATTCAGGATGAGATTTGGTTGGGAACACAGCCAAACTACATGAGATACTTAGCTGGTGGGATTCCCGGCTGGAGCACAAACTTGGCCTGTGAGCTACTCATTAGCAGGGCCAGGTATTGCAAATGCAGTGTCTGGACCAGGTTTCCCACATGCTGACCCTTGGAGAATGAGTGGGCAAAGTATTTATGAAGAAAGGTGCTCTCAGAAGAAAGCAAGAGGGGAGTGGAGGAAGCAGGACAGGAAAGGAGAAGAGGCTACACAAGGACATCATGTCAGAAGTCCCAGTCCCAGCCTGATCCCGAGCTCTCCAGAGTAGATTATGTCTGCTTGGAGGCAAGAAACATGGGCTGTCCTACCCTCGTGCCTGTCTGTTTTTGAACTGTTGACGCTCACTGCCATTGCAGAAGTGGCTCCAGTAGCCCAAGGAAGTCCCTCCAAGAAGGCTGCAGGGTGAGTCTTAAGAGTGGAGCTCACAGAAGCGTGGAGGATGGGCATGCAGAGCCAGGAAAGGGCATGCAGGGTATCTGAGGGCCCTGGGCAGACCCAACGGTGTCTGCTGCGTGCAGCAGCTCACAGTGAGTATGCCACACTATGGCCTGGAAAACACTCTAGTGCTCTTTTTATATACAGTTGGTGTCTGTCCCAGTAAACCACCAGTTCCTTGAGGACAGAGACAGTGAGAAAAGTCTTTAGCAGGGAATGAGTATTGTGTTCCATGCTCTTGACACCAGTCTTAGAAATTCCAATAAGCATTCATTCACCATCTTCCATGTGTCAGACTCTATGTCAGCAATATGGATTAGGATGGCTTGGTTACCTAGTGAAAGCCCCCACTAGACTGCAAGCTCTTTGAGGGAAAGTGCTATATCTTGTTCTCCATTTTCATCCTTAGTACTTAGCACAGAGCCTTTTACAATGGTAGGAGCTCAATAAATATTTGACGAATGAATGAACAACTTGTCTCAGGGAATTCACAGCCTAGTACAAGGGGTGCACAATATATTAAATATTTTTTAAAAGCTACATGTGAAAATAGTAGCAGAGGGAGAAAAATTATTAACGGGGTCAAATTTAGGGGTCAAAGAAAGTTTCACAGAGTCAAAATATTTGAAATGGAGGGGTTTATCGCGCCTGGGAAAAGCATTCCAAGCAGAGAGACAGCCTGTGCAAAAGCAAATAGGCATGAAAGAAGTTATCTGGTTCTGGGAAACGGGGGCCTTCCAGCTCCAACATCACATGGGAACTCAGGGAAAATTAGTGATGATGTAATGATTTCAGGGAGTACTGCAGAAATGGGTGATTTTCATTTTCTGCTCAGATTTCACTGTAGCCTTTGAAAATGGCAGAGCCACAAACTGTGAAAATTGATATACCCTTCCAAGGGGAGAGGGCCTAAGCTGCCACTGAACAGGTGTGATATATATGCCTCCTTTCAGCTGGTCAGGTGGGACAGGTGGAGTAAGGAAAGCCTCTATCAAAGGGTGGCCTGGAGCAGAATATCAGGCTATGTGTGTTAGTTCGTTTTCACACTGCTATGAAGAACTACCTGAGACTGGGTAATTTATAAAGAAAAGAGGTTTAATTAACTCACAGTTCCCATGACTGGGGAGGCCTCAGGAAACTTACAATCATGGTGGAAGACATGATGGCAGGAGGGGTGGAAAGAGGGGAGTGTCACACTTTAAAACCATCAGATCTCGTGAGAACTCACTATCATGAGAACAACAAGGGAGAAATTCATCCCCATGATCCAATCATCTCCCACCAGGTCCCTCCTCTGACACATGGGGATTACAATTTGATATGAGATTTGGGTGATGACTACATCACCATGGAACCTGAAGAAGACGTCCAAGGAGGAGGGCTGCCAGGCATGAGTGTTGGAGCTCTGGCTAAATGAAGAAAGCACCAAAAGAGGTAGGTCAGTATAGGGTGTTAGATCCAAGGTGAGGAAGGTGACCCCATAGAGATGTCAGAAGCCAGGCAGGATGAGCAGGCATCCATGCATGGAGAAGGCCTAGCACCACCTGTCAGGACCTCAGTGGACCAAGAATAACATCCTTCTAAGGGAGAGAATGGCAATGGAGATGGACGATTATTTATATCCATGGGGATTTATCAGGTAGGCAAATATATTAAAAGCAAAGGAGAAAGATTTCTTGCTGTTGGAGAATCAAGTTACAAATATGGAAAGAGAATCTGGAAAGACCCTTGTGGAGGGGATTGTGATTGGAGGTATTGATAGAACTCATGGCATTCAATGTCTAAATAGACATAGAAATACAGATGAAAAATATATGTGCATTATGTATACTTGCAACTGGATGTGTATATACACACACACATATTCCTTAGTTTTGTCTATTGAGAGAACCTGAGGGCACTGACACTCCAAAAGTAGTGAGCCTACATTGTAGTCAGGTTTTGGATTATAAATGCCATCTCAGCTAAAAGGAAGATGCACCCTAGGAGAAATGGGTGATTCTGGGACTGAGACAGAACGGAGCCTGGAACATCTTGTTACCCAGAAAGTAAGCACCCAAACAATGACGGAAACATGCCAGAAGAACCCAGAAGCCATTGGTGGACATTTCCGGAGTAATCTAAATACAAATAAGTAATGAGAGGTAAGGATTATGGCCCACAGAATAAAACAGGAAAACAGGAGTCCATGGTGTTATTAATAACTGAATACATTGAAGGTTTCATGAGGAACAGGATATTTATATAAAAATAAATATCAACTGTGGAGGGAAAACAGTAAAAATAATAACTTCACAATGGAGAAGGTGGGCCGATGCCACTTTAACCAGGTGATGCAGGTGAACATCATCAGTTATGGGACAAATTGAGTTCTTGTGCATCTGATAGGATGCAACCTGGAGAACACAGTGCCATTTGTGTGATATTTCTGCCAAAGATGCATATCCTAATTCTAATCAGGGTGAAATGTCAGACAAGTGCAGATTGAAGGACATTCTATCAAATCATTGGCCAGTCATCTTCAAATGAGTCAAGGTCACGAAAATCACAGAAACCCTGAGGAAACATTTCAGACTGAAGGAGACTAAAGGAGCTTGGTATCTAACGGCAATGTGTGATTCCACCTTGGCTTCTTTTGTTATAAAGAACATTATTGGGACAAAGGATGAAACCTGAATGTGGTCTGAGGACCAAATGGTAAAAAATGCATGTTGTAAACATCATGATTTTGATGGTCATTCTCTCTGTTTGTTGGAAATACACAGTAAAGTGTCCAGGGGTGACAGGCATCATGCTGGCAACTTACTTTCAGATGATTCAGGGAAAAAAACTATTTGTACCATACTTGTAACTTTTTTGTAAATTTGAGATCATGTTACATATATATAATGTATAAAACTTAGATCATATTACTCCACTGTTCAGATTACAATTTGAGATGAGATTTGGGTGGGGACACAGAGCCAAATCACATCACCATGGGACCTGAAGAAGGTGTCCAAGGAGGGGGACACCTAGAGATTGGATACCTTTTCTGGTATGCTTTATATCTCATGTTCCTATAACCCACCCCCTCCCCCATGAGAAAGTCACAATTCAACCAGCACTGAAACGTTCTCTCCTTCTAGTAGAGTTAGGCAGGTGATTGAGCATGGTTATGGTTACACTGTAACCTTAGTGCTTCCCTATCACCTTTGGTATGAATATAGAGTCCTGACCACGGTCCCTGAGTCCTACATGGCCTGGCCCACCTCCTGTCCCAGCCCCTGTGCCTGGCTGTGTTTCAGCTACATTGGCCTGCTGGAGGTTTCTGGAACATGTCCAGTGCTCTCCTGCCTCTGGGCCTTTGCACTTGCTCTTTTCTTTGCTTGGAGTGTGGGCCCCCCAGATTTCCACCTGGTGCTCCCTGTGCAAATGTCCCCCATCAGAGAGGTCTTTGAAAATAGCTCCTCCTCCTGGTAGGTCACCTGCATCCCTCCACCTGCATTAACTTTCTTCATCATGCTTTCACTACTTGATATTTTAAGATGGTAATATGTTTTGGCTGTGTCCCCATCCAAATCTCATCTTGAATTCCCATGTGTTGTGGGAGGGACCCAGTGGGAGGTAATTGAACCATGGGGGCAGGTCTTTCCTGTGCTGGTCTCGTGATAGTGAATAAGTCTCCTGACATCTGATGGTTTTAAAAATGGGAGTTTCCCTGCACAAGCTCTCTCTTTGCCTGCTGCCATCCATGTAAGATGTGACTTGCTCCTCCTTGCCTTCCACCATGATTGTGAGGCCTCTCCAGCTATGTGAACCTATAAGTCCATTAAACCTCTCTTCCTTTTGTAAATTGCCCAGTCTCAGATATATCTTTATCAGCAGCATGAAAACAGACTAATACAGATGGGTTTCCCTGTGTGTTTGTTTCTTCACTAGAAAGTCAACTCTCTGTGGGCAGGAACTCTGTGTTGCTTCTCTCTACTCCCAATGCCTAGAAGAGTTCCAGCACTCTGGGGACGGGTCACTGATTACTCCTGAGTGAGGAGGGCCAGGCCCCTGGCGAGGGCCTTCCCTCATCACCTTGCAGCAAGGTGGGCCTACCTATGTTCTCATTTTGAAGATGAGGAAGTTGAGACTCAGAGAAGTGAAGTGATTAACCCAAGGACACACAGACAATACCCAGAGGAAGTAGGATTTGAACTATCAATGAAAAAATTAAAATAAAAAAACAGCACATTTGTGAAAGGTGGCAAGACAGGTTTTATTCAGACTCCTGCTTTGGGGGAGATTCCAGGTCAGACAAAACTCAGCCCCAATTAAAGCGAATTGAGGCTTCTGAAGGGAGAACAAAGAAAGAATCAAAAGGGATGCTGGGGAAGTGAAGAAGGGGGAACAAAAAGGGCCTGGAGTCTATGTGGAAATGGAAATTATAGAAGGGGTCACTAGAGAATTCCTGAAAACAGTTTGGTGCAAGCTGGGTTGGGACAATGCACATTTTGTGGTTTGGTAGCATTGCATTTTCTTGAGTAAAGACTTAGTACAAGGTAGGGGTGGGGTCACCTTTAGAGACACAGTGTACAGCAGGTGGAGCCAGCCTGAAGTGTGGTCAAGTCTCAAGCATGGTGTCCGAGGGAGCGATTTGTGCCTCCTGAGAGTTCACTGTTCACAGAACCCGAGCCTTCAAACTCCAGAGCAAAGCACAGGGAGGAGGATTTTGCAAATTATTTTTCAAAGGAAATCTCAGGGGTAAAGGAGAAGCCCATTGTCTATTTCTTTTGTATCTTGTCCTCTCACAGTGCCCATCAGAAGGCCGTGCCCAGACCCCTGCTGAGTAGTTGGCAGGGTGGCCACGCATACTGGAAAGCACATAAGCTTGAAGCCAGGCAGAAGGGAGTTCCAACCCCAGCCCTGCCATTTATCACCAGGTGACACTGAGTAAGTGACTTCACTTTCCTGAGCCTGAGTTTCCTAATCCCAATCACGTTACCCACCTGGCACCTTGTTGGAAGGTTTACATAAACCCAAATGTGTACGTGCTAAGCACAGTATGTGGCCATAGTCAGTACTCAGCAAGTGGGATGATAAATCCATCATGGGCTGGGTTTTGACACTGTTCACCTGTGCTTAGCAACTAGAGATTCCAAGAGATGAAAGATCAGGAAGGACCACACCACCTCTGCCAGAGGCCTGGAGGGGAAGCTCCTGGTGACAGAGGCCGGATTCCAAAGTGTCTCTTCTTTGACGTCGGTACCAGTCCCATTCGTGTTTTGCATGAGATTTGCCCCCAGACCCCGTGGACTAAGCCAAGCCCCACAGGGGTGGTGCTCCTCCCTCCCTGCTCAGTGCCTAATGCTTCTGCTTCAAAGCCTCCATGGAGATGGGCTTTCTCATTTGGCCAAGGCGGCCAATTCCAGTGGAGTATATGATATCGTCCACAGGCTGTTGGCTCAATGTGGAGAAACACAAAACCATCTTGAAATGCGACTTTACAGTTTTGATTTTGCTTGTTTATAAATGCATACTGTAAGTGGGCTGCCATCGCCTACAATCTGGTCTCTTCTCTGGCATCTAATTACCTTTAGAGCATGAATATCAACATCAAGAAGATGTTTTTTCCCCAGCCAAAGAGCAATTGGAAACATTTGATACCCTTTTCACCATTAAGGATGGATAGGAAGGGGAGGTTATAAAATATGTACTTGGCCGGGCGCGGTGGCTCAAGCCTGTAATCCCAGCACTTTGGGAGGCCGAGACGGGCGGATCACGAGGTCAGGAGATCGAGACCATCCTGGCTAACACGGTGAAACCCCGTCTCTACTAAAAAATACAAAAAACTAGCCGGGCGCGGTGGCGGGCGCCTGTAGTCCCAGCTACTCGGGAGGCTGAGGCAGGAGAATGGCGTAAACCCGGGAGGCGGAGCTTGCAGTGAGCTGAGATCCGGCCACTGCACTCCAGCCTGGGCGGCAGAGCGAGACTCCGTCTCAAAAAAAAAAAAAAAAAAAAAAA